>NC_136000.1:15527603-15861353 GCF_048128805.1 Centroberyx gerrardi | reverse complement strand
CACGTCATTTTTTTCACTGAACATGAAGTGCCAATCCACTAAATCTTGATGGAGTAGTAAAAAAAAAAGAAGGGCTTAATTTAATCAGACGCGGCTCGTCCTAAGCTGTGAAGCTGCGGTTTGGTTGCCACTCTCCTGTGTGTGGAGCTGCTGATGTGGAACTCAGACAGGCAGTCCGTGGGAGGCAGTCAGTGAGGAGGTAGAAATGCAGTCATTATTAATTGTCAGAGCTCATTGTGCCGAGCGATCGCTCTGCGTTGTCGAAGTCGCATCGGTGGGAGGCTGGTAATGGAGTTGCCCATCTCGCTCTAAGTGACTGGCTGCAGCCCGACTAACAGGCCGGTGTCAGACTCTGCAGTCAAACAGCATTCTCTTCCCCTGGGCGGGAGGCAGGGACGGCTGTCGGCTCGCCTCTCCCTTACCATCACATTATTCTCTATTGATCTGCTACAGCAACACAGACCTTTCCTTTATCCTCCATTCTCACTGAAACTTTCAGAATACAGCGCGCTTTACAGCATTTTATAGCCTGAAGGTGAAGAATGTAACACAGAAAATGTCTTAAATGATGTTCGAGGCAGTTTATAATTTGTTTTTGGAATAACAAGCTGAAAGTGCATAAACATCCTCAGGGTTGATGCAGTCTATCCTGCAGAGCACTTGTTTACTTTTGGCTGGTTCGCACTGTATGAAAAAAATAATTACAGTAGAAAGATGCTGTCATCATCATGTGCTCGGTCCATGTATGTTGTGAGAATTCCCATCCTTGGGAAAAGCTTCGCATTTACTCACATTATGCAGAATACTGATTAGCTCGATGTCGGGGGAATTAAGAAGCAATAGCTGCAGGAAACAGGTGGTTCTCTCTTCCTGAGTGAATGAAAATACTTTGGTCGTCTGCCCTGGACTAAGCTGAAGTTGGCGGTTTGGACCGCTGTGGTTGGCTTCTGGGCTTAGTTCCGCTAGGCCCCGGGTCAAGGTACCAGAGCGCCGTAATTACATCTGGCTCCCACTCCCACAACAGGATTAGCTGAATTGTGGCCAAGAGGCCTCTATAATTGCCCCTGATTACCAGTTGCCAGTGCAGTGTAGGGAAAGGTCAGTCGGTCTGCCGTTCAGACACCCTTTTGGCCCGTAATCCCTCAACACCCCGTGTCTGCGGCGGCCCCTCCCCCACCACACCACTGACCATAGAGAGTGATCTGAATCATTATTGTCTGTTATTGTCTGAAACATTATTGTTATTTTCTCCCCTACTCCCCCCCTTTTAATGAATAGAATGTAGAAAAAAAAAAGAAAAATCAGATGTCATGACATTACCGCCCATGCATGGTGGTCCAGCTTTTGTCTTTTCGTAATGGTGAAAAACAGAGCCATGGGTCCCTCATTATCTTTAGCTGAAAGTATGTGACCTTGTTTGGTACCGCAAGAAAATATACATAGCAATGGTGCATTGTCTGAAAGCAATTGCTTCCCTCCTCTTCCTCATTTCTGCCTCTCGTTAAGCTTTGTAAGTGCTTTGAAAAATTCCCTCAAGCCTCCTCAGTGTTTTCCCCCCTAACGTAGGAATTCCTCCCCTTTTTTTTCCCCAGCTTTTGTTTGCCTCTGAAAAGGAGCTGCTTGTACAGAAATAATTAGCTGTATTATGTCTACCGATATAGGCATCTCCCTTCTGAGGTGAAAATCCCTCTCCTATTCATCTAACTTGGTGAAGCTCCAATGCATCTCTGGTCATGTAAGCTTGTCAGCATAGTAGAGTGAACACAGTCGGCCAATTCAGAGCGGGTTTGTGGCAAGCTGTGATAATACAATATTATTTCATTGGAGCTGTTAGAAAAAGATTTGTGGATGTGATCAAATGTAGCTGAAGATTTTGGAAGTTTTGTCAAGGTGCCATACATACTTTGGAGTAAATGTTCCTACTAAACTGGCTGCTGGCACTGCAAAAAATCTCCATCTTAACAAGTCATTTAGTCTATTATTGAGTCCTAACAGCGTAATTTTCTTAAAATAAGTGAAAGAATCTGCCAGTGGGGTTAGATAATTTCACTTGTTCCCAATGCAAATCAACTTGTTTCAGGGATTTTGTAAAATCAAGTGTCATTTTCTTGATAGCAGTGCAGTGATCTGACTTATTCTGACTTATTTCACAATATTGACACTCATTTCTAGAAAATGCCTGAAACAAGTGAAGCTGCACTGGAAACAAGTGGAGTTATCTCACCTCATTGGCAGAATTTGTCTCTTGGTTTAAGAAAAATTAGATTTGAAGGCTGAATATGAGACTAAATGACTTGTTAAGATGGACTTTTTTTCTGCAGTGTGTAAAATGTCGACATTGTTGTAATAACCAAATATCCACTGCCATGTGCATGTCTGTCTATCTGTGTGCCTATCTGTCTCTCTGTCTACCTGTCTGCCTCTGCCATTATATGAACAATGTTTTCATATATTAACACTCCATAGACATGGGCAAAATCAGGTTGCAGTACAGGTTAACCCAGTAAGTACTTGAAAATGATTACGTTGTTTAATCTAGCCGTGAATACAGTTTGTTCTCTTTCTCCTTTTTGTAGTGCAGCCAAAAAAGACATTTGGAAAGTGTCCCCTATTGCCACTATGGTTGGACTAATATTTGCAGTCTCATAACACAACCCTTTGACCGTTCTTTGATGATTACTTTGTCCCCTGAAAATTCATGCTAGCTAGCTGTCTGTGGCTGCAGGGCTCTGAACCGGGCTAATAAAAGATTTATATGAGAAATACCACTCTAAACAGTGTCAGTGGAGTATCACAACATGTGTGTTATTGTTCATTGTTGGGCATGGCCACCCCACCTCCCGAGTTCCTTGGCCTTTTAGATAAAGGATAATGTGAATGACCCTGTGTGACTGTTTGTTCTCCAATTTGTTCTGCAGTTTCTCTGGATCTTGAAAGGTGCCTTTGGCTTGGAGCAGCGCTGCCTCTCCAGCCTGTTGAATTGCTTAACTGGGTGAGAAATGAAGATTTATCTGCACATCTGCGAGGCGCTTTTGGTTCTCAGCCATACCATGCATCTTAACTTCTCACTGCGCACAGTGGCGGGTAGCATGCCCAATAAAGAGAAATTACATACGCATTTTCAGTTTTACTTAAAGCAAGTAAATGGATATAAAGAATTCCATCCATAATTCATCATAGCTTTCTGTATTCTAATGCACAAATTTATATGTATATGTATAAAAAGTATAGCGATTTAACTTGTTCTGTGCTTATTCTGACTATTTTATTTATTCAGGCTCTAGCCCCACACTATAGACCAAACTGCCACACCACCTTCATTTCCTGCCGGCCTCAACTTGGGCTCTCCCTCATCTGACCTCTCACACAGTGAACCCTATGAATGGACAATAGTGCCCTTCAGTGGGGCCCCATGACCATAGCAAAGCCTGCAGCTGGAGCACATAGCGAGCCTGCCCCGGCCCGAGGGCATGCTAACAGCTGAGAAAGATCTCTGAACTGCCAAGGGGATTTTTGGAAATGCTGGGGGAATCACAGATGTGAGGGCTAAAAAATGGCCTACGCAATGCAAGAGGCTCCAACTTGGACCTGTTTATTAGATGCCGAGGAGAAGCTGCCTCTAACAGGTGCTCAGGGGCTGGATGGTAGATCTGGGGCCCGACTGCAAGAGGATGAACCCCCCAAAAAGCCCCAGGCTATTTTTCATCAAACAAAGGAAGCAGGGGATTAGGGCAGTTACTATGAAATCCACTGGATTTCGTGCAGAATGTCAAATATAACATACAGTATTATGCTTTTGGATGAATTCATGAAAGAATATGTCAGGTGTATCCACTTAGCCACATGACTAAATACAATTTACTGAGTTCTCCAGCTAAAAATCTCACACCAGATGAGTCAATACAAAAAAAATATAAAATACAAAATCGATATGAACAAAGCCTCTCTTCACAAAATATTTGACTTCCTCATTCTGACATTCACAAGAAGGAGGGTGTTGCTTTCAGTCTGTGAGTTGAAAAGTCAACCAAGACCAAGTGTCCTGGTCTCCTGTCACATGTAGGCATCAAGGCATAACCATCATGACTCAAAGAGAGTTATTTTGATTTTTGTGGAAGCAAATTCTGATCCAATTTTGTGAGAACCTGCGTGTCTATATTTGTTTGTATGTTGGAGTTATGGTTTAGGGTCTGGATACTGTTTATTTAGAAAGACTAACCCATTTCTTATCCTATTATTACTCTAAACAGACCAAATCCAAATCCAACAAAATGGATGCAAACACCATATAGTGTGTGCTCCAGATACCACATACCTAAATGATGATTTTCCTCTGTAGTCTGTCTGGCTCACAGAGAATTGACGAATGTAATGCCGGTCCTATGGAGCTCATTGATGGATTATTGACCTTCACATTGCTTGTGTAATGAATGATCAATGTCCGTTAGTGAACACTTATCTGGAACACGCTGTCAGTATAACACGGCTTGACATCTTTGTATGCAATGATACTGGCATCAAAGCAATTTGTGTTTGGTGATTAGGAATTTATTTTGGTACCTTGTTCATTTCCCTCAAGGGCTTCTAATTAGATCAGAAAATCAATTATGACTAAACATACCAAACATCTCTTATCTTCGCTTGCCAGGGAGTTGTATGGTAGTTTGTGCCATAGGGCAAGTGCAGGGAAAAAAAATATATATGCAAATGAGAAAAAGAACTCTATGTAGGAAGAAATCCATCAGTATACTCTTTGGACAAGATAAACATGATTAAAATTCTGCCATCATCATCACAAGGCTTCCTTCTCCTCCGGTCCTGTAATAATATGCTGTCCAAGAAGCCATTTACCCCAGCCAGCCTGGCTGCACGGTGAGGCTGTCCAAATCCTTCCAGGCACCCAAGCCCTGCCTTTCCAAATGAGCTTTCATTAGCATAATGGTGTGTGCTGCTGCTTGGTGATTTCTTTTAATCAACCCCAGAGTCACTGGTAATTAGTGGCAGACTACTAATGGATTCTGATGGACATTGTTGGCATTCCCTGCTTTACCGTCTGGCGATTTGATAGTAACAGGAATACGCTATCAATAGCATTAGCGATTGACACATTTTTTCCAATTCATGGGATTATAAAAGAATAGAAACAGGTAATAACTGTTGTCATCGATTTTATAACAGCTCTGTTGTGGTGAAGACAGCCCTTGAACAGGTAATGGTTACTCCTATACGCCAATGTCACTCAGTATAGGTTGTCTTCATCACCAATCAAGTTTTAGCACTGTAGATCCAAGATCTGACAGCAACCTAATCTTCCCCTGCAGGAAAAATGATCTTCTCTGAGCCAATCGGAGGAAATTGGCATTCTCCCCACTGTTCCCATCTTCGACTGTGTCTCGCAGCTTTGTTTCTCCACAGGACATACGGTGATTGGAGTTCTGAAAGATAATAAGAGGAATAATATCCAGCAGTGCCGAGACGCACAGGAAGAGACTCAGCGCTTCAGTGGAGAGAGAGAGAAAAAAAAAAGTTGTTAAAATTCATAGGGCGAAAAAAGGAATCAACTGCGGAATACATTACACAGCATCAACTGTTCCAAGGACACCAAAGGTCAGACTGCTTGTCTGGCACGCTGTCTAGCAGTCAATGGGACTGGTGGGAGCACATTGTACAAGAAAAATCGGGGATTAAAAGCTGCAGAATGGCAAGCGCCAAATCCACACACGCAATCTCTGATGGCTGTGTTCTTTCACTGCATCATTGTCTACATATATCTGTCCCCATACAGAATGTGTGGGCTTCTGTCTGTGGCACAAGCCGAGCCGTCCGCACCGGCCGCTGACCCATTTCTCCATGGCCGCCCTTCAAAATTGCCAGCCACGCAACGCCTCAATGATCCCCTTCACTCGGCTGCGCTGACCTTTGATAGAGAAGACTTAGTGATCATGTACCCTGCAGAGAGGGAGCTTGTCTTGAACCTAATCTGTCCTGAGGCTGTGATTGATGCTGCCCACGGCTTAGAGAGGTTCAGCGCAGGCATGCTCTTTCAACTGATTTTCACCAGGATGTGTTACGGCAGGATTGCAAATTACCAAAGTTGTTTAATCACGGATTGATAAGAACAATAGTTGCCCGGGGAAACCAGACAACCACGCATTTAGTTCCCAGACATGCAACCTCCCGATCGTCATTCTTTGTCGTTTCTGTTTGCTTACGGCCCAACTGTTTCTGTGAAATATACACAGAATGCTCACGCCTACACATACACGACACACACACACACATGCACCCGCACACATGCACCCGCACACACACATATACCCACACACAAAATAAAATCATTTCAAACCCACTTTATCAGATTGTCTCTCTTTTTTTCTCTATCACCCACCTACACACTACTGTTCATAGTTTTCTTCTATGGAGTGCCTTGTGAGACTTAAAGTTATGGCGATGGGAGATTAAATACATGCAGAAACCCCACCCAGCCAGCCTCACCCTCCTTTCCAGGGACTCAGTATTTCAACACGGGCCGGGAGGCTGGGTATAAATGTCTGTGAGCCACTCCCCGCAGCTGTGCACCTGGAACTGCTCCCATTCCAGCATGGCAGTGAACCCACACCTGTTCACACCTGAGGCCTGCGCCTCTGGACCGCCACCACCTCTCCTGCCTTTGTTTCATCCATCAACTCACAAGATTGACGTAAACTGAGTGAGCAGGCTGTGAAGAAAAAGAAAGAAAAAAAGCTACTATGCTTTTGTCATAGAGAGTGCGGTGAATTTGTGTCCAGCAGAGTGTGAGTGCTATCCATGCCTCATCAGAGTAATGTGAGGTATGTAACAGTCACTGCTCCATGAACCAGACGTTATATGTACCTGTCGATGTTCAGTTTGATTAGGCATTTGTACCATTTTTAACACCTCAGTGTAATCTCGCCCAGCCAGTTAAGCCAGCACCTAACATAACATGTTAGCATGATGAATTCCAGGGCTATGATTGATTCTTTTTTTTTTTTTACTTAGAGAGCAGCTCGGGATAGAAGAGAGAGCACGGTTTTGTCAATATCTCGCACAGTGAAAGCAACAGGTGTTGTGTGATCTACTGCAGCTGTGTGTTCTTCAGCACATTACTGATCCGTATTTATGTCTGTGTGCTGTTGGTTACTTTAAAGGCCTTGCAGCGAAGATAAGAGAACAAGTCGCACCGACCTGCAGCCAAAATGCTGGGTGCTGTGCTGGTTTTTTGTATAATAAATGTTGAACCAAATTTGAGAATTTACTATTTCCAGTATGTTCTTTCCTGTCTGTACAAGCCATCATCACTGGCCTTGGAGTAAAGTTGCTCCCTTCGCTCCCATACTGTTCCTAACTCTTAAATACACGACCGGATGTGCAATAATTATTCCACATACCAGGCAGTTTTAGAGAGTATATATCCATGGAGGCCCACTGGATTGACAGAATTGCAGTTGTCTTTGGCTGCACAGATGCAAATTCTTACTGGATTTTTTGTGAATTACTTCACAGCAATAACACTGAGGCATCTTTCAAATGAGTTTTATAAGATCATTTTATGCTTGGTGGTGCACTTTTTGCCAGCATTCCTACAAACGTGCCAGTATTACAAAAAGCTTGCTTTTTATCTGTAAAAAACAAAAACACAATGTTGCTTGCTTTGATCATGACGGTAAAATACGGAGGGTTTTGTTCTTGGTTTTTATTCAGCCTTTGAAATGCCTTTGACCACCTGTTAGTGTCCCATATGGGTGATTGTGTCACTTCGCAAAAACAGCACAAGCACTATTTGCTAATGACTTGACTGCTCCAAACAGATCTGGGAGGTCTGGCCGCGCTCGGTTCCATCTCCCCTGCCCCCCACACTGGGGCTCCCTGCACTCCCTGCTCTCCCTCTCGCCTGTTGACAGGTATCGTACCGTGCCATCTGTTGCTCTCCCTCACCGGTGTTCAAACTCTACAAATTGAATGGATTTAACAGGGGAGTCTGTGCATCTGTGAAGGTTGACCACCAGCATACACAAACAGCAAAGAGCAAACAGTAACTTGTTTCATTTTTTATTGTACCCACTTTCCCTCAACCTCCCTCATCTTCTTCTACATCAGTTAGTGGTTAAGAGAGAATAGGTGTGAACTTGTTCCATTTAGCTGTGTTGTATGTGACCGGAGTAAAATTAGCTTGATATTGGATATTGGATATTGGATATTCGGTGGATATATTTTCTCAAATATTGAACCAAGTGGTTGTAAATTGTTTTTCCTCTTCCAGTAATCACAAAGATATTCATCAGTGTGGTTTCACTTGTTCACTAACTGTTTTTATGTGTAGGTGGAGACAGCGTAGTGATAGCATTAGCTGTCGCTGCCAGTCGAGAGAAAGTGAGAGTCGTAACATGTCTTGTGGCTGTGCATTTTGGATTATTGAGGCTACAGTAAATTCATAGTGAGTTTAGAAAGAAGCCCTTACTCTTGGATTCTAAGGGACTGACTCCAAATCCTGACATTTACTGCTGATGTTTTAGATATCTGAATTTTTCTCCTATTAAACTCCATTGTAGCTGCAGTGGAAATATCTTGACATGAAGTCACGTTGTCTACATTTGGCCACTTATCCACAGGAATAAGAAAAATATGCCACAAAACAACCCAGGAATGCAAGGTACATCGCCAGTAGATGTTTTTCTAACAGTATTAAACTCTTTTGGAGTGGATTTTTCCTTCAATTCACCACATTTCCAGAACAAAATATTGGCTCCATTATTGTGTTGGGCTAAGTTTATTAGTGAATAAAACAATGAGCCTGACAAAACAATAACACCAACAGCAGTGGAATGTCTCAATTTGAATGTCAGCCTGCATCTCTGCTGGGAACGGATGTATCTTTCCGGTTTAGCCTGAATCCTGTTGCGGTACCTCCAAAAGGAGGTTACCCTTTATTCTACTCAATCTCTCGGAATAATAAACTTTCACACTCTATTTGTGCCTGACCGGTGTTCAGTATTAGCCAAGATTGTCACTAGTGAGAACCCAATTAGAGGTCCATTCCGGCTGAGATCGCCCCGAGGGCTTATTTTCCTCTCTGTGTTTTGGGGAAACCCGTTGCCAAGCACTGCATGTGCATTGAAATCATTAGCAGCTCTCTGGCGTGTCACTCTCTGCTCCTAAACACTTCAATTCTTTATGGTTGTCTCTGGATTGATTAGTAGGTCATCCACAAATAATATGGGCTTGTTTATCTGAACAAGCATCCAGTGTGCTCATATCGAGCCCTCTGTTGGGGTAGAAGGCTCTTATGTTGCCGTAACTGCACAGGCCAAATTGGCAATAACATTTTTTTATTAGTCCATTTATAAGCTGCCTCTGCATCTGTCTTTGAACAACCTTTGCTCTCTACCTACATATGCATGGATTGAATATAGAAATTCCACCAGAGACAGTGTTCTTTACTGTGAATATGTTTATAACATTAAAATGGTTGGGTATTCGCTGTTTGTAACAAGTATTATTGGCATCAGTGAGTACCCAATCATAATCACAGTAATGATCTATTTGATATAACCAAAGTGTCTGTACTGTCTAAAATATTCTTCCAGGGGCGTTGTTAGATTTAAAGGACTACTGGAGCACAGGACCCCAGCACTCACATCCCTGAAAATTAGAAATAAGTTTAAATCTATGCCAAGTTCAGCAGCATCAGCATCTTTATCAAGGGTGCAAGTAATTGAAGGAGGGAACTGTATATCACAGACAAAATGATGGGAGATACCGTTCAACTTTGTTTGTTGAAAATGTTTGCAAAAATGAAATATACTGTACATATTTCTCCAGGCACAATGAACACTGACACAGTAAGCTTACTATCACAGATGCTATACACAAATCAGGCCACATCAAAAGCAAAAGCAAAATCTACCAAAAATAAAAACTCAAGTGACTGCAGTCACCTGAACGTTGCAACCTCTTACATCAGTGACTAACAGAAAGCGGAAACAGGCCTGGCCATTTAAAAGGGACCAAAACCATCCTATCTCCTGCAGCAAGTGTCTTAGAGCGAGCCGACTCACACGGGCAGCCCAGCATGAAGAAATCCTGCATTTTTATTGCTACAGCATAACATACTGCATAATGTCACCTGTAGCCTGTGCTGTGCAATACGGCAGCAGAGTCCCTGTCCATTTCACAGTTCCATACCATTTCCAAACCTGAATTTCTTTGATTGGAATTTTGTTTGTGGTCAGTAGCGGTGATGCATGCAGATAGTGGCAGTGCAAGACTATCAACTATAGGTCACTATATGCTATAGCTCAAGATGATTCCTCACAACAGCAATATCACAATATTTCAAATGGCACTGGTTCTATAACTAGCCGACATAAAACGTGTTTGTGTACCAGGATTGAACAACAGTATTTTCTCCTACTTTTCTTACACTCTTTTCCAGACCTGCATAGCAACTCTGGTTAAATATTTGAATTTAATGTGAGTTAGCTAACAAACTGGCTGACATACTGTACTAAGACAGCATTACTGTCTTTTATTAGTGTTAGCTAGCTGCTAGCTAACTGACAGCTAGTCGGTTAACCTTACCTTTCTGTTTATCCCAGACTTCATTCCTCTGACTTCACCGTCTCTTTGCCCCATAAAGAATTTTCTTATGTCCAGTCTACAAAAGAAAATAATGTTTTTGTGACTGAAACTTGCAGCAAATTGATCAGAGGGCATCAGAATAAATGGAAATTGTTATCTTTTGTAACTCACTTTGAGTCATCTCATATAATTAGAATAGTTCACACACACACACACACACACGCACGCACACACAAAGCTAATGATGCTTACCAGCAGCTCATTGTGTACTCAATAAATATGAAAAATAATGCAAAACATGGGGGTAAAGCATAACCGTCAGGGGATTTTTCGCCACTGCGTTTGGCATTATCTTCTGCTAACCACACACCTTGGAATTTATTATCCTGCTAATATGACTTGTCAACCATGGAAGAAGAAAAAAAACCCACAATGCTGTTGATTTTCTTTTCTAAAGAAAATCACTCACTGCTGACATTCAGTAAGTTGCACAAGCTTGGCAGCCACATATGGTCACTTGGCTACATGCTAACTGATGGCCACATGTCTGCTAGCTTAAATACTTGATGGGTATCCCAAACTGAATATTATTCCACTGCAAAACACCAAACTATTTTTCTAGCTCTATCTTGTCTTAACTAAGATATTCACTGAACAGGATATTATATGTTACGAATCAACTTGTGCATTCATTTAGAGTGGTGATAAGCATATTGCATTAAAGCTGTGCAGTTATCTGAAATTAATCAGCACCCCTCCAGCCATTTTGTATTCACCGCTGAGTTTTATCATCAATCCTCAGTCACTGATTTTGCATCCCTTACGTTGTGTGTTTAAAGTCCTACCCGCTGCGGTCATTGGTTTAGTCTTGCTCCTGCCAAAAAACAACAACAATAACAACAAAAATAAAACAAGTATAATGACTCCATTCTTCCTACTGCCTTGTGCATCCTAAATGTTGGTAGAGGAGGAAGCTGATCATGATGTCAAAGATCGGTAGTGATGACAGCGGTGGTTATAATGATGAAGATGATGATTTGTCTCACGCTGCTTTCCCGATACTCATCGGTGCATTGGCAACTGACTGTTGTTGCGCCTGTCATGTTTTTATGTAATGGTTTTTATACTTGCTGTGAGTCCAATTGCCTACTGCGACGAATAAAGTTGAAGCTTGAACTTGAGTATTCACCCAGGCCGTATGACAACATGATAATGATAGAGCCAGATGACTTTAGCTTTATCTGTAGTTACATTGTTTTTCTAAATATTATGTGTACATTTACTAAATTGATGTGTAATAATGAAGTAAATGTATTTGTGTATTAAATGTGTTTATCCAGTAACGATGTGGAGGTCTTCGGGGTGCCAGAGTACCATATGGCCCCAGCAACAAAACCACACAGTCTGAGAAGAGGGGGGCGGAAGAAAAGCCCTGACCTTTGGCTGTCTACAAAGCGTTCCCTAGACTATGGAGCCATTGAACAGAGGTTCTTCAGAGGTTTTCAATAAAGAGCATCTCTAATGCGACCGCCACATGCACAACTCACACCAACAGCAGTATCACCCAGGAAACGAATTCGCCGCTCAACTGCCAGTGATAGCCGTCGCTGGCTGCACCTTCAGACTAGACTGGGATGAGTCTGCTGTTGTTTAGGTGCTTTGTTCATAATGTAAAGCATGGACAAGTAAATAAAAACAAGCTCTCTCTCTCTCTCTCTCTCTTTCTCTCTCTCTCTCTCTCTCTCTCTCTCACACACACGCACACACACACAACCCAAATGTCATGCGTCCATCAGAGCAGCTTGTAAATCCAATTGGTATTCTTGGCTTCACTCCACTGAGGATATCTGTCTTCATTTCAACATCTGTTTAACAGTCATGTCAGCTGGAAGAGTGAATAATCTCTAATTCCCCCAAATGTGGCACCATCCTCGCCTAAAGCTGGCCTCAAATCAGGGAATATGAGAAAATGCACATCCAAGGAGCGCTGCCAAGATGTAGTTTCATTACAACGGACCCTTATTTACGTCTTTGAGATATTCATTTTACATTACTGATGAGCTGCAGTGTGTCTCCAGGATGTAGAAAAAAAATATGTAGCACCCATTTAATTAATAGGCAGAAAGAAATGTATTTTTAGATTTGACAGTGTGTAGCATTTTTAAATCACTAGACTGCCCACTGTTTTATGATGACACTCAACACATCGCCCCATTTGAAAAGTCTTATCTGTGTGTGTTGCCTCGCCTGTATACTCCATCTAACTTCTTGGGTTTGGTTGGTGTTTTTACGATGCTTATCAGGTGTGACAACTCTTTGTCATGCTGATCTTCATGCTTCATAATGTCTTCAGCATAATCTACCACAGACCAAAAAGGATGAAAGGAAAAAAGAATATCTGCAAAATGAGTGGGAATACAGAATGATATGTCATCCATTCATCTCATGAATGGCTCTGAAAGATACGATTACGATCTCGCAACAGCGCATTTCCGCAGTTTCGGGCAGGACTTATGTTGTTATTCCTTCGCTCCAGTGGAAAGGCAGAGGAGGGCTTGTTGTAAACACCCAGAGAGGGCTCTCACTCTCTTTCTATGCAGGTGAGAAGCAGCCCTCGCTTTACAATGCACCTCTGCAGTGAGAGCCCCTGCACAGCAGCTATCTTTTCAGTGGGTTCGGAGGGTCACTATTTTCCCACCGGGGAACTCTTTTTCAGCTCATATACGATGGATGCATTATGGCCTCTCAATGAGAATTGTAGCTTTCAATGTGCATTCCACTGGGTTTCTGTTCTTACAGAGGGGCAGTGAATAAGAAATCAGCATCTCTATAAAACGCTTTTTTGCGGACAATTCCCTCCCCCCACTCCATCCACCCCGAGCCCCCTTCCCCCGTTGCCATTCTGTGGAGTTAGGAATCCATAGGAGGTTTATTTGAGATGCAAGCACAAGTGTGAGAACACTGGGCTTGGGAAAAAATCCTTTCCTATGACCTGAATGGGGGCATTTCAAAACCGGACGTTTTTCAGGAACTCCTTCAGCAACAGACTTAGTTCTCTGTCAGCTGAACAAAACACTGCTGCCATTGGAGAAAAAACTCTAAGGCTTCATTACTGGCTAATTTGATTGAGTGTCATTGTGATTTAAGATTTGCCTCATTAAATTTCTTTCCCCCCTTTCACTGTTCTTGTTTTTTCATATGAATATAATAATTGTAACGGTCCTATCTAGCAAGAATCTTGGAAGGCTCGACAGTGTTAGAGGGCACAGATCAGATGCTTTATCCATAGCGGAGGCTCTGCTTAGCTACTGGTTTTCAGAAATGAAAAGAAAAGGCAGTCACACAGTGATACCCAGCCGCTTCATTCAGCTCCGCTCCCATTTGCACATTCTTAAAACATCAAAGTCGGCCCCTGTCAGAGTTGAATCACAGAATATAAGGGGACAGATAGAAAAAATGGTTAAGTCCCTTTAAAACTTCAACATCAAATTGCCTTTTACGAGCACCAGTTGAACTGTCATGGACATGAATAATGCATCGCATACTGGGGTGATTGGGTTAATTTGTTACTCTAATTTTCAATCTTAATCATTTATGGGATTTTTCTTTCATTCACTTGGTAGATTTAAAGGGGCAAAAAAGAATGCCATTTCTTTTCATGGCCTCTGCTACTGCAACCTTGTTATTTACATGCATCCTTTCTGTCTATGTATTCCATGCACACATTTTCATAAATATCCCTCTGTTTACTGCTGGTGGAGTCCAGATTTTCCTCCCTAAAAAAAACCAGATGATTAAGCTTCAAAACCACAAAACTTCATATGAAAGACAGAAAGAGTTATCTCCTTCCTGGTCCCTAGTTGTGTTTCCAAAAAAGCAATTAGCACGATAAAATGAAATCAAAGGATGATAGTTGCGGAGGCACTGCTGCTGCTGCAGCGGCATAATGAGGTAAAGCCAATATCATTGTTTTAAAGACCATTCAGAATGTGGACTGACGAGAAGATATGGACAGCACATGAAGGCTGGCTTTGAATACACACTTGGCTCACTTGCCTCCAGATTCCTCTGTCTTTTCCCTCTCGCTGGCGTCTGCTCATCTTTGTTCTGCACCCAGATTTAAACAGATCCTTCCAATGATACCCTTTACGCTTCATCCTTTATTCAGTGATGGCAGATAAGCTTTCAAAGAGACTGTTGCATAATCAATCACATAGGTACATTTAATATTACTGATGTTGAAAAGGAGTTACGTTTTTATTCACTGTAAAATTGTTTAATACTCTTTAATTAAGAGTTTTTTTTAATTATCATCAATCCTCAGTCACTGTTAATTAATGTTTTGACAAATATACTTTAACCTTTATTTCTCTGCCTGCCTGGTTTTGTCTTGGCATTTACCAGAAATGTGAGATTATCTCAAGTAGCAAACGATATCAATATCGACCAACAAAATAATGGGCTGTGTTTACCTCCAAAGGAGCCTCTAGTGCCTGGATGGATTGGATCAATGTGTTGTAACTGATGTTGTCTCATAGCGCTGAATATCATGGCTTTCTGGGAACAAACGTCTCCGGAGATGAAGTTGACACAAATCCAATTGCGCGGGGTTGCCGTACATTTGTGTCTCATTTAAATCAGCTGTGGTTGATTTGTGTCTATACCACTGGAGCTTCAACATTTTGCAATGTAAGCTCCAAAAGGAAAGTATGTGAAATTATTCATTCTTTTTACCATCCAAAAATGACATAGATCTACATATACATACATATTTTATGAGTAAACTTCCAAATAATCCTGTGCATGGAGAATATAGTGTATGCTGTAAAGTCATTTACTGGAGCCCAATGTGCACCTAAGGATACGAGCATCGGATGATATGCTGATCAGCTTTGGTTTCCTCACAAACATGCATTCCTGCTGAAATAAGCAAGGCTGGAAAAACACAAAGCTGAAGACACAAACAATGTATTTTGGGCTATCACTTTAATTAATGCTGAGTGTGAGCATGGCAGCTGTGATGGCAATAGAATAGCCAGTCACAGGTGTTGTGTGGGGCAGAGAGAGGAATTTGAGGGAGTGTTTGACAGAAGAGGCCATGTGCAGAAATAAGCTGACAGGTGGTTGGCCTGATCCAAACGTGAGGCTGCCAAAATGACTTTGCCTTGGGGAGCTCCAGAGAAACATGACAGTATTAATGAAAATGGCACTGGCTAAATGTATAATGCTCGACAGCAGCATAACGCAAAAATAGGAATAATTAACAGTCTTACATTACCTGAAATAGAATTTCATGAATGGTAGGTGGTTTTCCCCCAGTTGACCCATTTTCATTTTAAAGTTACCCTCCCAGCAAATGCAATCCAGGAAATGTTCTCTTCTAGCCAACACATTACAGGTTAGTACAGCGTTGTATTTACACAGTTTGTCTTCATCCTCGTGCGCCGTTTAGTCGAAGTCTCCAACTCTTGACAGCGTCTCTAAAGTTCTGAAGACTTTGTATTGTCTGAGATCTATTTCTAAGTACAGTGTCAAATAATGGAAAAATACGTATGTACTGAAAAAATTAAACTGGTCATCTGCGTACAGTCTGATCTATATAAATATCTGTGTGAAACAAACGTGCCTGTGAACTCTAAGCACATTGAATTCTCAATACACATTTTTTTTTATGAATGGCACCAACATCTGCCTTGTTTTCCTTGTCTTTACACCAAAATTTATGAGTGAGTGACTGCACCTTTATATGTTTGCATCCAGTTTTTCTTGCCTTAAGATTTATACATTTCTCAGCATCTTATCTGCCTCACCCTCCTTGCCTCTAAATATGAGATGATGTATGTATTAGAGTGGTTTTCCTGTGTGTGGGTGAACCGAGTCTGTTTTTCATTGGAAAAGCGCTGTCATGTCGCTTGAAATACTAGACAATACGCCGCTCCTGTAGATGAGTAGTTGAGCCCTAAACGTTTTTCTATGGCCTGACATCCACTGTATTAATGCTTTTGGGTCACTGTAGGAACTGCTCTAGATTCTTCATAGTTTCCAGGAAGTGCAAGCAGACACCCCCGGGTGCAACAATGCAAGACTGACACGCATACACACACGCACACACACACAAACACAAAGAAAAAAGCTTTTTAACGTTTTTTTAACGGTTAACCGCTTGCCACTCAACATATTGTATCACACACACCCTTCATACACACATACACACATGCTGACACTCAACAAAAATATACTGTATCTAACCAAACACTCCCTGACACTTCGGAGCGGCTCTCTATCCATAACTTGCCAGGAGGCCAGACCAAATTTATGATATTTTCCCAAACTCATAGCAATTTTCACCCTCCCTTCACCTGCCATTTCACACATGAATGGGGATATCAACCAGCTGTAACAACTTACAACAAATCCTCTCTTTTTCTCTCTTCTCTCGCCCGGCCCATACATTCCCTCCAAGTTCAGTGTGTGTAATGAACTGCAAATCTGAGATACATTTGGGATCAGAGGTCAAACTAAGTCAGCAGACACCTGCGAGATAACCGCTTCGGTAACATGTTATTCTGTTTTGGGAGAAACCTGAACAGCACATGAACAAAGGGAATCATAATACGGAATAGATTGCATGCATTTGGCGAGGGATAAGCATAAGATAGAAGTGTTTCATGTCAATTCAAAGTCACTTAGTGGATTACTCACTCCACTATGTTTGCTATACTGTGGTGTTAGTGTGTGTGTGTGCATGCTCATCCCTACCAGCATTATTCCTCCATATTGTCGTAGACATTCTCAGTGTAAGCTAAGTTTCCATGCCTGCCACAGTGTTGCTCCTGTGCAGAGAGCTGTGCGTGCCCCGGCCTGCTCCTTAAATCTGCCGTTCTGACACACACAAAGGTGCTGCTCATCCAGGTTTTGTGTCAAGGATTAAGGGAGCAGATACGCTGCAGCCACAAAGAGACACACACTCAAATTGCTACTTCCGTTTTCTCACATACTCTCACATTTCCACGCATCGATTAAATGGTTTGTAAATTCCTGAGATTAGGACACAGAAACCTAGATTGTCCCACCTGGAGCTATGAAAGTGAGATCTTAAACTGTCAGCAACAGTCAACTAAAAAGTGAAACCAAACTACCATGCGGTAACGCAATTAGCAGGTCGCCATGAACCAAAATGGTTAAACTGATAATCCTCGGCGTCATTAGCAAAACAAATAAGCCTATCTGAAAATAATTGCCTTTGTCATGAAGTAGCTTAACAAGTTAAGGATTTTATCACTGAGCTCACAGCGCAGGACGGAGGACTTCCAGGTGTTTCTCGCTGTTTTCCGACCGAAGAACAGCGCGAGCCATCAAGTCTAATCAGCGCTAAACACTTTTGTCACAACCCAGAGGTTCAGAGAGCTGGACTAGAAGCAGCTGGAAAGGATTAATGGCCTTCCCTCCGGTTTCAGGGAGCATGTTGGGGTAGTTAGCAATATAGAAAAGGGTTAAAGTGTAAGCCCCTTTATCCAAGATTCAATATTCTTTTGATTTTTGTAATTTGAGTCTCCATCTTTGCCATATCTCCATATTTGAGAGAAGTTATTGTAGTGTTTTTTGCTTTCATTGCTTCATTTGTCAAATGTGTTTTATCATTATTTATTAAATAAGCTGTTTTCAATTGTTTTCACAGTGTTATGGAAGATGAATATGCTCTTTCTTGATCTCATATCCAACCTCTGATGTGTACTAGCAAGGGAAGCTTGAGTGAAAGAACTTGAGTGGAAAAAAATAGTTGAATCATGGCATGAAACCACTGATTAAGCAAGAATAAGACTGTTGTTAGTGCATGCATGGCTGTCAATATAATGGATGATTTTTAATGTCTAAGCCAAATAAACCTTTCTCTCCCAAGTATTTGCTTTGCTTTCAGTTTTGTTGATAAAAGCGCGAATACAGCTGCATGGACGTCAGTAGCGCTGTAGATTTTAGTGGGGCCTGTCTATGCCCATCTCTGGATCCCCCAGCTCCCTTTTTATACACCCTCCATGCTTTCTCTATCCATCTCACTCTTCCCTGCCTGGCTTTATTTGAGCTGCTTGCCTCTGTGGTTCCAATTGGATGCCTTAAAAGAATGTTTTCTTCCCTCCATTGTGTAAAAACTGCACTGGCTGACAGTTGCCTCGGCGAAACCAGGGCTTCAGTTCTTTGTCAGCCCGCTGCATTGTGTCAGAAGATTTGCAGGTGCAAAGAGAAGGACTTGGGTAAATGAATAGAAAAATATTGTGGGAAAGGTATGCGTCTTTGTATGTGTGCACATGCTCGAGAGAGACAGACAGATTCTGAGAGACAGAGCGAGATCTAACAAGAGGAAGAGAGTGCCAAGCAAGCTACTATATTCCTCACAGAGGAAGATAGATTTGAACAATACAAGCGAGGGCGATGGGTGCTTAATATGATTTTGTTAGATGTATGTTGGTATATAGCTGATATATTGGTCAGTGGTGAAGATTTTGACAACTGCATGAGGGTGTTTCATGCACAGGAGAGACAGACAATGCTGCTGAAAAATTGGAGGCTCCATTCTTGAACAGCTCTCTCACAGACTTTCTACTACGGCTTTAAATCAAGTTGGAAAAACAGCCGACACCTTCAATCAATACTGATAAAAATGCAGCAGAAGACAAGTATGGGCAGATTCTCTGGGTTCCGAGCGGTAGAATTCTTGGCTCTGGGATCTAACAGAAATTGAGTTTCTTATCTAAAATGGCAGTGTGATTTCAAATTTCCTCTACGTAAGCTGTACTGACTGATTTATTTTCAGTGCTGCACACACTCAAATTCACAATAATACCAGTATGTCACAAATACAGCTGCAAACACATGTGCAAATGCAATGTGCACGTACACTCACAGACACAGACACACACACATGCTAAAGTCACACTAAAGTATATTCAAAGATACTATAGGAAAATATGCAAATATGAAATTCTGAAAAAATGTCAGAATGTGGCTTTGCATATTCTCTCTCATTATCTTCTTGATTGTTTTTTGTCCTCATTCGCCCACATATTCATCTGGTCTGGGCTCTGTTCCTTTCTTCTGTGTGTGGGGTGTGGAATGGGAACAGGTAGCGTTTTGCCAAATGGGGTAAAGTTGGGTCTTGGACGAGAGATGTTGAGTGCTTGACTGCTGATACTGTGGAATTTGCTGCAAAGATACAGCTGGGATCACTAGTGCAGATCACCTTACTGTGAAAAAGAGACTGATAGCAGCAGGAAAGCAAATGAACATGTGTCAGCCATCTGGAAAAGTCACCCAAAACACTGTGCATCCTCTGTGCTGAGACAAAGGAGTCATTTTACTTTATGAAAAGGCTTGTTCCCTTTTGCTAGATTTTCCGCTGCAGATGAATGTGAGAACTATAGTTCCCTTTCATTCTGTTCACCCGTTGCAACGCAGTTCAATGCAATGAATTTGCGCTGGCACACCCTGAAGTCTTGACATCACACGTACATCAGATGTATGACCTGCCCTTTCCCCGGATGTGATGTACATGAGCTTATTTCCTTAAGTTCTTGTGCACTTCACCTCGCCTACAGACCCCATTGCACTTCGATTGCTCCACAGCTCCAAAGTAAGTCCTGCTTCTGTTGCTGTTGAGTCTTGGTGCTTAAGTGATATTTTCAGAAGCAAATCATGTTGCCTCACAAGACCAAGACTAGACAAGTCAATGTGTGTGTTATGGTTTCAACCTCTCCCCTGGATTGATTGCCTGGCCCTGAGCAAAACCACCATGCTTCAGAGATATTGGTAGATATTGGACAGTCAGTCCTTGGATGAGGTGTGTGGACTGCTGACATCATCCTGAGCTTCTCAACAGTGGCAGCCATTTATTTGGAGATGTGAGGATGTGTGGAGACAACACTACCTTTGGCTGACCCTGTGTGAGCTCCAAGACACCAGCACAATGACTTCCTCTATAAGGCTGAGGAACCAAGTTATTTGGACTGGCCCATGAGTCCGTCCAGGTGTGGTTTGACATCCAGAGGAAACAGGAAGGCCATTTGTATCTTCCTCCCTCACAAGAGTGCAGTCTGTCTCTGTCAACCAATCCAGGAGCCATTCTCGGTCTCACCTCCCTGCTGTCAAGAGGCTCAGTTCTGTCATGGTAGTAGCTCATCTGCCTCAACCTGTCCTGGGATTACAGCCCAAGAGAGTACGCCTGTATTTGGACCAAGTGCTGCTTTGCCCAAGGGACAACGAGGACCACTGGTCGGCTCCTGGGCTCCTTCTAGTAAGGGCCGGACACGCACAATGGACACCTGAGGCCCACTGGGAACCATCAGTCTCCTCAGCAAAGGACTACAACGTTATCTCCCACAAATCTTTTGTCTGGGACCTGTTCTACATAGAGACTATAAATGCAGTCTTACCTCCCCAGTCTTGCCTCTGCGTCCCAGCGACATTTTATTTGGTTACATTCATAAATTTAGAAGACCTTGTTTTCACATTCCTATTCAGCTGTAACACAGAAAATACCTCAGGTTTGCCTCCAAATGTGCAGCTTACAAGTGCAAAGTGCCACTGTTCAGCCTCTCTCTGGCTCCTCAAACCTCCACTAAAGGTGAAGAGGCAGCTCTAGCTCCTATCAGAGGACTGGGCATAATAATCATGTGCTAAGTGGATGGCTTGGTTCCTCTAGCAGGCTCACAAGAGGCAGCGACATAGCTCATACACAGGGAGCCTTGGGCTCTCCCACTGGCAAAGATCTATCAACTAAGGTTTGAGGGGAAATTTTGTTTCCTTGGTTGGAACTTTGGAATCTGTGCACTTGGCTCTTGAAACAATATAATTGCAAAAGTTTTCCCTACTAGTGACATTAACACCATTTGAAGTGGTTGTACTTCTTCAACGAGAGGCCTCTACTCATTCAGATTGCGTCAGTGGTGTGGGTCCAGGGATATCATAGGTTTCTGTCATGGATATTCTCAGGTACTGTATCTACATGCCTTTTTGGCCTAAGCCTTCTTTTTTTCTACCCTCAAATCTAATTTGGCAGCTATCTTAGCTATCTCAGCTTGCCGTGTAGCGGATGGGAAGTCTCCGGGAGCGAACCACTGGTTGCACAGGTCAAGAAAGGTGCATGCTGTTTAAGAGCAGCACATTAACTTATCTGTAGTATCTGTCCTTGGTGCTGGGTGCACTCCTTTTAACCAATGAATTCACTGAGCACTGAAATGCTATCCACTGAGATTGCTCTATGTTTGGTTCTTTATGCAGCCAAAAGTGTAGGTGATTTACAGTACATGCCCTGACAGTTACATTGACAAGAATAGTGTTACATTCACTGAGAGTGTTGGTGTTTATAGACTGCTATTCTGTACAGAGAAGACAGCATGTTGAAAGCAGGACGCATCATAGCTATGCACAATGTTTCTTTCAAAAGAAGTAACCTATTTTGTCTGTGTGGTTTGTCATATTAAAGATTTTTTATCGACCAAAGGTATCTCTGTTTTTCAGTTTGCTTTGATTGGCAAATGAGGAAATGTAGATAATACATGGGCAAGTAGAGACATACAGACTGAACCAGACTTTCCCTATATTACTCTTGAAAACTTTTTTTCATCTCACCATTCACTTTCACATTTTACCCAGATAAAATGTAACTTAACTGTCACACTGCAGGGCGATGCAGGAAAACTTTTGCAAATGTAATTCCAGCTGCATTACCCAGCGGTGGCACCTTATCTGAATAAATGCTTTTTACCAGTCAAGTATAAATCTCGACACATAACTGGAGATATATATTGTTTATATATATCTCTGCATAATTTAGGGGAGTGAGGGGAATGGAAGACAGCATTTCTTTTCTATTTTTTGTTGTACAGTGAGACACAGTATGATGAGGCTAAATATGTGGCGACTCCTACACTAGCTTTAATTAAAGTTCCTGGTGAGAGGACCAGCCTGCATGTTGAGACAGAGGAGATAAAGTCAACGTAGCCTAAAGGCAACTATGACTCACTGATGTTATTTTGGCTCTGGCATTGGGATTTTTTGGGGCTTGAGTCTCCTCCTGTTTCACAACTTTTCAGAGAGCCACACTGTGTGAGGTGCTGCCTCTGCGCCACAAAGAGCCGTCAGTTAAACATCAACAGCCTCCATCATCAATCCACTGCTCAGCACCTGACCAAACACCAGACCTCATCTCCTCTCCCTCTGCTAGGGCAGGTCCTGACTGCAGAACTGTGACAGCAGGCTCCCCACCCACTCAATTCACTTTTAATTAACCTCATTGCATATTAACTATAATCCCCGAGCAAAGACATCTACATAACAAATCAAACCTTTATAGCTTGTTCAGCACCACTGTTTTTCTTTTTTTTTCCTTTTCAGGGTCTGATTCAATTAATTGGGTTCCATTGCAATATAGCCGAGATAGAGAAATTACAGTATCATTTTACTTATAACGATCAATAACAGCATCATTTAGCCCAGAGGAGAGGTCTATTGTCTCAGAGGGTTGGGGATATCTGTAAGTCATTTTCCTGTAATTAGACGTCTGTGGGCTGTTTAATTAATCTGAACCCCGAGCGTTGACATTTCCACGGCTCATTAATGAACCACAGCACACTTTATAGAGATGGAGTGGACTACACGGCTGCAGAGGGATATGAGCATGTATCACATATAGTGCCGTGGCACCGCTGTCGTAGATAACAATACTAGAAGTATTTCCAAATGTTTGGGAGCATCTAATGGGAAACAGCTCCTCTTTGGCCCGTTGAGGAGATACCATACATCTTAATGAGTTTCAAATTAATCTGTTCTTTCAGCCACCGCAGCATTCCACACTTCAACAGTTTTAAGGAGACTATAAATATTTCAGCATGGAAATTATCTTATTTCAAGGCCTTAGAATTGCAAATTAATTTCCCTCCATTGGCTGAGGATAAAATTATACTGCTGGATAGAATGCTCTAAACTTTTATCAAGCAATTGACCCATGATATTGGTTTAAAGGCTCAGAAATGAGTTCAAATCTATATTGCATATGAAATCTAGCATGCAGAGATAAATCGGTAGGAATGGGTCCATATTTGTACATCCAGTAATGATCATATCTGCTCAAAATAATGACAATTTGAAAGGAATAACTGTATTAAAATATGAAACGATGAGAGAGTTGTGGGATTTGTTTACAGCTATCTTGATTATTTTAGTAAACTATTCCTTCTATATCATAAGGATATGGTAAACTGAGGAATTTGAAAGCTAATGTGTGTAGTCTAAAGATTTCTCTGGGAGAGGTAACAGCAATTGGGGCAAAATTGGGGATTAATCAGATGATCCATGAAAATAGCAATAGTGCTAAAATGCTAAAAGTCTACTGGCTGGTCTATTTGGTGTCTCAGTCTTGTGATGTTTTTTCCAAGCGCTGTGTGGGTTGCTTCATATGATAAAAGTCAAGTAAGTTTCTTATAGGCAACAGCAAAAAAATGTTAGAAAAACGGTGTACTTTTACCTTGTTAATGCGATAAAAGATGGCCGCGCTGCTTGAGGATTCAGCCTGATTACACAAACAGCCTTAAACCCTGTTTCCCGCTATCGCCGGAGCACGAAAGCTGCAAAGTGATTTTGGGCTGCTGATAATTCGCTTGCAGCTGCAATAACTTGAGCTTTTTGCTGCAGCTATTGTGACAAGATGGGACAAAAGGAAGGGCAGGACGCAGCCCCTGCAGCTGTGCATACAGGACGACACTACAGGACACTAGTAAAGTTCAACAGCCAGGCAGAAGAAGCAAAGACATAAAAGGGCTCGAAAGAATTCAGACTCGGTTGCTTATTTTATCAATGCCAAAGCTCCAGACACTGGTAGCATTCACCTTTAAATGCAAATAATACAAATTGTTGAGCTGAGATTCTGCATTTACATTAGTCAAGGATGGATGACCAGAGTTTAGACACCAGCGGAAATAATGGTTCTGATAGGAAGCCATTCAAAGACAAAGGGAGTTTTCTTGTGTTGTAGACAGTTTTAGCATATTGAGAAATACAATGGTTTGAGCTGCACACATACTGAAAAGACTGTTGGTAATACAGTTAGTAAGCACTCTCTGTCTCACTGCAACATCTGATGGGTTTCCCAATAAAGAACTGGATCGCTGTTAGCTTCGATATGATAATAATAGGCCTAATTCAAGGAGTCTGTTGATAATTGCTAATTTCACAACTAATTTACTGAGAATTATTAACGTTGTTCAAAATGATGTTGTCTCTTACACCTGTTTCTCGTTTGTGTAAAATGCAAAACAAAAAATGCCGATGACTGTTCCTACGGTCTCGTTCAAGTCAGATGAAGAGCTTCTAGTTTGAAACGTCACTTCATCAGTGCAATAAATGGCGCTGAAGGGAGCCAAGCGGTGCGCGGACTCCTTTCTATTATTAATGACCGTTTCCACGACAATAGAGACAAAGATGAGCATAATGCCAATATTGTTCATTATTTCTGAGACTGTTCTGTAGTGAATTACTAGAAATTATTAAATTGCAGCACAGGCATTTCACATAGTGCAAAGTAAAACCTCATCTAATTTTATATTCATACACTGAATATTTAGATTGTCTTTTTGTGAGAAACTTTAGCAGCAGGAAATTAAAAAGGCAGCTGTGTTATTGAGATAAGCTTCAGTTTTCTAGCGCACATTTATAGAATCTTGCATGCTAATGGAAGCATGGCTGCTCACCAACACGTCTCATAGAATTACAGTGTTTTAAAAAAAAATCCTGTCAGGTGCAAAATGCTGATGATCATTCATGGTCTAAAACAGTTCATTCATTCGCTAATGTTCTTTTCGGTAATTTGGCTTGATATGTTGTGTCATTCATTCAGATCGTTCCTGTTTAGCGGCGGAGCTAATTATTCTTGCAGCCTATACACACGCTGTCTAGTATGGTCCATGTCTAGAATTAAACAGTGCGCATAATTCTCACTGGATTGCAGTCTGGCTTTTGGAAAAAAAACACTCACCTTCCCTGCCTAAAATGAGAAAGTAGATTCAGTAATGAGGGTTTACACATTCAAGCCCATTCCCCTGTGCGCAAGCAGAGGCCAATTTGCAAGCTTCCTGCATTCACATTGTTACTGGCTATGGCAGTAATTCCACACACTGCCCGGCCCACGCAGTTAATAGATTTTTTTGAATTCACACACACACCTTAATGCCAATGACAGTGATGTCGGCTGCACCCTCCCCTCTTTTTAAATGGCAATCATGCGCACAGAACATACATCTTAGTCTGTCTGTGTGTTCACTGAATATCGAGGGATTTGTGTTGGTCAACTACTGTCCTTGTCTTGGAAAAGAGAAACCTTAAGCAGTAATAAAACTTCCATTTTAACACTGTTGTACTTAAAGCATATCTGATGCACCAAATCCAGAAAATTTTAATTCGAAATACCCTGTCTTAGTGTGCAGCAATACCAATACAACACTCCAAACAGAGGGACACCACCAACAATTCTAATGTCCACTAAGGTGGTGATGACGGTGACTCCTTGAATCTCCTTGAATCTTTTTTTGTGGTCATTATAATGTCTGATCTTACCTATGAATCTAAAGCTAACACTCTCAAATTTCTTTTTCTTTTTTTTTGGCTCACAAGAACCTCACATGTGATTTTGGGGGAACAGAAACCAGTGACCACAACAGAATCATTTTGCATAGAGATCATTAGAGATTTCTCCTTACTGAGGTCAGGGTTTATGGTGTATGGAGGTTGAAGGAATATCTCAGGTGTGTAAGAAGCCTGTCTGATTTATCCGAGTCATGAACTGCCCCCAAAAGCATTAGCACCATTGTTATTAGAAGCAGTTAGGAGTTATTAGCATTTGTTAACAGTTATTAGCAGTCGTGTTTCAAGTCAATAGAGCAGAACCCTCTCTTTGAAAAATCACATTTGAACCCTTCCACAGTATGTAGTAAACTCTGTTGTGAAACAGTTATGAAAGTGTTAGGAACATTATATATCTGCTTTTCAGAGAAATGTTGTTTTGCCTTCTTGACTTGCACTTGCATAGCTAATAAAAGCAATTCACTTCTGCAAAAATCTGAAAAGCCAAAAATAACTGTAAGCACAAACACTTCATGATGAATCAGACAGGCGTCTTAAAAACTTGAATTGTCCCTTTAAAGAGATGAATAAATGGTATTGTTCTCTCTGTATTTGCGAGGAGAATAAATTTAGCTTTTGTAACTGCAATTGTAATCACCTGTTGTTGTAGATTAAGTTTATGAATTTTTCATCAAGTCCACACAAGGAGGGATAATCTTTTTAAACGGTGTGCGATTAGGAGATAAATTAACATATTTATTTCAGCCGACACAATGATCACAGGAGGAGGTGTGTGTATCTCGAGCGGCCCTGTCAAATCTTTCTGAAGTGTGTCGGCAAAATGCTGCGTGACACCTTCTGAAAAACAGGCACAACTCACTGTGACAAGCTAATTGTTATGCTGGGGGAGTTCAGGAGGCAGCGGTGGGAAGGTCAGCAGCAACATATGATGTTTACTAATCCATGTCTGACTGTTACTCAGCTGTACTGCAGTCTCTGACCAGGTTCTCACACAATAGGCACGCAGTCCTTCATAGTATCATGCATTCACAATATGTGGCAAGTTGTTGACCTCCTCATTGATGTCGTTCGAGATGGAAGATTTCACCTCAAGTTTTCCAATAACATAATTTTCTTTTCCTTGTACACAAACCTTGAATGCCCTCAAAGCAAAAGCAAAGCAATGGCTGAGAATGTAAACAAACAGGTATTGGAACAGAAGCTGATAAGATGATGATCAGCAGTTGAAACCACTATTGCCTCTTAACAAAAATGTGTCTAATCATCGCCATTGAACTTCTGATCTTACAGTGGGGAAGTATAGCATGTGATGATCTGAGGCAATCCGACTTACCAGATAATGTGGCAAGACCTGGAGGATTGTTCTGCAATTGCGATCTGCAACAAACTTCTTTGGTATAATGAATCATTGCAGAAACCTTGCAGCAATTTCCTATAATGCTGTGTGTTGGGAAAGTTCGTCTTAAGTGGAATTCATTGTGCTATCATGAGCTCCTACAGTAAATCAGTAAGTCTTTTGTTTTGGACGCCATTCTTTCTGTATCGAGAAATTGAAAAATAAATGTTCCTGCCAGTATCAAGGGCTTGTGATCTATTTTACACGGCTATCATAGGAATATTCTGCTCTCTGCCAGATTTCTTCTCAGCATCCCACTTCCATCTCCAGTTTCTGTTTCATTTGCTGAGGCTTTATGGCAGCCTGTGCTTAACAGATTTGATATAATGGACCGAATCATACTTAATGAAATCCCTGGTGTCAGAATTCAGTGGTGAAGGTAATTTAGAAGAAATCACAGCAGCCCAAGGGCGAGCATTATTACTGATTGCTCCTTTCAGTTGGGGCAATAATAGTTACACGGCCGATTGTTGCTGATTTGTTCTGTAAAATGAAATAGAAACTGAACCGCGTCTCTGCCCCATCATCGAAAATCAAAGTGTGTTAGCAGTCCACTGATATGTAAAGTGGAGCCGGCTAAATGCTGCTACACCCGATGTGTTAACTTACCATATTACTTCAGCTAGGCAACATGATCACCAGCTGTGTTTGAGATGGGGCCAGCATCCGGCACCTCTAAAACCATTCTTCTCACACTGGGGTGTCGGCCTTTCATGTGTTTTCTGTTACATCAATGTAAAATATGCTGCTTCTCAATGGCCATCTGTGGAGGGCAGGTCCGGGCTGAGACAGTAAATGAGTGTATTACAAGGGTCAGGTTCTTGCTGGATAGACAAAAGGACGGTGAAATGTGACAGTAGCTATGTAAAATAACAGCTACTCCATTCTGACACGTCTCCATGTTTTAAACTGTCTAAACCCATCAGTGCACCAGCTTTTAATAGCAAGTGAACACACAGGCTCATTACAGAGTGTGTTAACTGCCTCTTTTCCCTGCATCTCTGCTGGATCTCGGTGTCAATTAGAAGCGCAGCGGTAAGAAAATGCAGCAATTTAATCGGCCGTCCTACGCTGCCTCAGTGAGATTTGTCTCTGCATTCTCCTGTGTGATGGATTTTCCTGATCAGAGGGAAACTGGAGCAGTGAGAGCCAATTCTGCTGTAAGGAGTGGAGGCTGTCCATGTAGCTTAAGCTGGAGGGGGTGGTGTTTTCCTGCAGCCTGATCCTAAAACACAGGTGCAGCCTCCATGCAGCCCTCTCTGCCTTTGAGTATTCCCCCTCCTCCCTCGGCAAAATGTTTGCCCATCTGATCCTCCATTTAATCGTAATTATTATGGATTTGTCTTTTTTCCAACCAATGATTTGCTGAGATGATGGATAAAGGTTATTTCAAGTGCGTAATGGGTCTAACACGAGCCCGGTTTGCTGGCAATCAGCGTCACAAAATTGTACAGCAGTGTGAACATGGAGGAGTATTGAGTTGAATCTTTTATAGGACTAGCATGTCAAGTCAATAACAAGTCATTTAGTCTCAAATTTAGTTCTTATTCAATTCAATCTTATTTCTCTTGGAACAGTGGGGTGAGATAATTCCACTGGTATCCAATGCTGTTTCATTTGATTGAAATCCTGAAGAAACAAGTGTCAGTATCTTGAAACAATGCAGAATTAAGGCCAATTAAGAAAATTACACTTGATTCAAGAAAAAAGAAAACAGATTTCTTTTCACTGGTGTTAAGAAAAATAAGATTGCAGGAGTCAATAGTGGCTTAAATAACTTGTTGAAATGGGTTATGTTTTGCAGTGCAGTAGAGGCAGTGGTAAACCTAATTTGAGGAGCCTTCTCCCCCCCAAAGCGCGTGGAGCAGTTTCAAAATGGGTTGAAAATGGGGTTCCAGGAAAGATTTGGGGTCCCGGAGGCGTCATGCAGAGCCGATCATTGTCTCTCTCACACTTTCTAACTAGCCATTTCACAACATCCAGACAAGGGATCGGGCCGTACGCAGCAGCAGCAGCAGCAGCAGCAGCAGCAGCCTCAGCTTTGCCCTGCGGGCTTTTTCTGCCGACGTCGACCACAACCAACAACTTGGAGAGCCGGAATAAACGCCTGGATGAGAGCAATTACTGGACTTAATCTATGTTTTCCTCTTTGCGATCGACTGAATAGTCAAATGAGTTGAGCAATGGCTGGAAAGATCTGACTCCACCGGGTAGAGAGGGGTAGACAGGCTGTAAATGGATATGAACTAAAAAAAGAAATCACATTCATTTCACTGCAGACTATAACCAGGCAACTTTGAGACACTCGGCGGACACCATGTATAGATTGACACGTTTTACACTCAGGAAAACAATGAGTGCGTTTTGTTTTGGATTACTGTGTTTTGGGGAGATTTAGGAGTCCGCTTCCTCTCGCTCCTGTTCGCTGTCCTCTGGTTCCTGCAGGACTCCAGACGCGAAGAGCCCATGCAGTCGCAAAGGTTAGTTTGCTCGACTCTTTTGTTTTATTTGAAAAAAACTAACATTAGTTTAGTTCCGAGGCGTTATTTTTTTTTCGCACGTGACTGTCAGTTTTCGCGTTGCTTCCTGGGCTTTCAAACTGTGTCTGCGCCCCATATGTCTCCTTTTCACCCATCAGTATGGTCCGGGTGGTTTCTATAGGCGACTATAGGTCATGTTCTCTGCGAAATAAAGAATCCAACTTGATCTATTTGTTGGTGTCAGACAAGGCTGCATAAGCTGGTAGAAAACCTGTGAATCTGATATATTCCAGTTGAATACCTAAATTGTCAGATGACTTATCAGGTTTTCAAAGGATATGACATGAGATGCATTCAAAATACCTATATGAAGGACAGCCTATTGATATAAAGGCTACAGATTCATGTCATCTAGCTCGACATGTAATTCGGCTTTTTATTTCTCATATTGTCATCATTCATTAGAGCTAATGGAGACAAACCAGAACCGCCTCACTAATTGTTGAGGCTACTTTGATTTGAAATGGAAACAGTGTTGTGTTAATAAAGGATGATCCTGTCAGTGCAGTGACAGGGCAAAATGCGCCTGCATACAGCCGCCTGCTGATTTGCACCTTTTACATCCTAATTGCATAACAGCAGCAATTAGGTTAGCAGACCTGTCCGCAACGCGCAAATTTAATGACAGGTTTACTTGTCCCGAATGCCTACTAATGCCATGTGCGTTTGTGTCATGATTTGAGGTTTCATATTAGAGCTCATAACAAGCGCCATCTGTTGGAAAAGAGGATGAATCCTCCCAGCTTGTCAAGACAGACACAGAGACAATGTACTGTATACAATTTTAACACTTCATAAAGGAAAAGTAGGCCTAATAGTCCAGCCACTAGCTTACATTACATCAAAATGTATTCTAATGTCTATAGCCTACTGTGCTTATTATAATGTATAGCCCTACTTTAAACAACAGGCTTGACAGGTGATGTCATTGATTTGAAACAGCATAGCATAAAATGCGATTGACAAAATCCTGGATTATTCCCACTGGATTTATGGAGATGTTTGGTGTTGTGTGATGCTGTTTCTTCTACCTGTTATAGCCTGTGGAGCACATGGTCTGATGATGTTTCTCTTCCTTTGTTGAAGACCATTGTTTTTCTTTGTTTAATTTCCTGATCATATATGTTTGCCTTGTCCGTTAATGCTGATTTAAAGAATTGGTATCTGTAAAACACCAAAAACAAAAACCAGTCACAAAAAACAATCAACCAATCTTTTGATCAATCAATCACTCATGCTATCATCCAAAATTTGCATAGCTAATAGCAAACACTTGATTAGAATAGGCTATTGGTCAGGAAAGGTCATTAATTTAATGTTGGTTGGCTATAAAGGTGAGGATTCAGATTAGTCCAAGTGATAATATCATAGGCTTTCTGATCAGAATAACCTGCTATTTCTAATTCAGAACAGGGCAAGTTCATATTGTGAAATGATAAAAAGATGGATCCATATTTTCATCTTGAGTGTAAACAATATGCAAACATATTGTACCTTTCTGTGAAAAGTCACTGGTGCAACAGGTGACAGTGAAGGTGAAGATGTCCAGTGTATTTCTGCACCATTTATTGTCCAATTTGATTTTAAAGTAACGATGGCTGACACTGATCCTGAGCTTTTTCTAACCAACAATCCATTGAAACGTGTGAATCAACATACAATGAGACATATTTGATGATATCTGTGTTTGGCATTAGAGCCCTACTAGTATTAGGACAAATTTCTTTCTTGGTCTACTTCTATTCAATATTCTAGTTGCTAATACCCCAAAATTTCCCACAATTCATCAAATTATATTACCAAGCGATCAATCCTTTCAGCTAAAGTCATTCATTTCAGATGTGAACTGCTGTATTATAACTAGAAACCAGTCTCTATAGGGCCACCCCTGTTGAAAACATGTGTAGGCTCAGACCTCATTATACTTGAACATATCCATCATCCATAAGAGGGACAGCAATCACAAAGACATTCACCGCACTCTGGAAAAATACAGTCAGGCACAATCAGTGTATGCGGCCATCAGTCTGGTAATATTTTGGTTTAAATGACAATAAAAAATACATCAGCAATGTTTCATTTGTACAATTCAAAGAGAAAAGGAGTGAAACTAGGTGGGCTTATATCTTTTAGAAGAGAGGATCATAGTCTGCTCTTCTGCTACAGTGTATGCTGCTCACTTTGATATGATAGGTTATGTAGTAGAGGGTAAACCTGCCTTTTAATTTGGGGAATAGTCTACCCACCATTTTAGGCTGACATTATTCCTTATGGCATATATTTGTAGTAGCCTATACATCATAGCAAGTAGTGTAGAACTGTAAGTTATATGAAGATAAGATCTTTTAGGGTAGGAAAGCATAAATTAATACTTTTCTGAGAATGAAAATGCTTTTTGCTTCTACTGGTTGTTTTCCTCCTCAGTAGAGAATCTTAGTTTATTATTTGCAGCAGTGTATAGCTGGTCAGTTTGTCTCTATAGGTGATATTCCTTAGTGTTAGTCTGTGTAATGGACACACACTGCTCAGTGGAAGGTGCACAGTGTTTTCCTCTCTAAGCTTCCCCGCAGTGAAGTTATGATCTTAGCAGCAAATCAAACATTTTCTTCCTCGGCGTTGTGGACAACCACTTTGTGGGTCGAAAAGACTCCGCCGTCGAACAAGTCTGCACATTGAGATGTAATTTGAAACTGAGAAGGGGGGTTTAAGGGCAGAACAGCCGTCCCTGATTGGTTCAGTCTGTTTAGCAGGCCTATAGGCTGCACCTTCTTGACACTCCCTAAAAGGAAGATCGATTGCCTTGCTTTTGCTGTTTGCTCAGCATTGTAGCTCGGTTGTATTGAGTCGGTCTCATACCGGAGAGGGCAAAACAACAGCGCAACTTCATACCAAGTAGGGATGAGAGGACAGGAGCGGCTTCACCGGGACGCAGACCTCTCACTGGACTGTGTTGCGTTTTCCCTCCGAGGAGGACTCCGTGTTTCACATTAACAGCTGCTGGCCCTAACTCTTCTCCTCTGTCCTTCCTTAATCCGGTTTGACCAGGGAGAGGAGCGAAGTGCGACCCCGAGCTGGATGGATGGTTATGGGGAAAAGAGCAAGACCCTCGGCGCTTGAAGTGTGCAAAATCATCGCGGTGTTTCTCTCAGTCTTCCCCGCTGGTAAGATGCACGTTACTACTCACCGTGCGATAGGCAAATCCGCGATAAAAGAGCGGCAACTGAATACTTTTTTACAACAGGGTGAAGTTGATAAATCTTGAAACATTTTTTTTGAAGCCTTTGTCAAACCTTTAAAGCTCAAGCATGCACGGCAACACGTACCTAGAAGTAAGCTATGTACATTTCCACCTTCGCTGTGGAAAGTAACGTTAAAGTTGCCAGGTTTGGTTTATTTTTGTTTAGCCAATGTAGGCTACTACTAAATATTTTAATGATACTAGACCAAACCGCATTGGGAGTATAAGCTAAATAATGCGGTGTGACTGCAGCAGAAGCACGTTACCCAAAGTGGTAGAAAAGCTAAATATCTCGCTATTTTACTTTTCAGATTCAATCTAGCAGTTAAGGGGGGAACCGATAAGATAATAATCGACTAGATTAGAGATTTAAAGTGTTGCCGTGCAGACCTGTTGAAGGTTTGGAAAAGATGTAAAAACGAAAAGGTTTGAAGGTTTAAAAAGGGGTTGTCTTTGTATGTAATTGAGTATTTTACTGTAGGTTTAGTCAGTAGATGAGCCTAACATTATCGAGAAAACTCCTTCAGTGAGAATGACAAATGAAATGGAGGTGTTTTTACGAGACGCTCCAGCTCCTCAAACCTTGTTTTGTTTGGGGGATGGGGGGGATGCCTGAACATTTCACATCAGCTCGTTGAAATTACTCCTTTTTTGACCCTTCAATTTGTTTTCCAGACAAGCCGGCAAATTGCATTTCGAGGTGTTTTCATTGGTGCAAATTTAAAAGACAAGTATGCTTATATTTGTAAGGACTGTGGTTTGCATTCCAATTAATGTGCCCGATCCTGAAATGCTCTCGGAAAGTTTAAAACCCCTGCCAACATCATTGTTGACAGTCTGTGGCAGTCTTTCCTGACTGTTTATAAACGATTTAAGACATTTTAAGGACATTAACAAAAAAAAAAAAATCATCATAATATTCCATTAGAAACATACAGGTGGTGAGTTTAGATTGGTGTTTTTTTCCCCCCCTGTGGTATCGCTATAATATCCCTAGAGGAACTGGTGGTATTTGTATAGTATCCTTCTAAAATGACTATAGGATTATTATAGTAACCTACTTTTTCCAATGGGAACACCTCATTCAGCTCGATTGGCGCGTTTGGCAAACCCTTATCGGTTTCCCTCTCAAGTCACTTACCGTCAAACAACAAAGTGATAATGCGCTGATAGCTGAGATTTAGATTAGTTTATTGCCGTCTATCAGATGGCTGGTAAACGGAGAGGTGTGGGGGTTGGAAAGAGCTGCAGTGAAGCTATCAGGAGGATATTGTTCAAAGTGTGACTTCAAAGTGTTGATATCGCTAGCTACCCCTCGAGATGCCTGGTGAAACTTCTCCCAGCCCTTTCAGATGAATGCTTTATTAGTCCCGGGTAATCCTAGTCAAACACGGTGTCGCAACAGGGCGCAGAGAAATGTTTGAAGAACATTTGTGTGAGAGTTGGCCGGGTATGGCATTAAAACAGGAGAAGGCAATGTACAGTCATGCATTGTTTGGAGAGTCAGTCAGACATTTATTATCACAAAAGGTATAGATGAGGTCCCCCAAATGGCATTTTTGCCACATCTTCCAGAAGCACTGTCTAATTGAAAATGGCAGAGCTCTTTGATAGGACCCTCTACAATAAACAGAGGGGTTTACCTTATATCCAGGTTGACCTGAGGAAGGGCGAGACCTGATTTCTGCTTTCCCCTCTGCTCCTGGAGACATTTTCTTTATGAGATCCTGCTCATTTTAAGTGTGCTCAAACACGTAGGACGTAAACAATACAGATGATTTTTGTCCTTTTTTCGGGGTGCTTAGACAGCACATGGCAGCAGCATACAATAGTGTCTTTTTTTAAGCAGTGGTGGATCACTGCTAAGAAGATTTGCACCATTGGTAGTGTTTTTATGTAGCCAAATATGATAAAAACACAATATTTGGCAAATGATTAGAATTGGTGTTTTATCATTATACTGTTTGCAAATAAGCCCAGTATTGGCAGTATAACCTGCAAGAGAAACGATACTGGTACTATAACAGGAATAGATGCAGGATGAAAATTAAAGTTACTTACTGCCACTACTGCACATAAAATCATGGGGGTTATTGGGTATCATTACGATTAGTTGGTAAGATTACATTCTTGATTATTGTCTTTAGTGTAAGTAATGTGTAAATTCATAGCAATAAACAAGTGGCAATAACAAGCCAAAGCATATTTATACCTTTACTCATGTTTCTGGATAAATGCAGGACATTATGATATTGTAGTCTCCAGTTTGCTTCTTGTGTCCTAACGGTGTCTTTCTCTCCCTGACAGTGAGTCTGCAGTGCAAGATCCTCAAGTGTAACTCCGAATTTTGGGCCTCCACCTCAACCGCTGGACCGGAGGAGGAGTTCTGTACAGCGCTGCGGGCGTATAACAGCTGTGTACGCCGGACCGCCCGTACCTGCAGGGGTGACCTGGCGTACCACTCGGCCCAGCATGGCATAGAGGATCTGATGAGCCAGCACAACTGCTCCAAGGAGGGGCCTACCTCGCAGCCGCGCGCCCGCACCCCAGCTCTGCCTCCGCCCCCACAGCTCCCACCTGACAGCCAGGAGCGCTCCGACGGGCCGGAAGTGTGTCACTATGAGCGCAGTCTCCCGCGTCACACCGCCCCGCCTAACTACACCCACTGCGGCTTCTTCGGAGACCCGCACCTCCGAACCTTCGGCGATGATTTCCAGACCTGCAAGGTGGAAGGAGCCTGGCCGCTCATCCACAACAAATACCTGTCGGTCCAGGTGACCAACACTCCTGTCGTACCAGGCTCTCCAGCTACCGCCACCAGCAAGGTGGGGATCTTTACATTCTGCCTATGTGCATGTTTTGTATGTTGTACAGCAGGGTTGGGGCAGATTTGTGAATGAACTCATCAATTCCAATTCGACTGAGGAACTGGAATTTGAAAAAACCTACATGAAACAGAATTGGAATCGAATGGGAATTTCAGGAAGTTTAATTTGATTTAATTAAATTCTGTGAAATTCCATATTGTTCTTTCTTACCACATATCTGAGATTACACATAGTGTTATATATTATCAATATTGAATATCATAAAATGTTAAAGGTACCTTTCAGGTGGTATTTGATGCAGAACATGTAATCGTAACACATACATTATGAATGAATATATTTGATTTTGATTTTTGACTGTCTTGACAACCTCTCTTAGAAGTGGAATTTCATGGAATTTAATGGACTTCAGTTCTGTTTCATGTCATTCCAATTAAATTCCAATTCTGTTTCCATAGAGCTGGGTGTAATTCCAATTCCAACTCCAGGAATGGAATTGGAATTTATTTACCATGCATTGTCAATTCAGTTCATAAATGGCCCCAACTCTGTTGTATAGATGTTACATGTTCCATCATAACTGTAATTCTATCCAAAAAGAGAAAGTGAGTTGTTTGCACCTTTTTAGTTATAGTTTTAGTCTTGGGTCCATAAATGTATTAAAAGGAAATATGTCACAGCGCTGCATCAAAATATCCTTAAGTTATACTTGGGTATGCAGGAGTCTTATCATCTTTCATGTGGTCAGAGTTGTGAGCGCTGCCATGGGACTGTTTCACTGTGCACTCTGGTTAATGTTTGGATTGGTTCCATAACAGATGAAGAGGTCAAACCCAGAACAATTCCTAAGATCTTGATAAGCTTTATAAATGATATGTCGGTATTATAACAGCAGTGTTACATCAAATGTTAACACAAGGCCCCAGCCCTCACACCTTTTCACTTTCCACTCTGGACAGCCAAGACTGATGTTAGGCCTACTTTGTGTGCAGCCCATAGTATATACAGTAAGGTTAAAAATATTGTTTCAGCTAAGTGTTCCCTGCCATGCACAAACCTGTAGATATTTTCTCCACATTAGCCGGAGCACATACCTCATAAATTATCATTGTTTTGCTTTATGGTACATTGGACAGCTTGGATGGCTGTCCCTGAAATGGCTTTCAGTAGAACTTAAGGTCAGAAACAAAGAAGTAGGACTATTTGTGGTCAACAAATTCACTTACAGTCTGTCCACATTTGGTACAGTTTTGGCAGCCATGATTATGCACCTCAGTGCAGTATTTTAACTGAGGTATAAGAGCACTTTGTCCTTAATCACATTTGTAGAAAGTGTAATTTTCTATAATCAAGGTTCCTTAATGATGCTCTATTTAGCATTCATGGATTTTAGTGTACTTAAAGTAATGATATTTTTATATTGCTGTTCTTGGAAGGAAATGAGACAGCTTTTTAAGATCTTGATTCTGGACAAAGGGAAAACAAGGCAGCGGCCAATGCCACCTGTGCAAACAAGGCCCTTCTGGTAAAAGATCTGCATTCCCACAGCTCTGCGTTGGTACATTGCTCTCGCTACAGTGAATAAAACTGTCTGGCTAATGCCACCTTCGCTCAGATGATGGGATGATAAAACAATTTGATTTGTGTGTTTTCATTTAAAGCTTAAGAAATAAACCAGAAAAAAAAACAGAAATGAGTATAGGTGGAAAACGGTGGTCTATCAGGGCTTGGGGGATTGAGAACGATTTGGTGCAACAGATGAATTGGCTGTGAAATGCTGCTCTGTTTGTCCCCGGTGTCCAGACATCAAGAGTCTCTAGTCTGTCCCGGTGTCACTGCTCTGACAATGGCTCATTGGTGTCCCGAGGAAACCAAGCTCGCAGAATACTGACCAGTCTTACTTAATTAGCCGCAGAGTATATCCCTCTGTTCTGGCCCAGTGCCACTCCCTGGAGCATAGTTCTGGGGTTCACAGGCAGGTTTTTCAGCACTATGAATGGATCGTCTTTGTGTCTGCAAACTGAGGCCTGATTTAACATGGCTGAGACTCATGTTTTTTGAGGGCGTTTACCTTGGCCTCCCCCATGTTGAGCCAGAGCTGAAATGTGACACTTAAGTGGGGTGGTGGGGTAGATGGCACATATTGCACAAACTTGTTCTAAATGCAGAAGTACAAAGACTTCCCTTACTCATTAAAGCAGCGAAACCTCCACAGACATGAACATCTACTTAGTTGATAGCAATTAATAAAATGAGTTTTTTTGGTTTTAAATATAAGTTTTATCCTGTGGGTCCTGTTGAACAATAATAGTTTAATCTGATGTTTACATTTACCCCCAGTTTATACTAGGTTTCAGTATTTGGCCAGAAAAACACAGCATCTATAGGCTGTCTACTTGTATTTCTGAGAATATTAGACATATTTACAGTGATTTGATCATTGTTGCTGGCCGCTAATGAGTTTTCTCTTTGTTTCTCTCCTCCTGAAGCTGACAATCATCTTCAAGAATTTCCAGGAGTGTGTAGACCAAAAGATGTACCATGCGGAGACAGATGAACTGCCAGCTGCGTTTGCAGATGGCTCCAAGAACGGTGGGGATCGGCACGGCGCCAACACGCTGCGGGTGGTGGAGAAGGTTCCGGGGCAGCATGTGGAGATTCAGGCCAGGTACATCGGGACGACCATAGTGGTTCGGCAAGTCGGCCGCTACCTGACCTTTGCCGTGCGGATGCCGGAGGAAGTTGTGAACTCGGTGGAGGAAGGCGATAACCAGGACTTGTACCTCTGTCTTCACGGCTGTCCGGCCAACCAGCGCATCGACTTCAGGGCCTTCAGGGCGCGCGCAGCGGAGGCTCACGCTCTCGGCAGGACCAGAGGCGGCACCACGCAGGCGCACGGCTTTACCTACCAGTCCGCCAAGGCCAAGTGCAAAGAGCGCCTCCCGGTGGAGGACCTGTATTTCCAGTCCTGCGTGTTCGACCTTCTCTCCTCTGGGGACATAAACTTCACCATGGCAGCCTACTACGCCTTTGAGGATGTAAAAACGCTCCACTCAAACAGTAACAGATACCACATTTTTGAAAAGGACGCTTTTCTGGGTAACGCGGCACCAAGGGGGAAAGATTTACTTTCGCTCTTGCTCCTCAACTGTCTCGCTGTCCTGTTATGGATTGAGTGTTGCGTGGTTCATCTATAGTTGTTTTCCAGCAGTGTGTTCATTTTCTTTCTGTCAGTGAGTGTTAAAGATCGCCCTCGTTGTGTTGTACATCAGCTCCCGTCTACGGCTCTGGTTCTGTCTTATGTGACTGGTGGCTAGCCAGAGGGGCCGTCCCAACCCTAAGTCTCATTTTTGTTGTTTTGTCATGTCTTGACTTCAGTCTAGTGACAAGGTGAGCTCTCGGTGCTCCCACCTATCATCGCATGTATTTAGCTGGTTCGTAGGACTGGTCTTTGAAGAGAGCAGCGGTGAGAGAGCCCAGCTACCCCCAGAGCTCAGGATATCCAGCTGGGATTAAATCCCACATTCTCACTGGGGCTGCATGCCTATGGGAAGCCGGACAAGATGATCTTTTGCAGAAAGAGGAGTTTGCTGATCCTCCTCCCCCTGATCCCCTCATTGGTGCCAAGCCAGTGAAGCTCTCTGTGGCTCATGTGGCTGGGCTGGACGACCTGACAGGGGCTTTTGTTAACCTATGGCCAGAAGCAGCTCCATGTTTGATTAGTTTCCAGCTCTGGAAAAGCCTGAGCCTTTTGGAGGAAGCACTCAGCCAAAAGGATGTCAGAGCAGCGTCTCCAGTTGTCTGCTGTGGAGATTAATGGGTCATGTTGTTAGGTTGTGTGTGTGTGTGTGTGTGTGTGTGTGTAGGTGTGTGTGTGTGTGTGTGTCTTTGTACAAATTTGTGTGCAGAATTCTGCCTCTGTGGTTAAGTGTGTGTTAGAGGGTGCGTGAGTACTCTCCTCGGAAATGGGAAAACAAACCTCCGATGGGAGAAATATTTCCCATGTCTTTATATTGCACCCGAAATTCTAATATAGAAACGACATGGTGGTCCAGGGTCAGTTAAAACGGACTCTCATCTGCCAAGTAGCAAATCCCAAGGGAACTGGCAAAAACGTACTTACTTCTCTCCTTTCATCTGTATGTCGATTACAGTTTCGTAAAGCCTTTCACTGCATTGTTTGAGCTGACATGTTGATCAGACAGTGTTTTGGTATTTTGAGTATCTTGGTAAAAAGATTGTTTACTAATGTGAATGTAACTGTAACAGGAAAGCAAAGAACAAATTTTAGCTATAAGGGCACCCAGAATGCAGAGACGTTTACAGAGTGTTCAATTCCCTCTCAAAATCCAAACCATCAATCAGTTAATCAACTTTATGACATCACGGCCAAGAAAGGGATCTCCTCATGCATTTTGTGAATGTTAATCGCTCCATTTTAAGACTCTCAATTGTCTCTAGCAAAGGTGGGGGATACTGGCCAGTCATTTAGATACTAGTTGTTAAGATGTCACCTCTAGTCAGACGAGCCATTTTTTAGAGCAACAGTCTGCTGACCTGGCTGTGGTTTAGTGAATAAATGATTCGCACATGTCTGTAGATGTGAATTCATGGCTTAAGTCATTGCCAAAGAACAAGCCCTTGTGCCAACAATTTCCTAAACAACCGAATTTTCATCTTTCAGTCTATTTAGCGGACTTGCATTTGGGGATTCTTAATTGTATGTATATAAGTTATCTTTGTGGGTGAATTTGTGGTAAGCAGAAAGGCCAAAAAGCTCTCGCAAAAACTACAGTGACGTGCATACACTGTAAAGAGCAGCATTCGTCTCTGTGTTGCAGTTTCACCATTGCTTTTCTTGTGTTTTATAATAACGCTCCCTGCTGAGGGAGGTTTCCATTTGAACTTTGGCTCTCAACTACAGTGTCTGGCAACGTAGTAGTCATCCTCTTAGATACTATTACTTCTTGGGCAAGGTTTTACGGTCATATATCCTTACACTGAAGTATTTGGCAGGCCTTACTACTGCTATTGGAATATGTGTTGGTGCAGTTTGACAAAAAAAAAAAAAATCTTACAAACGATTGTAATGTTGAATCTTGTGTTAATAGATGTAATTTGTATTGTGAGTTTTACAGTATATGGTTCTACATGTGTAATGTGAGATTGTATATATGTTTTGTGAGTTGTTGAGTTAAATTTGTATATTACCAGTTGTGTTTGAATTTATCACTACAGTTTTTGTATATCAGATGTTTTGGTGAATGTGAACCTTTTTTATTTGAAAAGGGATTTTGCGAAAACATGAACACCACAAAACAGAATATTGTTGGTAATTATATAATGATCATTCTCACACACACACATGCACACCTAGTCTTTGTGCAGTTCTGTCTGAGGCAGTGATAAAATCCTGGTTAGGTTGTCATCACTCTTACTTGGTTGCAGACCAAGTAAATCCTAACACCTTATCTAGAAAGGGAATGTAGGAAAATGTTCTGGGGTGTTCGTGTTTTTGAGTTAAAAGCACTTTATGTTTTCTTTTCATTTAGCTCTTGTTTCGTTTGATCTTGTGAATAGAGGCTGTCAGACTTGTAATGGTAGAAAAGAATAAAAAATAGCTGAATGACAGATGCCAGAAAGATCAAACTGTGTTTGTATGTAGAGCAAATGTGGTGCCACACGCCAATGTTAATAATGTAAATTATTTATTGAATAAAAGAAAATGTCTTGTTACTGAGTTGCCTCCTGTCTCATACCTGGTGATGCAAGAGCATTTTTTGAAAATCTGCATTTCTGGTGTTGTCGAATACAATTTGTAAAGTGTGACTGCCCCCTGCTGTAAAGACCTCATCATGACGAATACACACAGATGTTTGGATGAAAAACATCTATTTGCAGCTTTTAGAGTGATGATACTTTCACCTTGCAGAAAAAGAAAATGATAGTAATTATGTTTCAATAAATCTACAGGTCAGATGTATTTTAGTCAAGTCAACCATAAAGAAAAAGATTCAAACTGTCATTATGTAACAAAGTTTATTACATATGTCCAAACATATGTACAGCACATTTCCCATGGAGAGTGGTTTTTGTCACAAATATAAATTATTCAGGCTTGCTTAAAGAACATATGATACAGGAACTGTAGTTGCTCACTGTGGAAGATGGATGTGTTGGCTGTTCATTGTAACAGGTTGGCTGGACAAAACACACAAACTGTCTCATGTTAATGTTTAGATTTCCCCTCTTATCTTTCGGAAATCACAGAACCACATGACAATTAATAGAGCAAGTGGTCCCTTCGGTTTTCATTGAATACTGTGATTTAGCTTTTCAGAGCAATCTCCTTAAAATGTGACTGTTTAATACTGCATCCTGCCTGTGTCAGACCACAGCACTGTCAGTGAACCCATATACAGTATGATAATACACACAGAAATAAGGCACAAATGGAGAAGCATAACAATCAATACCCAAAAATAAAACATGAGGGCCGGAGCATAACCAGTCTCGGATTTGGCACCAGTGACCAAAAGTGACCAACAGTAATAAACAATCAGACGTTACCAGCCAACTCCCATATAACCCTTAACCAATCTACCAGAATTAGCACAAGTGTCTGTAAATAAAAAATATTGCCAAACCATAGTTACAGAAAGAAAAGTATTTTTAACAATTATTTTCAGACACAATTGAATACTTATACAGGTGGAAAAAGACAATCGGCAACAGTGAAGTAATGAAACTACCATGAAGTACCGACCTTACCATACCATCAAAATATTGAAGGACAAAAATAAAGAATTGTTCTAAGTCATAGTGTTTTGAACCTTTTGCACAAGTTGTAATAAATACTGTTTAGAAAGCTTTCATTAGGCCTACTAACAGGAAAGTGGTTATGGTGAACAAAGCAAGAGGATTGCCATGATTTATATAGCTATACAATTACAGAAATAATGATTATCTGTACACATGAGAAATATGAATTTGCTAAAACCTTTTCAACCGTCTGTTGAATAGCATTTAGAGGAAAACTTACTGGCATGATTGACATATCATTCCTCACAAATTTCAAAAGAATTATGCCATCCCATTTTTGGTAAAAGTGGGACAAATGCATTCTCTTTATGAAATGATACCCCGATGTACGGTTCAGCTACATGGTGAAGATAAACATTTGAAGGTGCAGATGATCACACATTACATACTTGTATTGAAACTCTTCTAATGACATCATTTGCAAGACTTAAAGCTAAACACAAAAAAGAATGTCCATGATCCTTTGGGAATAATCCCATACATTTACCATTCAAAAGGCCAAACCCTTCAGGCACTTTTAGGATTGAGATCAGCCATCAGTTCATGTATCCTACATTTTCCTTCGATAATAGTCCATGGGACTAAGCATCCTTACGCGTTCCACACAGTCTAAACATGGACTGATCAAGTCATTTCATTTAAATAAAGATGCATGTTTTATTTAGTTTTTTCATCATCATGAAGATGATTGGAGGAAACCCACTTCTCCATGTAGGGCACATATCATTCACAGCCACAGTCACTTGGGGGAAGGAGCGTAATAGTTTGGTTTTGCTGGTAAAGAGGGTATAAGTTGATTCCCTTTCCAACTGTAAGCTTATGATTGGCTAGTCCAGACGTGTCCATCAGCAGCATGTGGCTTTGACCCTGGACAAAACACCCAGTTCAGTTTCTTAGCCAGCGCTAGCAGGCCTTATGTTTTCCTGCTGTTCCAGTTTGGGTCTGCCCCGGCTTTCTGCTCTACAGGTCGCTCCGGTGGCGAGCGCGAGTCCTGGGGAGACTTCTGAGCCTGCGGGGAGCGAGGGTCCATCAGGGGAGGAGGCTTGTCAGGGTGGAAGGGCCTGTAGTGCTCTGGGCCGGCTGGCCCCGGCGGCCTGTGCTCCGGCATTCTCCGGAAGTCCTGGAGAGGGCCTTCTCTTCCCTGGTGGTAGTTAGTGGGACGGAATTCATCAGAACGTCTTCTTTTGGGGTCTGGATGCCTGAAATGTACAGAGACCATGTTGTTCGCCAAGGTTTTTTTTGTACCCAGAGATATGACAATATGATTTCCTCATATTTCATGAACCGTTACGTTATTCCAAAAGATAGCATCTGGTTTGATTGACGCTCACCTTTCGTAATAAGGTCGATGGCCCCTGTGGTCCCGGTCATTGCCGTACTGCTCATATGGCCTTTTTCGAGGGGAGCTGTTGTTGCGGTAACTGCCTGAGCTGCGATAGGAGTCTCCATGGGGACGTCGATCACCGTAGTGATCCTTATAGCGATGGGCGTCATATGGATGATGTCGATCTCCTTGCCACGGCTGGTTGCTGTTACCGGGGTAATTGTATTTACGGTCCCTCTGCCAGTCTCCTCTATCTGTGATGAAAAATGAACGACCTCATATTAAATGACCCATGTGCCAATATCAGGAGTGAAACATATCTTATCACAACTCTACCTCCTTTAATAAGTCATTTCAATTACATAGAGATGCAGGTTTTTTTCTCAATCCATCCATCATCATGAAGAGGTTTAGAGGAAACCCTTTTCTTCATCTAGGGCACACAGCATTCACCGGTTGTTTGTTCTGGTAGAAAAGGTTTATATTGATGCCCTTTCCAACTTTGAGCTTATGGCTGAACAATTAATGAAAACATTTTTTTTTTTGAGCTACGGGTAATATTTGGTCCATGATGTACAATATTGGTGAAAACCTTTCATCATACTCAAACTCAGTAAATCCTGCACACTGACATCTATCTAATCACTTTTCTTTAAACAATTTTAAAGTTCTAAAATAAATCACAATTGCAATATTCTGTCAAATAATTGCAATTAGATTATGTGTCAATATTGTATTGTAGCCCTACTTTGAGCTTATTGCTGGTTGCCTTTATCTGGGCAATTGTATTTAAGATCTTTTTGCTTATCTGTGATGAAACAATCTCTTTACATGATCCATGTGCCTTAAATACTCAAAAATGTCTATGGGCTTACCATCGCTCCCAAAGTGCCGCTTGTTCCCCGGGTTGTATGACTCTCGGTGGTGTCCGTGGGAGCCTGGCTGAGAGGGGTGAGACATGGACTTGGAGGATGGCTGTGTGCCAGTGGAGTCTCGACTGGAACCAGAGGGCTCCGGTCTGAAAGGCTTCGCCCTCCCTGCAGGGTCCTCCTTCTTCTTCTGTTCCTTCTGAAAATGTCACAGGATAATTCAAGTGTTGGTAAGTACAATGGATCGTGTTCAACTGCTAATTATTCTCCAAAGCCAGAGGGTTTCCAATTTGTAATAGGAGCAACTCGCCTCTTCCTCATGTGATCGCTTCTTCTGCGCCATCTTGTAAAGCTTGTGAAGCTTCCTTGCACCGAACTCTGTAAACTTGGACACGAAAATCCAGAGGTTTCTGCCAAAAAGGAGCAAAATAATTATTAGCAGAGCAGAACAGGGTGGCATCGTGGTTATTTCCAAGAACATTATATCAATTTAGCTTACCGTCGCCATGTTTTGACATGCTCGGGGTCATTGTAGGCTTTAAGGCACTCTGTGATTCGGTCTCCTATCTTCAGTAGGCATGTGCGTGTGTGCTGGAGCTGTTCCTGGACAGACAGGCCCTCGTCTGGCTTATCCAGCTGCTTTAGGGCCTTCTTCACCGGCCGCATGCGCTCCTTACACTGGACACACACACAAATGTCACACACAAATCGCCCGAAGCTTCATCATAGATAAACTCGACGAGCAAACTTAATTTTGATCATATAGTGACTGTTCGTGAGAGATCTGCAGGGTCACAGTGGAGAACTCACAATGCTGAAGGTCTCCTGGTCTAGTTCATCATCCTCCTCTCCAATGGGAATAGGGTCGGACCCAGCAGTAATGTGGACCGGGCCCTGGGTCTTCTTCCCTTTGGCTCCTTTAGCCTGAGAGCGGAAAAAACAAGACATCAACACAACAAACACCCATTAATGCTATTCACACCATTAACAGGCAGGAGATAGAAAGACAAAAGGCCACAGCTTTTCAGCCACTGACCATTTTTTAGCCTCTTGCATATTCATGATACAATGACAGGCTGCATACCAAATGAAAAAGGAAATATTAAGCACTATGGAGATCTGACTCATTCAATAGCATATAAATTATATACTATATATAAATTCCGAATTAGAAATAAAAGACTTTTTTTTTTGCAGTGTGCTATGTGGAAGAGGCGGCTCTGGGCTTCACTAAAAGGTTTTGGTAACCCAGTTTCCCATCCGCCTCTGATAACCTAGTTTTCCATCCATCCACCGCCTACCCGTGTAAATCTGAAACTGCTTGAGCAAAGCACAATAAGTTAAGTTCATGATGTGCTGAAATACCTTTTCTTTTTTGGGCTTGGCGCCCTTTTTCTCTTTGTCCCCTTCCTTCTCCTTTTTAGGAGTTCCCTGTTTTTCTTTGTTCTCTTTATTATCCTTTTTCTTTTGTCTCTTCTTGGCCGGGGACTTCTCCGTTCCATCATCCTGTTCAGCCATGACAACAGACAATGTAAGTTACAATAGAAAACAGTAGGTCATACAGTAACAGTGGCAGAAGAACAGATTGTTGTTGTTGTAGCCCGCCCTATTTAAGTGTACTATTTCCGTGCTTATCTAGACCGACCCTACTGTAAAGACTGGTGGGAGACACAGCAGGTCGACTGACCTTGACCTCGCCCTCCTCTGACGGGTTGTCTGACAGGCGAGGGGAGGAGATGTCGTTGCCCTGCTCGTCCTTGAGAATCTTGTTCTCCTTTTTCACCCGAGGCTTCCTCTTCTTCACTTTGACCTGCGGAGGGAGAGAGACAGGTTGAGCTATGTGGGGGGTTTTGCTTTGCGCAGATTGCATGCACACAATATTCCATAGTCATGTGATGATAACAGCATGAATCAGTTGCTGAGTTATCAATAATAGCTTACCTCCTCCCCCGTTTTGGACACGTCCTTGCTTTCTTGTTCCTTCTTCAGCAGCTTGAGAAGATAGTCCGCTCTGGCCTGCAGCTGCTTGGCCTGAGGCTTCTTGCTTGGGTCGTCTGGGAGAATCTGCACATACAGATTTGAATGTTAGTAAGTTTGCTTCATTGCAGCACTAGTTCCAACCCAAGCAAGAGGATTGCAATGATTTATATAGCTATACAATTACAGAAATAATGATTATCTGTACACATGAGAAATATGAATTTGCTAAAACCTTTGTAATCTTCTGTTGAACAGTATTTAGAGAAGCTATTGCCTTGATTGGCATATTCCTCACAATTTTCAAAAGAATTATGCCATCCCACTTTGGTAAAAGTGGGACAATTGCATTGTCTTTATGAAATGATACCCTGCGGTACGGTTCAGCTTACACACTTTTGTAGTTCTAATGACATCATTTGCAAGACAAGTTTCAGAGACGTTGGATATTTGCCTTATCTGCCAGCTTCAGGTCGGGATCAGTCTTGATCAGATCCCAGTTGCCGTAGCCGTGCTCGTAGATGCCAAGCAAGAGCTGAATGTCGTCCTGCAGATCCCAGTCCACATCAAAGTGGGCTATCTTGACCCTGCATGTCAGCTGGAACCTATGGATAACAAGGCATTGTCAAATTTCATCTGTAACAGGGACGTCTTTATATTATAAAGCCCATACTCTGTCTCATATTTGCAGTGGTGGCTTACTTGTTTCTCTCAGCAGGATTGGAGGGCACGACTTTGTGTAAAGGCTCAAACTCTTCCTCGTGCTGGATGATGGACTTGGCGTTGACCTGCACTCCTGAGATCTTGATATTAATCCCTCGGCGTTTCCCAGGACCTTTGGCTGAAATAACAACATGCATCATTTGGGGCCTAGAAAAATACTGTATTTCTGCAGTGCGCCAACAAGTAAAACCAGCATACCTTCAGCGGGGTTCTCCTTAAGGTGCTCCTCATGCTCCTGCACTGCAGTCACACAACTAGAGTGAATCAATTCACCCAGTCTCTTGAGGTCTGCTATAGATTTGTCCACCAACTCCGAGTCTCTGGCAATGGCCTCTAGCCTGGCAACAGAAGAGAGCATTTTATCTGCATGGTTTGTCAAAATTATTAAAAAATAAATAAATAGTAGAAACAAAGCTTATTAGCTTTGCAATCGATTCATCTATCTGATGTCATTTTACATTACACTTACCTTTCAAGTGGCAATCCAAATTTCTTATATGCCTTAATGAACCTGTTAATGAGATAATTATGATCAAATTATTAAATCAAGTTTATAAAGGAAAACTATTCTGGTTTAAAGAAATGCATTTGAGTTTCATTGTGACATTAAGCATCATAAATGTGACAAAATCTTTACCGGCGGATCTCTGCGTCAGTGAAACCCTCCACATTGTTTTTGCGGGCTCTGGGTCTGCCTCTCCTCTTTGGCTTCTTGTCGTCGTCGCTATCGTCCGTCTCGCTCTCAGAGCCCGAGGAGCGGTGCTTCAGCTTGGAGCCCACATCACTATCACTGTCATTGGCCTGAGCCTGAAAGCAAAGCAAACCCTCAGACACAGGAAGCAGAGCTGCACTTTAAAATGCATACGTTCTTCCACTACTCAGCTTCTGAATCAGGATATTTTGATTGCTTAAAGTGTGTTTTTTCTACAACTCAACAGAACAATGTTTTGTTACAGTATTACAGACATTCCCTTTTGAGGCTATACCTTTGTATGCATGAATTTAGATTAGTTAACGCGGCAAAATAATTGTTACTGCATCACAGGAGATTTAACAGTCCATTGTAACTTATTTACTGAAATGTGTACACATCAGTGAATGAGGGGCTTGAGAGAAACATTCTCTCTTCATACAGCTAACAGCGCTGGAAAACGGGCAAAGAGAATCTCTCTCCTGCTCCAAATAAGCCCGTCAGGTTTTTCCCTCACCCTCTTGTTAGAGCTCCTGCTTCTGGGCAGCATGAAGATGTCCTCCATCTCCCTCTGCTTCTCCTCCTCCTCCAGTTTGCGCCGCTGGTCCTCAGGGATGATATTGTCCCAATCCCTCACATGCTTGTCGTCAAGCTCTGGAACACTCTCTTCCATGCTGGAGAAATTGGCCACCTGTAGCAACACACACACACACACACACACACACAAGATAAAGTGAGGTTAAAAGAGAGGTGGTTTAAAGAGAAAGATGTCGGATAGTGGGAGTCAGGATCAGGGGCTGAAAGCAGGTGTTAAGATACTGAAGCATTATGCAACAATGCAAAGCACTGATAACTTGCAGGTACCTTAAACTGAGAGAGAAGCTCATCTGTAGCACTCGATCCCTGGTCACTTTCTCTTGTTTCGGCCAACCTGAGGATCTCCTCAATATCCATCTCCTGCAAAAGGCAATAAATTCTAGTTTACTTCTGCAAACTACGTGAGGCAAGAATTTTGAATGCACACAAGATTGTCTGCTCAGTGTTGTGGTACCTGTGGTTCAGACTCCTCTCCCTCTGCCTCTTTGAAAAGCTCCTCTGCACCAAACTTGAGGATGGCAGTCAGTTCTTCTTTGTTGAAAGGATTTGAACTGTGAACATAAGCAGCAATGTTAAATGCGTGGAGAGCTTCAGAATCTCAGTGTTCCAGCAAAAAATCAATGACTAATTTTCAAATTCTCACTTTGAGTTTCCTGAGTTGCTGTCCAGTACAGTTCGACCAGTGGTATCCATTCTCTGAATGACAAGATGGTCCAAAACCATCTTCTTCTTGGCCCTCTCAATGATGTCCTCCTCCACCGTTCCTTTTGTGACCAGTCGATAGATATTCACCTGCAAAGTAAAGCGTGGAGATTTGTTTTACTTATTTACTGTACTATGATTTATAGTTACAGACTGAAATTGTTCCTATTCTGCACCATATATACAGTCAAAGTTATTGATCTGAACCATGGGTTACCTGTTTCTTCTGGCCAATCCTGTGAGCCCTGGCTTGTGCCTGCAGGTCGTTTTGAGGGTTCCAGTCTGAGTCAAAGATGACCACAGTGTCTGCTGAGGCCAAGTTTATCCCCAACCCTCCTGCTCTGGTGGATAACAGGAAGCAGAAGTCCTAGAAAACAGATGAATCCGTTAGCGTAACACAGACCTCATCCAACTCATGTGAACAGTAGGAAATATGCTTGGTATATAGAAAATAAGAAAACAATAGGCAATATTAATCATAAATCATATTAATATTCACTTAAGACAGTAATCTAGTAAATTCTCATGCCATTAAAGGATTACTATCATGAAAGCACATATAACTAATAGCATATAAAACAAAACTATAATTCAAACAAATCAGTATATCATTATATTTACTGCAGCTCGGATAAAAATTCAGTGCCAAACCCTCAAAAATCTTAATTTTGAATTGAGTTCAGAAATACAGTCTGCTTGATTATATTAAGCCTTCAGTATACATACCTCTGAGCCCTCTGCATTAAAGTGGTCAAGTGCTTGCTTTCGAATTTCTCCCTTTATGGAACCGTCCAAACGCTGAAGAGGAGAGAGGCAGAAAGAGATATTAAACCTTTGAACGTTTCCCGGGCTTCCATCTCTAACCTTGGCATCGCTCAGCTATACATGCCATCATGCCATCCTGTCTGAACGTCTATATTCTCAGAGACGGCATTACAGTCTACAGCAAGCAAAGACTCAGTCAGCAAACACACACCGAGTGCAGTGACTTGCAGGAACCCTGTTAGTCCTCATCAGAAAATAACTTGCCGATATAAATAACCGGATGAACTATCAGTCTGGTGGAGTATTTGTGCTGCAACACTGACACCCGATCCTGCCATCATCTGAGTCAACTCCCCTTCCAGCACAATTCTCCACCACTCCAAAAGCCCCTTCATTGTAAACAACACAGTCTTAACAACTGTTTGCTTCTATTATGCTGTCTGTGAGCTGACAGCCTACAGAGCAGCGGTTTCCAAATGCAGCTTAGAAAATGAAAGAAAATCTCACCTGGAATGGGTAGCGCTTCTTGGCTAGGTATTCAGCCAGAATGTCCAACATCCTGACCATCTGGGAGAAGATAAGGACTCTGTTGCCCCTCTCTCTGAGTCTGGTCAGCAGCTTGTCCAGCAGCACCAGCTTCCCACTGCCCCGCACGAGACTCTGTGGGACGCAAAGTCAGGATGTCAACACCGAAATTCAGGACAAAATAAACAGCGCTGAGCTCTCTACTGGGACTACGTTTTGTTCTTTGTGAAGTCGCAACTAGTTTCTGCCGCAGTGCAGAGTTTTACCCTAAGGTGACGCTTTGAGCTAAAGAAAGGGTTCACACGGAGACGTACCTGCAGGTGCTCCTGTTGTGTTTCAGTGTCTCCGTCCTCTGGCTGTTTAATGAGGAAACCGTGGTTGCAGCACTTCTTCAGCTCCATAACGATGTTCAGGAAGCCGGAGGAGCTGCCTCGGGTGCCTTTGGAGAGAGCTTTGTAGTTCCTTGTTAAAATCCACCTGGCAGTATTCAGGAACAAATTAAGTGAATGGAGAGGGGAGATGCAGCTTTAGGAAACAGGCACACTGTCGCTCAAAATGGTTTATGTGAAGGACAGATGTGATAAAGAGGCTCCGAGAGACAATAAATGCATACTTGTAGAATTGTTTCTGCTGGGCGGACATGTCGACACGGAGGATCTGTTCCACCTTGGCGGGGAGAGATTTTTCCACATCTTTCTTAACGCGTCGGAGGAGGAAGGGCTCAAGGACTTTGTGAAGGCTCTGATATCCATTTTCTCTGCCTTTGCCATGCTCATCCTCAAAATCCTCCCAACGGTCAAACCTGCAATGTGCAAGAGAGGCAACATTAATAGTCAGTGACAAAAAATGCCACGTTCATTAGCCATTTAAATCCCCCTCCCCCCTCCCCATTTCATTTTCATAAACAAGGACGTACTTGTCGGGCATTAGGAAGTGCAAGAGTGACCAAAGCTCTTTGAGGGAGTTCTGCAGCGGGGTGCCGGTGATGAGGAGCCTGTGGTTGGACCTAAAGTCAATTAATGTCTTGTACAGCAGGGAGTCGTCATTCTTCAGTCTGTGAGCTTCGTCCACACCCAGGAACGCCCAGTTGATGTTCCCAAGGACCCCCTGGAGTTAAATTGTGACAGTTTAATCATGGTAAATCGTTTATTCATTGGTGTAACCACATACTGTATGTAACCAGAATAAAAACACAAAATTATCAAGAAAACAATGATTAATTATTACACCTACCTTGTCTTTCAGTAGAATTTCATAAGTGGTTAATAGTGCGTTGAAACGGATTCGTTTCGTTTGATGGTTCACCCACTCGTAGTCGCGGATCTGTTCAAAACATAAGCAGAGCATTAGCTTATCTGACAGACTCTGGAAACACCAATGGACTGTAAGACAAAAACACCTCTAATGTAATCCGCTGTACCGTTTTCCTGCTCATGACGTCACCGAGATAGACCACCACATTCATGTCGGGGGCCCAGGTGTCGAACTCCCTCTGCCAGGAGGTGAGGGTGGACAGCGGCACCACCAGCAGGAACGGCCCGTACAGCTGGTGCTGGTGGAACAGGTAGGACAGGAAGGAGATGGTCTGGATGGTCTTGCCCAGACCCATCTCATCAGCAAGAATGACACTATTGCACCTGAGGATGAAAGAGCAAAAACACGGTTTGACCTTTCTTATACTTTCCAAATATTCTTTTACAAATGTGGCGCTCAAAACCAAGCGGATACCACTGGTGGGAAAATCAATTACTTCTTTCTATTTATTTGTACCTGCACCAGGAGTGGGCCAGCCAATTCAGTCCATCCAACTGGTAATCTCTCAGCTGCAGGTTATCATCTCCGATATAAGTCGGCTGTTTCTTTAGAGCAACAAATCTTGGCCTTTGCTTCAACACCTGAGATCACAGATGGAAACCCATGCTTTATTATGAGCACAACAAAACTAACCATTACAGCTTTGGTTTTCAGTAATTACATTTCAAAAGCCAAGGACAAAGATAAGAACTGAAGATTTGACCATTTGAAGACTGACTTAAGCCTTACCTTGCAGTCTTTAGAGGGGTTCGTTTTGTTGGAGTTTCGGTTGGTGAAGCTGTCTATACAGTGCTGAAACTTCTTCCTGACCAAGGCTCCGTCCTCCCAGCTGCACTCTGCATAGGGCAAGCCCATCCACTTGCATAAGTACTCCGGCTCATTGGAAGATGCTGTCTTGTGACTATGAGCTGTAAATATATTAAAAAGAAAAATGTATTAGAAACAAATTGTGACGAAACGTGAAAGCGCTTGACACAACACAGTTGCAGTGAAATCAGCCAACAGTTACAGCAGCATTGTGATGATGCTGGAAATTATTTAGAAAAGGGACTTACAGGGAAAGTCGGAGGGCCCTTGCGTCTTTCCTGTTTTTGTTGCTGTAAATAAGAAAACTCAATTTAGGATAACTTAAATGAAACATGCAGTAATAACGCCAAACTTTGTTTTTCTGCAGTGCTACGAGTTGAAAACAAATAAAAGCGGTTGATCGGTTCTTACCGATGATTCTCTCTACAATCTGGAACTGCTTGTTCAAGTCAGAAGTGAGCTCCTGCTGGCAGTTATGATATTCGATGTCCTCGGGGGAAGCCTTTCTCAACCTGGGAACACAGAAGGTAAACAAGTGTCAATTCTGGAAAGGCTTACACATTCATAAATATATGCTCATGTGAGGCAAAGATTTTCACCATGAATTGAGCTCGTCGTTCTTCTTTTTGAAGTTGTCCAGTTTCTTGAGTCCCTTGACCTTCTGCAGTGTCAGGGAGTCCATGCTCTCCCATGTATTGTGGATGTAGGACCAGCCCTTCCACTTGATCAGATACTGAGCCTCCCCTTCATCGTTCTCCACGTCGAACCCTTCACACGGGTCTCCATTTTCCTCCACGGCATACAGAGTAGTAGAAGCCCCAGTAACTAGAATAAAAAAAAAAAAAGTTGTTACCTTCTAGACTGTATACATTTCAAAATAACAGCGTAAATGTGTCTTTGATGAGACGCAGTGTGGGTTAAATACTCGGAAGATGTCAAGTGACAATGCATCACCTCCTTTCTTGGCTATCCTGGCGTCCATGACCTTCTCTATGGTCTCGCTGTCATCATCCTGCTGCTCCTCGCCTACATCGCCCGCCATTTCAATCAGGTCATCAGAGTCTGTCTCAAAGTCATGTTGGTCCTCTTTGTAACTGTAACACAACAGAAAGACAAGGGTTGTATAAATATCAAATGATATGTACACACAGTTTTGTTTACATTTTACCATTTTCCTATTTTCTTATCCAAAGCAACTTAAAATAAGTGCAACAGTACAGTAAGCTTAAATTCACTGTTCAACATTACAAGCAGCCTGTAGTAAGGAGTGCCAAGTTCAAAATCACAGCACCTGAACAATTAACAAGTATCCCTCTGTCTCTACATGATGAGTACAGGGGTTGAATAGTCACATTTCTCTAATCACTGCAAAAGGAAAGTCAAAGTCTCTGGAAGCCATGAATCAAAACTTATTGCGGATAAACATCTTTAGGTACCAGAAACGTACCTTTTGACTTTTGTTGCACCCCTCCTGCGTGTCTGTCTCTTCGGAGTGTCTTCCTCATCGTCGTCGTCGTCGTCATCATCGTCGTCATCGTCTTCGTCGTCCTCGTCGGCAGATGACTCCTGCTTCCTAGATTTCCTTCCCTTCTGAGACTGCTGCTTTTTGACAGCCGCCGATTTGGTCTGAGGTCTGTAAAACATCAAGTTAAGCACAGAGACACGCGAACCGCTTAGAGATAATGAACCAAACGGCTCAGCTGGTTCATTATCACACTAGTTTTGCTTTCCGGCTGTGCAGAGGCTGATCATCAAACCTAATTGCCTGACTGCAGCTGATGGCCTTGAGACAGCGCAGAGCAGAAGTGAAGCCGATTTTACAATTTGAAACATATTTGTACAAGGTAATTGGACAGAACATCTAAAATTTCAGATGCCAGATTGAATTCTCAGCATTACAACAGTGATTAAACATTTCAACCCAAAAGGAAGGCACAAATGGCATCAAGCAGCTGATCACACATTATGGGATGGATCTGGGTCGACCAGTGGGTAGCTGTCTGATGGCCAGGCTTCGCTACACTCTTACCTTCTAGCGGGAAGTCGTCTGGATCTAACTTTTTTCTCTTCCTGCTCACTGTCTGCACTGCTGGAATCCTCCTCATCCTCCTCCTCCTCCTCCTCTTCATCATTTGAGTCATCATCTTTCCAGGTATTTCTTACAACAAAGAAATACCACAAGTTCACCCTCAAGGCCCATCACTGCTAGAACCGGTTTTAATTTATGTAATATTGGCCACAGGGTCGGTCAACCCGATGTGATCAGAGATAAGCCGCTGATCAGAGATAATCGGACCAATCAAATTCGCTGTAGAAGTAGGATGTCACCTGACTGTCTGGCTACAGCTCAGAAATAAGCCCATTTTTTTTAGCCCATTTGGAGCAAACAGATACCCATTTACAAATAAGCATAAAATGATGGGAATCACAATATGAACACATTTACACCGAACAATTCAGGCAACAGAATGACATACAAACAAGACATGAATCATGCAAAACGGCTATATGGTTCAAGAGCGTTCCACTACAAAAATGAATTTTCTTGCTAACAAAAGAGTCCACTGTGTCACAACATAATTCAAAAAAGACTTAAATCAACGTGGTGTGCAATACTGACAACAACAAAAAATACATCGATCACCAAGATGTTCACAACATCTATACTTACTCTTTTTTCTTCGCCCGCGTTCCTTTCCTCTTAGGACTTTCACCCTCAGAGTCACTGCTGCCCTGCAGATATGAAGATTACAGCATAAAACAGATTTTAGGAAGATATTCATTGCCCCCCATTTGATGAGATTTTGTCTCTCAGACCAAAATCTGAGAATATTTTTATTGTTAGATATGATTTTGTACAAAATTCCATGACTATTTGTATTGTAGGTAGAGAGATAATGGTGAAACTATGATCAAAATACTCATTCTTCTACATTCTCTAATTGTGTAACTTCTTGTAAATTAAATAATGGTGAAGTTTAACAATTCATTAAATTTGCTGGGGACCCCCTGGAACCCCCTCAAGGACCCCTGGTGGTCCCCGGACCCCACGTTGAGAACCACTGCCGAATCAAACTAAAGCAATACCAGCACTTCCACATAATAGCCACTAGATGGTGCAAGTGATTCTTTTAAGCAAGCTAATGGGTTAGAGCGGGTGCATCAGGTAGAAAAGTATTGCGGTGCAATACAACCGTTTGTCTGTGTTGGTTTACTGCATTTCTTTTGAGTTTCATTTACATCTCCTTACCCCAGCTCCAATGTTTAAGCGGGCCGGCTCTTGTCTGCTGCGATTCGACCTCCTGACCCCGTACACATCTGGATGTTCTTCCCACATCTGTAATCACAAAGCATTGATTCATCATCCACTTTCTGCCTGCATTACATCACTATCTAAATAATATGGCATAGCTGACAAGGCAGTATGGATCAACTGTCACTGTGCATAACTGAGGATGTGACTACAGTGTCCTTGTGAGTCTAACCTTCAAAATCAGATTAAGAGTCCGGTAACAAAAAGAAAGTAGTAAGCTGAACCTTCATTATTAGAGGACAGGGAACTTGAGTCTGCATTATAAATATTAAGCCACCACGGACAAGCTGGACGCCTCTCTAAAGCTCGGTGACTTTTACCTTCTTCACATCTGCCAGACTCTCCTTCTTTCTTGCTGGCTTGTCTTTGACTTCTGCCGAAGCTTGTTGTGATTTGGATTCTGTGGATTCGCTGCCGGACTCCGAGTGGCTCTCTGACTCGGAGGAGCTGTTGGACTCCGAGTTGTGGGATCTCCTCCTCTCGCTGCCATGCTCGCTCTCCGACTGACTTCCGGACTCCGACCCAGAGCGGTTGGATTCCTCTGAAGCCGAATTGCTAAAAGGAACAAGGACATGCTCATTCTTTTGGTTTTGCAGCGTTGGGTTTCTGCTTGGTCGTAACACTAAAATTCGTAACACCCGACCACATGGCAAGAAAATGAGTTCAGGTGATGGGGGGGGGTTTTCTTATTCAAATTAAATGTGTATACAGGAAACTGCAAGACCAAGAAGACACAAATGAGTAGCTTGTCCTCAGCTGACAGGAAAGAGAAACCTCATTACATCATGCAGCAGCTTAACAGTCTTATAATGAGCTCATTCTCTGCAAGGGAAACCAATCCTCTTACACTCGTTTCAAAAAATCCATGATGAGTTCACAGACCTGCTTTCAATACAGCTACGACTAGGTAAAAGCCGGGCACGTTACTTTTAAAACAAGGTATAAAGCTTGGGCATCGCTTCCAGGCATCGAGTTAAATAAATGCATCATCAATGTCAAAATCTTGTGCAAAAGTTTTGTCCTTCCTTTTTAATAATCCCCAAGTGACTTGAGACAGAAGAGAAATTATTACGAGAAAGAATTACTGATAAAGACAAAATAGCAAAATATTGCCATAAGCTTAATGCTATGAATTTGTTCCCTGGATGAATAAATCCAGGGAAAACATCATCACTACTATGACTATTACTACTACTATTATTACAATAATATTATTAATATTACTTATCATACTTGATACTTTCTCCTTTTTCTTTTTGTGGAGCACGAAGGGGCGAATCAAGACATGAAAAAAAAGGGTCTAGCGCACAAGGAGTTATTTATTCAAAACAGATCTTACATAACGCAGCGTCAAATTACACAAGGGGCTTCAAATCTGGTGACCCGTCTCGTCTGGCTTTCAGTACCTAGAGCGGACACATGGGGGTGCTGCACAACCTCAAAATAGATCTGCAGAAACACATCTGCAAAAACACTGCCTTACATGGACTGTGTTGGAAGATACACAATCCATAAAACGAGCTAAAACGGGCATATGGGCTTGGTTGTGTTGTTTTCTTTCTTCATTTTGTATATCTAACGAGACTCACGTTTTAAAATGTGAAAGGATTTGTTTTAACCTCGCTAAATAAAGAGGAGTAACAAATAAACATGTCCGTATTCCGCGATTGATTCTACTAAAGGAATCATACTGAAAGATAACATTAATCAATTTGTCAACTGTTTCCTAAACTATATTATTTTTCTAAAACCGTATTTGATGACTCGTTCAATAAACCACAACACAAAACCCGTTCCTAGACAGAGCAAACCCGGAAATAGATGCCTCCTTCCGCTTTAAGAGAGGTCAAACGTGGGCGGGACATCAGACTCATCTCAAATTACTATAGGCTGACGCGTTGCTAGGTAGAAGTCTAGCCTATCGCAGCTGAGTGTGCGAGCCTCCAAACGTCAAAACACTTCCTGTTCCTCCTCCATGTAGTTCTGAGCTGAGTTTTAATACAGAAAAGTCAGCAAGCTGGGCACAAAGCAAGGGCCATTTTGTGACTTGAGAAGACAAGTGTAATGTACTTTAGTGAAAGGAGAATATTACCACGAATTCAACAGACTTTCTACTGTTTACCTGCTTAATGCATGACAACTCTAGCCATCCATCGGTATGAAAAGTTATCATCAGTGGAAGAAGGCATATTTCACTCATAAGTAAAATACTAAAATGGCTGCCAGGAGATAAACCCAAAAAACTACAGCTGTGGAAAGTGTGACCATTTACAGTGTACTGTCACTAAAAGTCAGTGTGGGCATTAGCTGATATTTGCACACAACCTATGTGTCTTTATCTAGGAACACAACAACAGTCTATTGAGGTCAGACTGTATTATATTGTGCTCAAGTTGTGTCAAAGTGGGACTAGCACAGTAAGGCAGCAGTTCCAGTACTAACTCCTTAGACTAGGCCATAGCCTTGAATGTAGAAAACACACACCATCATCTATTCTTATGACACTGCATAGCTGCTTGTGTGGTTTGTGCATTTTGCAGGCCACAAACCTGTCTGACTTCCCTTATAACATGCAAATGATCTGATATTATAATTTTTTAAAACAGCTTTATTGATGAAAATGAAAAGACAATGTTTTCATCTGCTTTTGATATATGAATCAATCAGTGAATTATATACACAAGGCCGGATTCCCACACCTGAGGACAAGGGACACACACTTGCAAATATTTACTATCTTCATACTTAGAGGGAAAAAAAAAGAAAAAAAAGCTACATTTTGTAAAAATGTAACTCATATTAACCAATCAAGCCTCTATGCCAGGGTCCTGTCAATATATTCTACATAATGATAAGTAATACAAACAGCCAGATTTAAATAAAAAGGGACATCACATTTGTCAAAAACATAAACAAACTTCAGACATGCTTAAAACACACACACACACACCTGTCAATCTCCATATGGCTAAGATGAATAATTGCACATGAAAAATGCCATAAGTTCTTTTTTTACACCTAGGATGATATGTCAACAGGACAGTAATCTTACTGCATAATAATGGGGGTCAGCAATGGACAAAATATCTTGCTTGATTAGTAAAAGCAATCATTTCACCCATTATCTTCAGAGGAGATATTATTCCATTTGAAACTGGTTATTCAAGGCCTCCTGATACAGTAAAACTCAAACACAACTTTCCATAAAAAAAAATGAAAAAGCTGGAGATTAAAATATGTTGTGTGGCACAAACATTTGAAAATTGTCAAAATGTGGTATTGCACTGTAAACAGTAGGTTTTGCTGAAGACAACATCCACACATTTTTCCAGCCATCTAAAACAAAAATGATTGAAAAACAAAATGATTTAAAAGTCATTACTATGTGAGGAATTAAGGCATTTAACGAGCAGAGACAATCTAGATATTAAGCATAAAACAATTTAGGTTTCCTAAAACTGCATTACTTGGAAAAAAACTTTCAGTTAAGATTCAGACAAAAACAGAAAATTGTAGCCATATGGAGATTGATTTCAAGGCAAACAACAAACTACTCAAACCATATTTGTTATATAACCCAACACAAGGGACAGATGTATTTCTGACCCTAAACAACTCTAAACTAATACATGGTTTCTGAGAGAGAAAAAAAAATCAACGTTAATAAAATGGTGCAATGCAGTACCAACTAGTAAGACAAGGTCATTTTACATTAAAGCCATAGGACATCAAACATGTGTGAGCAATCATTTGTAACATAATACAGGGCAAAAGAGCTTTACTGTGGTCTTATACATACAACCTATGGTCAGTGATCTCTTACATAGGCCTGTAACCTCAGTATTGAGTATAAGAAATGGTAGGAAAATCAGGGTGTGGCTATTAAACAATAGCAAGGTCATTCATATGACACTCGTACACATAATGAAAACCATAACGCAAATGTATGCACAGGTGACCAACCATGCTTGACAAGGTAAACAATCGAACCAGATGTCAAAAAGGTAAAAAGTATAGGGATCATACCTTGATGCATTGCTTTGAGTCGAAACTTCATCCTCTTGCTTTTTATTTTTATTCTTCATCATCGTTGTATCCTGAAAATCTTTGATAGGATGATGTTTTGTCCTGGTATTTACTGTCAAAAAGTTAGAGGAAACATGAACTATCATAGAAGTCTCATAAGATTGTTTTTGCTCAGGTGGCAGTTTAAACCCAGACGTTGCGACACGAGGACAGAGAAATATATTAAACCGAACGATTTAACAATCATTATTTACATCGCTAATTAAAAATATGGCTAAACAAATGACAGGTGCTGTTACATTGAGTTGAATATCGAGCCTATGTGTTTCAATATTATCCACGGATCAAGCCGCATGCATTAATTCTAACTGCGTCATCAGATAAAGGATTAGAAAAATATGGTTAAAGGGTGAGAAAATAAGTTATTTATGCACAATACAATGTAAACATACCAATTCCATGTGAAGAAAGGTGGTATAATGAAGTATTAGATTCACGTTCGCTATATCAGAGGGTTTAAATATTTATCCTATTAGAATAAAAGTAATCACCAGTAAAAAGAATAACTTAATATTAAATTACGAAAACAAAAACTTTGTACAAAAATGTACTAGGCCTTTTCAATCTTCATCCACTGCAAGACTTAGGGCGACATAAGCGAGCAGCACTCTAAAAATGGAGGCGCGCCATGGCTGCCAGAGCCCAGTATGGAAAACAACGACGAGCATTCGACCAGCAGAGACGACTCCAACGGCTCGAAAAAACAACAAAAAACGGCACAAAACGTCGTAATTCCCGTTAAAATACTAATCGTTCGATCGCAACGGCAAACTTTTGGTCAGAACGAACGACTCTCGGTTGAAAAGAGGCAAGAGAAAAGAGTCTGACGAAAGCCCATAGCACCCTTCCCAAGGCTCATCCGCCATCTAGAGCTCCTTCCTAGCTCTGAAAGCTTTGCCTTTGATTGACGTTATTTCCATTTACCCCACACTCAGGTGATGTTAAAGTCCCACCCCTTTTATTTTGTTTAAAACTGCTATTATATAGATCTACATATATTTTCAGCACCAGGGCCAAGCCTGAAAATGAAACCTTTCTCCCCTCTTTATGTAGGTTAGAATACTGAGAGGTTGGAAAGTATATTAAATATAATTTTTTGCATCTTTTGCATCACTTCCTGTTTAGACAGGAAATAGGACACCAGGAGCCATTTTATAGAGCCTTTGGAGACCATTTCAGTGCAGACCAAAAGCTTTTTAACTGTTTGTGGTGTAGCCTACCAAAATGAGTGTAATCTTCATCTGGTTTCAATTGATTAGGTAAAGATTCAACAGTGGGATTGATTAAACCACAATAGTGTAGATTCTTCAACCATTCTCCCCTAATCTTGTCTATCAGCAGGGGCGCTATCTTCATTTGTTGAGCAACTTCAGAATTATAAAACATTATGAAGGCTCTCCTAAAAACCCAGTACAAAAATAACGCACTCACGTTAACTTATAATTTGTATGGGCAAAGCCTAGATGCTTACTGACGCAAAGTCAGTGCAAACCATCTTAATTTGTTGTATGGATTAAGTGTAATGTAAAGACAAACTGTTGAGCTAAAAGATTTTCACTGTATGTTAACATATTTCGCCAAATAACATGTTGTTATTTGCAAGTTAATAAAAAGTACCTTTCATTTTTAAAGTTCTTAGCTAGCATACCTATTGGCTAATGAAACAGTCAGGAAAAAAATATGAGGACATACACTTTATTTAAAAACAACATTTGAATATCAAATGTACAGAGGCTGATTTTTCCCCCCCAAAAAAATAACAGTGTAATTTTTCAACGAGTCCACTATACAGCCAGCAAAAGTGCTCCAATGTCCATGTTTTCAAAAAAGAAAAATCCAATTGTTGAAAATCATCCAGTCCGAAAAAGGTTTCATCTTGTCAAAATCTGGCTACTCGCCAAATTACTTGCCATCTTCACGTTAAACAACGCTGTCTCCACTTCAGCAATATCCAGTTGAATGGGGTCTTGATAGGATAAAAAGAAGGAAAAGTTGTAAGCCCACAATGCAACTGAAAATGAATACCGATGCACTGTCCATTAATTAAAAAAGGCATGCTAAATTAGACTAAAAATCAAACAACAGTTAACATACTGTAACATACTAGCTTTCAGTTAAGTCAGCTAGCATTGCGCAAGTGCTTAGTGTCGTACTTAAACAGATACAAACATTAGAAAGTATAGACTATAGTAAAAAATTATATAAAGCCTGAGTTAAGCTGCCAATTACATCTATTGTAGCCAGTAGCCAAAGTGTATCAACATGGTGTATGAAACGCAAAATACTGATGGAGGGGAAAAAAAATTGTTCGCTATAATCCAACTTCAAAATTGTTGTATATTAATTAGCTAAAACAAAAGATTAATCATCCAAACAACCTCTGTTGGATAATTATGTTGAATATAATTTTAAGTTGAAAGCTGATTGAATATCGTACAGCCACATTTTAATATAAAATGAATTCAAATCCAATCAGGCACGCGGTAGCCTACAACTATTTACACAAAACGTTTATAAATACGGCAAATGTTCCGACATGAGTAACATTGAATTTTAGTGTAAAGGAATACAGTGAGAAGTACAAAAAGCTATACTGATAAGTTCTGCTGCATTTCATCGGATCCTGAATTGATAAAATGTTCAGTAAATTCTAAGTAATCAGCAAAATGAAAAAATCAGAGTTGAGTCAACATTTCCAACAAGCTTCACAAAAATTCACCAACTGACCACAAGGGGTGTGACATTAGCTTTATCTAGAGCTAGTGTAGCCTAGCCTGTATCTTGTCATGGGTTGTGCTTAAAATTGAACAAATATGCAATGATGACTACGTAACACAAATATGAAACCATGACGTTCAATTAAAACACGATCAAAACAACAATAAATTAGCATGTGAGAAAACTGTATGTGGTATGCAAAGTAAGATCCATTATCTGCATATTCTTTGAATCGACAAAGTGATGACCAGATTCACCAAAGCAGAGATAAGAATGACCAACAGATGGAGACCAAAATAGGCCCCAATAACTATTTAAGCAACTCTTCACAAGCAGGTAACTTTCATGCATCCACTGTTCAGAATCCCAAAAAAAAATGTCCCTCATACCCCATAAAAGGTGGAGGGTAAAAAAACAACAAAAAAACACAACAAAAAAGACAGAAACAGAGAGAAAAAACGGAGTAAAATAAATGTGAAATGTAATCCGTCATGTTCAATCGTGTTTTCAGTTTTAAGGCCAAAAATCGAAGGTATGCACAATTTTAGCAAAAAGTTGAGACTGGAGCAATAACTTGGAGATATGTGGCTTACTCTTAGTAAGTACCACATACAATAAGTGGCAACACCCAAAATCTAAATGAGTGCGAAAGCCACAGTGCAATTTTTTATAATTTTATCAAGAATAAAAGTGGTCAAGTGAAATTATTTTTGGAAGTATTACCATAAAGTGAAGTTCTCCAATTTACTCTTTGAACAGTGCATTAGGTTATGCACTCTGCCTGCCAACATCAAGGTCTTTGATTGGTCTTTAGCACCAATTTGTCACTTGCTATCGCAGCAATGACTGATACCCATGCATGTGGGATCATGTTTACCTCAAATACCAATGAGTTATTCTCAACTACTATAGAAATCTAAATGGCATATTGAATTTCACATAAAAATAAAATTTCCAATTTCCAATAGATCATGTTCACATCTGTGTTTGATAAGCATCTGAATAAGCACTCAGGCCTTAAAAATAATAGAAAACTTACAGAGCTGTCTTCTCTTTTCCAGGCTGAAACCCTTCAAATCGGTCCATGTCACCTCTGCAAGAGATTAAGAGAAATGAATGAAATCCACATTAAGGCACATCTGGCCTGTGCATAAAGTAAGAGATACCTTTGGCTATTGAAATGTATATTTACACAGAGGGACTATTAATTGTCAAAAGAAAACACTAGTAAAATGAACTACAACTACCACTGTGGCAGGTGTCCCTTTCAAATTCGCTGCCGACTTGTCTGAGGCCTTTGGCTCTCTGCTTTTCAATGTTAGTTGCAGCTGACTAACATGACTGGAAAACCTATATTTCCCAGTAGACAATTATTTGAATGTAAGGAATGTGTTTATCCTACATTGTAAGTGCACAAGTCTTTCTAACCTCCACAGTAATGACAATTATGGATTGAAAGCCGACGTTCTCCACTAGCAACTGGTGTTGATGGCTACTTATTAATTCATACGTCAGAGTAAACTTTCTTGTTTTTTGTGCTAGAGATTCGAGCATGTTTTGGAAAGAATCTCAAAAGTGTGATTTTACCAACCATATAACTGTGATTGCAGGGTAATGCATCATGAAATATGTTACTTTTTTGAAGAAACCTCAATGATGCAAACTTCCCTATATGTCACTGTTAATAAATGCACTTCATGACAGCCAACTGTTGTGCTGGTTAAAGCAACATTGTGTGGTAAATAATATTTCACGTGTTATCAAACTACTTAGTGTTACATCACAAGTTACAGCATTTACCACATTTTAAAATAGTGTGTGAAGGATTTTATCATTCATATTTTGGTGTCAAATTATTTGCAATTACATTCTATTAGCAGCAAATGAAAGTCGCAGCTGCCAACAAAAGCAGTAGCTCCAATGAGCTGCTTCTCACTTGAATGTGGCTGAAATTTTGGGGTTCTGTTACAAATCAAAAGCAGTGACAAGAGGAAATAATTAAATATGCAGATAGCAGCACATGGCTGCTATTCAATGTTGAACCAATGGTCATTAAAATTAATTTGACAGTGGTATTAAGATAATGCCATGAACTCAGTAAAAACTGCATTTTTAGACTGCAACTGTTAAATGAATTCCACTCACTTTGATTGTTTTACTTAAACTAATCTGAAGTGTTGCTGCAACACTTGCAAACAAAACCCAGACTGAAGAAAGTCTGGCCTCTACCAAGACAAAACCTCAAATCAACAGTATAATGTTTCAAATTGTACTTGGCGTTGCAAAGTTAGACTTGATTTAAGAGGTCTGTCTCTGACAGATTATTGATTGAGCCAACAAGTACATTGACCCAGGTGCCACATACACCAGTGGTCCCAATTAGTGTTGTAAATCATCTATTCTTTGAATATGAGCCAATGAGTACAATGTGATAATTGTTTGCCCTTTGTCAGCTAATGTTATTAGTACAAATGGCATAGTTGAAATGCAAAAGAACATTCATTAGGACTGAATGCCCTTCTCACATGTTAGCTAGCTAGTCAGAAGACCATCGTGGCCAAGTAACAAATAGGCTATACAATCTCTGACTTGTTAACTTGCTATTTATCACAATTGTTGCATCTATGAAGAATGTCTTTAATGAACTGTCTAATTGAATATTTTAAATCTAGATATCATTAGCAATACTTTCAAGCAACTATTTGAGTACGATGGCTCAGTGAGAAGCCTGGCAGATGCTGAAGAGACATCTTCTGGATGCATTATGAACATCATTTGATTTTATTGCAGATGTTTCAGCACAATGCTAAAAGGTTACAATACTCAATTTATGAATTCCCATAGGCTATTTTTTTTAAGCCAGAATACGATGAAGTCAAAATTGGTGAATACGAACAAGTCACTCTCAAAGTAGTCATTCTTTACGGAGGAGAGCATCGCTCCCTAATTTCTGACTGAATTATGAAAATAAACTGCACTGCTATGATACACAGAAACTAGTATTTACTTTTTTTTTTTTTTTTAACATAGAAGTGGCAGCCGGAAAACGGGTTGTTGCTATTGCTTGGATTTATTGATCAGTGTCTGAAGAAAAATACTAGACAAGAAATTTTAAACTCCTAATTGTAATGACACTCTGAATAATATGTTCAGTGTTGGCTAATAGCTTTGACAGTTAATAGGTGGTACCCAATTTTTTTAACATTACTAATCAGTTAAGCAAGGTAAAAATGCCTAGTTTGAAACAATGCAAAACTAAGAGACAACCAAACAAAAGTAAAAAAAAAAAAGTTCAATCTGCTGTTGTTGTTGCTAATCAATCCTATTAGTGCACTCAGACAATAATTAGTAACAGTAGTTAATTTGATGCACATTTCAAGAACTTAATGATATGCAAGTAATCTTCCAAGTATGTTAGCTCTATTTAATAAAAATACTTACACGTCCTCATTGAAGTGTGAATCACTCCAATCCTTCAATTCACGAACTCCATGGTAGCTAAATGTCAAACCTTTAAAATAGGAAAATACAAGGTTCAGAAAAGAAAGTGAGAACAGCACACCCTACTGGCTGTATGCATGTAGCAGTAAAGACATGTAAGCTGCAAAGACTGCGGAAACAATGAAAATGCAGCCTTGGCTGGTTGATAAACATACCATTTCGCTCGGGTCAGAAGATTCCCTTTCTTCTTTCGCCCAATTTGCGATTCTTCGAGGGGATGCCTACAACATATAAAATACGTGGTTATGATCATTTTTATATTGAAAGTTCACAAAATCGCCACTCCAGTTGGCATAAGAACCAGACAAAAGTAATGATTTTAAGATTTTGTATTGATGAGTTTGGGAAAATATGTTTCTTATGTCTCATTAACATATCAGGAAAACCATGGAAGAAGTAGGTATACGTATTATGTGGGGAAAATGCTTTACATTTGCATGTTTCATGGTTTTAAAATACAACTACAGTTGTGTTTGATTGTACAATAATAGATTAGAATAAAAATATCCTTTTGTGAATAGCCTAGAGAAGGCATTTTGTTTTGTGCCAAGTCATACAGTACTAATCCTTTGGATTCAACATTATAGCTAGAGTTAGTATTATCTTTAATAAAAGGTTATTATGTTTCATTGTATGTAGCAGTTATCTTCTTATGTGGATAAATCAACAATCTTGTCTGAGAGACCATGATATTAAGAGGCTTTTAATCTTTATTTAATTTTGATACAGTATTTGCTTTATTTCCTCAATTTAACATACTTCACATATAGTTATGTTTTCTGACATAAAATTCACCTTTACATATCTTGTAGGTCTAGTGTAACATGGAAAAACAAAATTACTGCAAATATTTAAATGACTTCTCCATACAGTACCTCAAAGGGTTAAAAGCCAACACCCTATTTTAGATTTCGAACAATACTTGAGCTTTTTTGACATATAGAACCTCTATTTGACAAACAAATTGCCTACAGTGTGTGTATAGTGTTTACAAAAGGGGATTTATGGTCAGTAATCATGTTTTGAGCTTTTTGAGAATTTGTCTCAATTTATTACAATTATTTTTTATAGTAATTAGTCTACATATCTACCACTTATTGGAATCTTGTTGTAGGCTACATTTGCAAACTTAGGGGTAGGTTGATATGAAAACTAATCGAATTCTTATTTTATTTTATTTAATATTCGATGAAAAACCCCAAAACAGTGAATAAAGCGAAAATAAAGAAAATGATATTTAAGATTCTTGTGTTCAGACCAATCAGTCTCAATCTATCATTTTAAAAACGAAACAAAAGCTAGTTTTAGATCTTTTTAGTCCAGCAAATTCAGACAAGGGCATTTGCCCTTTCAAGGACAAAGCAAATTTTAAATGCGTAGGTTGAAAACACTCCAAACAGGTCCAGAACAAATGTGCCTCTCCAAATATGAACGAAGTTAACTCGAAACACAACTATCAAACATGCTCTTCTCACGAACTAGAGCACAACCAAATAGCAGTTTCACTCTGCAAACCGTTTTCTTTATTCTTCGCTGACAACACACCATGGCCATTTTTACAACACTGCGTCTAACTGTCGTTCTTTCCACCATATTGCCATACACCCCCCCGACTCGGTTTTAACTACCATTAATGTATGATTACTCGTAAATCCTTACCCAATTCCCCGGGCCGTCACTATCCCACTTCATCTGCGAGGGCTAGTGTCGTCTTTTCGGACGATTTTCGACGTTTTGGAGGGTCTTTCGGCCGCATCGTTCCGCCCCTCCTGCTCTCCGTCCTCGCCGTTTGCTTCTTCTGTTGCATGTGTCTTCTTCCCCGGCTCTGCCTGTGCTGTTATCCTTCACTGGCTCTGCCCACTTTCTCTCAACGTAAGCGCCCTCCACTTCCTCTCCAGCCTCGTCTAGCACCGGAGCAGTGGACTCTTTCCCCCTCTGGTCTGCCCTAAAGTACAGCAATGCATTCAAACGATTATGGTAAAAAAATAATAATGATAATGATAATAAAAAACCCGAATGCAATGCAGTTTGTTTTGACCTACTAGGCTATTCCATGCATACTATTCATTTTTTTTATTTGCGTAGGCTAATACAGTGTACCCGAGTTTTTAAGCAGACATAACGTTTTATTATTTCAATTCATAGCCTACATCAAAGTAAGTTGCATAAAACTTATGTAAATTAGGCAATATAAAGATAAGGTTTTCTATGGGTAAGGAAACAAAAACTTTTCTGAAAATAGGCCTATATAGGCCTATTGCCTACTTAGTGGAATAGGCATAGGCTATATGCCTATTGCACTATAGGTTTGTGCAATGTTTTTGTTGCTTTCAGATGATATTCCTTTTCATTAGCAGACCATCATACAGGCACATTTAGCTTAAAACACTGAGCTTGGCTCTGACTCTTGAATAACTTGTCAAACCAGTGGGGCCACATTCTGTAGAAAAGGTTTCCTGGTGGTTAAATTCATTGTGAAATGAAATAATTAAACATATCCTATTACACAGTTATAAACAGTGACTAAGTAGGCTTTTGCCAACCAACATGGGCCTTAAATGTTTTCCTTTAAGTAGGCCTTGTTAGTGTTCTTTGCATATGGCACTCGCAGGCCTGTTGATAAATGATCAATAACGTGTTTACATGCAATTTGTACATGTACAATACACACGTAGTTCATGCATGCACATGGCTTTGCTTGCCACCATTTGTCAGTGATAAAGGTACGATTGTAGCCATGAAGTCTGAAGATAGCACATTGCACGACTCCATTTTGGGGCATTGATGTGCGATTCATTGAACGAATCTTTCGTTGTGAATGTTTTGTTGTAGTGAACCGGAAGTTAATATTTACACCATATTCTTGTGACAGAGTCACTGAATGAGTCATAGGAGTGTTTCGAAGGATGTGGCAGTCAACAACACCAGCAGTTATTGCTTGAATGTGGACACCAAGCCACTTTCAACACATAAGAAAATGTTGAATCACTGATAGCCTAATGGTTCATATAAATCAGTCACCATAAAGCTTGCCCTGCCTGTGGCAAATTAACAAAATGAATGAAACAAATCAATATATATTCTATTTTTTTCTCTAAACTGAACAAATCTGAAAAGCGGGTTCCCCACGAGAGAATCAGACTTTCCATCATTATTTTGGCTGTATGGTTCAGTCTTTGTGGAGCTCCATCATAGTAGCCTACTCCACCCCCATCACCGACCAATGGGATGTGAGGCACGACAGCGCCTGCTGTTTTGCAGTGGAAGATTTCTTTAAAAAGATCCTCAGCCTAGCAACAAGATACACAAGTGCCTTGCAAACACTGGAGCGATCCAGACATTGAAAGTGAAGTGAATATAGTCTTATTGACTGACTGGATGGGTGAGAGCAATGAATAGGAAGCTTACTAAATCTGCCAAAAGGAAAGATACTTCCCTAGAAATGAAAGTGGTGCCTTAGAACCAGATCATTTAGTAGTTATTAATCTGAGCTGCTGAGTGTTGCAATCCAAATTCTAGCTAGGCCTACATTTTCATGGATTGAAAACTGGAATGTATTAGTCCACAAATATTGTTGGTATGCAAAAATTACTGTATGTCCCCTATGAACTGCACCAGAGATGGTGGATAGGAGGATTCAAATTTAAAAGTCTGACAGCACCTATGATGCAGTTCTAGTTTTCTGTCTAATCTTGTGTGTCCTACTCATGCAGGTCTATGTTTTGGTCAACCCTGAGTCTGCACATTTGTTACGGCCATGTGCTAGCTGAAGCAAGGTGTCAATTTAACCTTTACTCTTAAACGTGTCTAGTCTTGTGTGGTTCACTTCTTATTTTTCATACCTCTCTCACTTAAGCATGTAGGTGGCTCGTGGTTTAATTTTAAATTCAGGAAAGGCAGACGGTTATTACATTGAGAAAACTGTTGCTATTTGTGCTAGATGAATAAAAGAGAAAAATAAAACAGCAAGTAGTAAATGCTTGCTGAAGTGATGCACACATCCAGATAGTCAAAAGAGTTCTTTCATTGTGCGCCATCCTACAATGTAAATGTCCTTTATCGGCTATTTCTGAAAGGTTATTAAAACAATGCAAACTAGCCACTTTAAAGCACAAATATCAAGTTATCCTACATGTAGTAATTTTATATGGAACTTGTCAATGCACTCTACAGGTGTCAGTCAGCAGAGAGAGAGCACACTAGCGTCCGTTGTAGGCTGCTCACATTTCTTTGTACTCACCAGTTTCAAAATGGCAGACAGACAGAGAGAGTGGGAATGAGGTCAGTTCTTATGTAAAAAACACTACAGTGTTGCCAGAAGGGTGTGTCTTACATAGGCTATCTGGTGTGTATCCTGTACAAATGACAGACGTGAATGCACTCAATGGGTACTGTAAAACACTTTGGATAAAATGTGATGTTGCAAATGACTGGCAGAGTTAACATAAGAACAGGCACTTGCGTTTGCTGAGTTGTAATCAGCCTGTGGAGAATAAAGACACATGCCATGGCACGGTTGTTAATGATTTCATACACTGGGTTTTTATCTTCTTCAACAAACCACCATTAAGAGCCAGTTGGTCAAAGTGAATTGGAAGTATTTCAGAACTTTTATATTTTATAGTAAAGTTTATAGTAAAGTTTTAGTAAAGTTATTTAGTAAACCATGCCTCAATGTTCCTGTACTTTATAAGAAGGGACAGCAGTAGCATTTCTACCAATAAGACTCAGATGACTATGTTTTACAACTCTTTTATTAAGTCTAAACGTATTATTATTGTTTTAATTAATAGTTTACTAACCTTAAATTGAAGCATATTTGAACCATGTCTGTCAATAATCAAAATCATAATTTATAAACACTTGTCTGTCCCATCAGCCATAAATCTGCTGAACAATCAGAATATAATGTACAGGCCCTGAGGCACTTTAATGTAGATCTGTTATTTTATGGTTGCATGTTAATGTTAATGTCTTGTATTGTGTTGCATTCTCTGTGCTGTGATCTTATGATGATGATTTTATTCACAGAGAATCTGCCCACTGGCCTCAATAGACAGAAATGAATTGATCTAAATGTATAATGTTATAACGGATCTGTTATAGGCTAATGTAAAACATGCAGTGTCAATTTCTGTATGTTTTATCAGCTGATTGAAACACTTCAGGCTTTATATCTTCTATTCAAACCACTTTCTGCTGAATTTCAAGCTACGTGTTTGGGGAAAAATGCAGCCAGGCTCCAGAATCTGGAGATTTCCTTCTTATTTTGTGCTGCCATCTGGTGGGCTATAATGAAATCAACTATGTTCACACATACCAGAGTGCTCACAGATGTACAAAAACAATACCAGATAAACAAACAGAAAAAAACTAAACGTTCTTCCTTCTAACTTATGATAGTACAAGCTTGCAGGAGAATGGAGCCTCCAAGCTGCTTGAAGTGAAAACAGAATAAAGTCTGTTTCCCCCCCTCAAAATTAGCTCTAACTGTTTCCATACCCACTACTAATAGTGTTTGATGGAAGAAAATGGTGACAAATTAAATTAAAGGATACTTTGTGTGTGTGTGTGTGTGTGTGTAAGAGAGAGAGAGAGAGAGAGAGAGAGAGAGAGAGAGAGAGAGAGAGAGAGAGAGAGAGAGAGAGAGAGAGAGAGAGAGAGGAGAGAGAGATTTGTGTTTGTTTACAGATTTTCTGAATGATTATTCAAAGCAGCGTCATTGATCGATTGGCTGCTTATCATTATGCTGTCTGGTCAAGATTTTCTCTGGAAACCCCGGTCGTGACCCGGCAGTCTGCTGCCCTTGTAAAATTGTGTCTCTAATGGATAAACAGATAAATGTTGCCTTAAAATGCTGTCGGAAATGTGGTAATTACGATTTGCCTGAGCGACCCAGCCAAGAGGTGAATATGACTGGAAGTCGGGATTTTCTGTGACACCTTTTAAGAAGATAGCTTTTAAGATGTGACGTTTAGGGGCCAGAGTGCATGGAAGCTGGTCAACAACTGATGGACTGATGGTATAAGTGATGCAATGATTTATTTTATTGTTGTTTTATTGTTTGGAAGTCAACATAAATAGTTAATACTGCTGTATGTTTCTATTTTCACTGATTAATATTTTGTTGTCAAACATCTTTTTTTTCTTTCTTTTTTTTTTAAATTGAAACACTAATTACCTGATGCATGTTTTTTCCACTTCATTCTGCCGTTGCAGCACAAAGTAGGCCTAGCTCTTTTGAAAAAGAACTGCTCTATGATAATTTCTTTGGAGGATAGGCCTACTATGTAGCCTAAATATCACAGCGAAACTACAAATCCCTACAACAATATCATAGGAATAATAGAAATACCATATAGGAGATAAAAAATACCACAATAATGATCACTGTAAACGTTCTACTGAATAACACAGACACACCATATATGAGCAATAGCAATAGGGCCTATTATAGGAACAATATAATGATTTTTTGTTAGGGTATCACTTGATTTCTAAAAATAAAATAACAGTCACCAAAAATGCCAAATGCATTTGATACAGATCATTTTTGTAATTATTTCCACTTGAATACGCAGCCATTTTTATCTACGACTTCAGGCCTCGGAAGTAGGAGATTACGAGCAGCACCTGAAGGCAGCAGAAGCCCACATAATGCTCCTCTTCTCTTCTCTTCAGCATCAGGAACAGTGGGCCAGCCTACACTGCCTTCCGGAGGCGGATAATCCTCATCTATACGCGCATTCCTAATGCAATCAGGAAGGAATTGCTACTACCCACCTAAAGGGAAACACGTTTTGGAAGCAACGACAAGAAGCGACGAGCAAGAAGTCTGTAATGGGGAAAAGCCTGGACATGTAGAGAGAGATGGATATTTACGTCTCTCCATTTCTTTTTGAATAACAGTATCTGCCGCTGATAAACTGTCCTCTATAATGTGACAGACTGCTGTCGCATTTTCTCCAGCTCTAGAAACTACTGAAACAACACAGCCTAGCTATTACTATCGCCAACTTGCATTTTATTTTTCAGCGTAATGGCGACATTTAATCTCGCCTTAACTTTTATTATCGCGGCGGCCTGGCAAGTCAGCTGTGAACCACAAACTCTTTCTTCGCCCGCGACGCAGTTAAATTCAACATCATCCATCATCCTCCAAGATGAACTGACAAATAATGGCACAGATGCAACTACGGAATCCCGGATTTCTTCTATCATAACGCATCTCCCAACTCTGAAAAACATTGTTATTTTCATCTGCGTGCTAACAGCTGCTCTCATCACATGCCTGGTCATCAAAGTGTTCAGGTAGGCTTTGCAGGTTGATGCAAATGTTTCTCAAACATACGGCTCTATAAGGCCTGTATAGACCTCGGCTATACTGTAGGCTATCTATCCGTGACGACTACAGTGATGCAGTCATATCTTGTGATCTCAACATTTTCCTTGTGAACGTCTAAAATAATCGATTAGGAGCTTGTGGTCGGGCCCGCGTGACGTTGGAAACCCAGAGGGGAAACCATTATAATAGTCACATAATATTCCTGAAGGGACTTGTAGTGAGTCAGCAGTGGGCAGCCTATAGTCACCATATGGTCCTCTTGTATTTTTAATCTTCTGTGGGATCACTGTGATACTCCTGTAATATTCCTGTAGGGACTTGGAGTGTCTGTGATACTCAATAGTGGATTTTAGTGGATAATAGTGGAGATCTTATTGGACTTTTTTGTATTTTTTCCACCTCTGATATATATTACTGTCATATTGCTGAAGGACTTATAGCTTTGCTGTGATATTTTATCACTGTACACTACATTTTAGGAGCACTATAGGTCTCTTTCCTAATGGAAATGTGAGAGGTTGTTAATACTCTCACCAACAGCAAGTTTGAGTGTTAATACTGCCTAAGCTCAGTAACACACAGGCCTAATGTGGTTCTGAACAAAGTCAGAGTTCAGTAGTTTAAATCCTCTCCATCTGGCAAAACCTGGCTAGTATGATACTGTGTTTATTTCTGGTCTCTGTCTGACATCTGCAACTGTGTGTTTTCCCCCCCCCACAGATCTGGGAGACGAATTAGAAAAACACGAAAATATGATATTATAACTACACCTGCAGAGCGTGTGGAGATGGCCCCTCTCAACGAGGAGAACGAGGACGAGGATGACTCGACCCTCTTTGATGTCAAATACAGGTTGGTCCTTTTGAATTCAGCAATAAGAAGTTCACACACCAGATATTTATGTTCTTCTTGAGGTATCTCAGAGACATAGCTGTCCTCTTTTTCTTCTTTGCTTCCATTGTATGAAAAAGAACTATAGTAGGCCTTATTCCCCTGATACATTTTAGAGGAATGCTCTACAAAAACACAGCAAAACTATGAGTCCCTATTGCAGCACTGAATACTAAAGGAGTTCAACATTATAAGGTATGATAAGAGCTTTGTAAACTCACCACTTAGGACCACAGACACACTAGTGAGTCCCAGTAGAATTCATTAGGGTTTGATTCAATCGAACAAACCAAACAAATCAATGATAAGCTAGAAGACAAACAAGTGAACCCATAAGCAGTAGCGCCTTTCTTTTCTGGCAGCCTGTTCTTCATTTGAAAAGTATGCTCACTGAGGCCCCGCTCCTCGGAAACTTCAAGGACAAAGTTGAAGCTTTGCGTCACATTGACTCTTTAGGAACTTTTGCAGGGCGGCAGCAGTGTTTTGGCCTGTGGAGGTTTTCTCTGCTTACCAGCATGTATATCACCTAATCACAATCACACAAAGATGAAATAGTAATGTGTAATACAAGACAACATTATCAGCTTAATTGTACTGAACTATTACAAGATGTGTTCTTCTTCGACAAACACGCTATTGTAAAGGAACACCGTTTTAGTCGGAATCAGATGTTGACTTTAGGTTTCTCCCTTCCGTCCTTTCAATTGTTCTTTAACACAGAGCCACTTCCTCAAAGGAAGATATGACCTCCTGTTTACCTTGCGTTCTTGACTTCCAAGTCAGACAGGACTCTGTGGGCGTATTTCCTGACTCACTGCGAGGATAGTAGCAACGCCAGGCTATATCATGGTAAATCTTAGTGAAGTAACTGTGGGTTTTCACTTGTCTTTTCAGGTGAATGCCAGCATGGACATCAGTGTTTGATGACAGCTCTTTTGCCCAGGACAACTCAAAACGATTTTTGTAAATGTATCCCAATGTTTTTCCTGTTGCCAAGTCTTACCAGATCAGCCAAGTCATACGAAGCTTGTGCATGGCTTTTATCCTTGTTTAAAGGACATGAGCCGTATGGATGTCATTGTTCGCTGCTTTACTGACACTTTTATCAAGTAGCTCAAATAACCTTCCCGCCTCCTTCTAATATCAACGATTTGGCTCCTTCATGTTGTGACTTGTCCTCAAAAGTCATTCACGTAATCGGGCGATTGGTGTCTTGGAGTTCAGTCATCTCCTTAACAGTTTATCATCTGGAAATAACCTTTTTTTTTTAACTTTGTCTTACAATTATTATCATTTATATCGGATTGTAACACTGTACGTAAACATTGGGCTGAAGAGTTTATAGTAAGAATCAATGCCTGCTTCAATATCTGCCCATAGTAGAATACAGGGTTAATGATGTCACGCACTGTGTGATTTGAGTTGATTCATATTCTTAAATGAATACTAAACATGTGGAGAGAAAACTTGATGGTCACTAAAAGACCATCATTTGGCGGATAAAATGTTCACATGTAACATACGCTCTGAAGAGAATTGTTCATTCAAATGTATAGTTTGCACACTATGAAGAATACTTACCTGGTGATATGATTGATATTTTTTTAACTGTAAACCTTTCTGTTATACCAAATATTAGCCATCCACTAACCACTTTATTGTGCATATATACTGTTTGAGGCTTTCTGTCCTTATGAACGGAGTAAGCGTATATTTTTTTACTGTGTGTTGTTGGAGACATTCGTATTTTGCTGCTATCTCAGCTGTAGTTTTGTTAGGTTGTAAGGGTTCAAGTGCACATATTTGATTAGACGCTCAAAGAATATTGTCAGGATTCAGTCCTCTCTCATGCCTGTTGTTGTCATGTCAAACAATCATTTAATCTGAGAGCCGACTGAATGTAGAAATTCAATTTTATCTAATGGCTCTATATCTTAACAGTAGGCACACAGCAAGAATCACAGGCAGTTTTTATTTCTTTTTACCTTTACATTTGCGACATTTAGCTGATTCTCTTATCCAAAGTGACTTGATAGACTCAGTGGCTGTTGCAGGGGTCAAACCTGTAACTTTCCAGTCGAGGGAGGCTCTCTCTAACCACCGGGCCGACCCTGCTGTTGAATTTATAAACCACTATATTTCCCATAAAAAGTGTATGTTTTTACAGTATTTATGGAATATATTCAGTTGCTATTAATTTGAATGTTGTAGTAGATTTTGATCAAGTGTGTTTTTAAAATGTTTGTTTGATGAAGTAAATACACAGAGCAGTAGGCCTGCAAACAACAGGTTTGACGACTCTAGTCACTTGACATTACAGTGGCAAGGGGAATGTATGTGCACCCGCTGCCAATTTCTCCGTTTATGAGTCCAAATGATACTGAATCAGCATATAACTTCTAGCACATACATAAAAGATGTGACGAATAATGTGAAAAAAGAGAACGTTTTCATTATCTTCTCAACAAAAACGATCAAACGTTTAGTATCTCTTGTGGAAACAGTAAGTGAACTCCTAGTCCAGTAATGGGTAAAATCTCCGGCAATAACTAAAGCAAACTGTTTCCATTAATGGCTAACTGCCTGTTGTAATGTCTAACTTGTGAAGTGCACTTATTTTCTGAAAAGGCGCTTCACTTGCGCCACAGTGCAGCCGCTGATAAAGTGGCTCTCCTCCTCTCCTTTCAGATGTAATATTATGGCAAAATTGGGTAATATTTCATGAGAAAATTATGCAGCGCATGGCATTTTTTATCTAATGTGATTTTCCTGGGCTTTCAAGGTATTAAAGATGCAATTGCAGATGCAGTGGAGGCTGGCAGTGACAAATCAACACAACCAAACTGCCAACCAAATATCTCTATAATGGATAGTGATGTCAAACAGCCCAAGGAATTAGCTTCTGTAAAGGCAAAAAAAAACCCCACTGGCGTTGCCCTTTAAAGGAAACATTTTGTCATTCAGCTGTTAAACAGGTTTTTGCCTGATCCTGAACATGTGCTTCACTTCTTTTGTCCATCAGATGTATTTAAATGTTAAATGACTTTTATAGCATAACTAATGAAAAATGTGTAACTGGTTTGTAGTATTTGTCTTGTAATCCTTTATTTAAATACAAAGTTATATGATGATCGACTATCAGTCTGATTTAAAATAAAAGAATGGATCAGTAGAAGAGTTCACAAACTTTTCCTTGTCACTGTACCTTAAATGTCATTATTTTAACAGCAATGCAGAGTATAGCTAGTGCTTGCTGTAACCGCACTGCAGAGTATACTAAGTATTGTTGGTGACCTTGTGTTTTAATCAAAACTGTTATTTGATAGTGCACCAGGCCTACAGGTGCAAGCTGTTCCCAAGCTTCCTGAATGACCTCCATGCTGGTAGTAACATGTTTGTGTTGGCCAATCATAATCTCCATCCACACGAACAACATGCTGTCTATGTATGCAGCATTTTCTTTACAGGAGAATCAACTGTGTGGTATTTCTCCTTTGTTCAAAACATAATTATTGTTGTAACTGACAGAAGACTGTGTACATTGTCACTGTTTAATATGCAAGCAGCGTGCAGGAGTGTGTGTGAATGAGGACTCCTGAGAAGGTATTTTTGAATCATACACTGAATCATATCAAACTTTCAACCTGTCAACACTAAATTTGACATTATTTCTTATGTATATTTCAATTTGGCTATCAGTATACTTTTCTAATGAGATATAAACAATGGCATCCTCATGGTTGACTGTTTGCTCGTATATTGTTTTTTTTTTTTTCCATTAGGTGGCTGTTGTTAATTTCAGTATATTGTGTGAAAGGCTGGCATTTCATGTTTAAAGTTAGTTTTGAATTGTATTTGCAGAAAACAGATTTCTGCAGATTCATTCTTGTGCCTCTACTAGATCAGAATAGTTATCTTTGTACATTCATCCTCCTCCATCCTGGCTCATATTTGGCTTCAATACCCTATCCAGAAATGATACAATCTTTATCTTTATTTATGTGTTTGAATGTGAAAAAAAGCTTTTGGTGTAATGATGTTCATTTGGGACTTTCATTTGAAATGAATCATCTGCTACAGAAAGTCCCTCTTATAAAAGGAATCAAAGTCTTTGTGGTAGCTATTTGTAGACTGTAGCTAATTTCTCTAATCCCACATTTAAGACAAAAAACGTTAAATGTTCCAACTGTTTTTGAAGTATATTGAAGACACATCCCTGCTTGGTTTCTGACACAGAGTGCTAATATTGTAGAGCCACTATATGTACCCATGGCTGGTTCCACAGTTTCCATTTCTTTGAAACGGTGTTGAAATAAAACTGCTTCCTTTGAAGTGTGTATATCTTAAAAAGAGTGACTTGAGGTAATTTTTGTTTCCATTCTGATCTGCTTGTATAGTTTTTTTTTTTTAGTATTTTCAGCCACAGCAAAAGAGGACATTCATTTTGTTATAATACCATGATTTAACAGTTTCCTTCAACCATTTGAGCGTTGAATCTTTTAAAAACAAAACTTTAAGGTACTTCAGCTGTATGCATCAAGACAAGACAAACATGCACTTAAGCAAAAGTAGGATCACACTAAACAGTAGCCAGTAGCATCACCACAGTTTGACAACAGGAACTCTGCATCTCTGGGGAATGTTCTCAAACTGTGGGCCATACCAGATTCAGGGCTAATTAACTTAGTAGTATTGGTCACAGAACGTTTCTATTTTTGCCAAACTCAGACGGGCTTTTTACAAATAAACCTTTCATTGCTTCAGACTGCTGACGTCTCTAGTAAAACTTTCATGTCTATTCTTAACTTAATAGGCAGCATAATAAGGCCAACATGTAAGTCAACAGGCGCATCCTGTCAAAACAACAGTTTTATGGATAAATCACATGGCTGAAAGCACATGAGAGGCCGCTTGTTTAGCTGGAGTACACTTGGAATATTTCAAATAGTTCTGGTAACTTGTATTAACAGAGGCATTTTCTTCCTGAAAAACCCCAAACATCTCTGACAAAAAAAGACCCAGTTTCAAGACAAGTGAAGGGAGCTTTCAGACAAGCTTTGGGGAGGAGCTTGAAGTACAAACAGAGGGAAGTCCAAACTAGGGAAACACCGATTTTGGCTTTTTATTAAAAATCAGATATCTGTCAATCAGTGTTGTCCACCTCCGATAAGATGGAGGTTCCTCCCTGACCACAGTGATGGAAAAATGGTCTGAAAAACCTGCAATCAAATTGTATTTTCTTTGCACATTTTATGTAGTAATTTCAGTGTTTATTCATCTCAGGGTTTCAGCAGAGAGTTGGAGTTACATGATAGTCTACATTCTGTTTCAGAGGCTTTTCCACCTAATCTAGAATAATATTCTGCTATAAACACTGAACATTTGTATTTCTGGGCATGGAAATGGTCAAATTTAAATATATTGAATATAGGCACAAAATATTGGCTATTGGCAGCAAATATCATATCAGTGTAAGCCTTCAAAAACCCATATCGGTCGAACCCTAATCCAAACAATGTACAAAAGTATTATTCATAAATCATCTCAATTGACAAAAGGTATACAATTAATCAGGTATTCCAACTTTCAGCATTATTGTGCTGAAATAGTTAATGATGACTAGTTGATCATGGAATTGTTCTGTACATTTTAGCATTAGGAAGAATATCAATACATTCATTAAAAAAAAAAAAAAATGCAAGGTCTTCTGATTACCACTAAACAATTCCAGGCTGACCTCACCACTAAAACGTCCAGTGCAGACCCAGGCTGATGTTCCTGGAGAAAAGTTTGCAAAGTGAGTTTGCTGTTGGCTGGGTCTGTGTAAACGGTCTTGTGTGAACAGCTGGTATCCTCCTTATCCTTAATCTTCTTAGGGAAGTCGGACACAATTCAACACAGTTCCACCGCCTCCTTCGGCTCTCAGTAAGTAAACCAGCAATATCAAATATCTGCTCTTCTTGACTGGAGATTGATGGGTGTAGAATTTCCAACTGGTTTACAGCATTTCGATTTGACCTCCAGCCTGTCCATGTTGCATGAGATGTGTATGCTGGTTTTATTCATCAATGAAAAGTATCAATAATTCTGAAACCTGTTTGTAACTTTTCAAAGTCTCATGAATTTCCTACTTTAATGTCAACACAACATTTAAAGCCAATCATAATTTATCAGAAACCTTTAAAACAGCATAAAACATCACATTAGAATCTGTTTTTATCACAAGATGAATATTACATCAATCCTTTCTTTGAAATCCCAGATCGAAGGGGATCATCAGATTGAAACTCCCTTTAACCAATAGTAAACGGTACACTAAGATTTTCTATTTTCATCCTCATTTCCCTGATAATTAAGTGCTTCCATCTTGTGGCCCACAAGAGACGCACAAGATGTAAATTCGGCAGCTCTTTATGCCTTTGATATCCTGGCTAAGATTTCAACACATGCTTAATGTGGCTGTATCATAAGTTGGGAATTTAAATTTATGGCATTTTCAAAATACAAATATTGGAATATTGGGATCCTTGATAGACTGTGACTACAGTTTTAGCTTGGCTGTTTAATGACAAAAAGAGGCAACCTGACACTGGGGTTGCACCAGCAGCAATAAGCTAAGCAAACAGTGTCTTACCATTTTGAAGGTTACCATAGAGATCTCAATACGGGCAAATCACAACTCATCAGTGGAAATATATCTAACAAAGAGAGCTCACAATAGAAAAAGTTCATCCCAATAATTTAAAATAAGTTAAATTCATTAAAGTTTCACAAAAGTACAATGTTTCACACAATTAGTATTTTCTCTGCAAACTGCTACAGTGTATGCTCAGTCAAGAAAGTGGTATTTCCCAGAGTGCAGCGGGCGTTTCCATGGAGATAGTTCCCTTGCTGCTATTTGCCTCGGAGCTCCTTCTGCGGCGGCTTCTCTGCATCACAAGTCCCAGTGTGGAGCCGCAGCGCCCCCTGTCTGTGCAGTCTGCTCAGGGTCCTAAACTCCAGAGGCATGGTGTGTGGGCTGGAACTGGAGGTGTACTCATATTTTAGATTGTCGTAGTAGTGGTAACTGACCGGTTTGCCTTGCGGGTCGAGTGGAAAGGGCCAGAAGCCGTATAGATGGATCTCTTCACAGAAGCGAGTGGCCATAGTGTACATCAGGAGCCCGGTGGTCGGCCGCTTGATGTGGACATTGTTGGTCAGCCAGTATCTATTGACAAAGAAATAAGTGATTGTATGTTAGCTGCATTCCCTCAAAAACAACTGCCTAGATTACAACCCGAACCACCACAAAACAAAAGGAGAAATAAATCAAAGACAACCAATAACTCATTTTACATATTGTAAAATATAATTGTGATAATGTAAAATCCTGCATCACATAGTATCCTATACATATCCTGTCCAAAGTCTCCAGTGTTCCTCTCCAGTTCGCCCAAGGAAAACACACTAAAGCCAATACCTGTGCCTTGTTATTGTCCCCCCTGACCCCAGTTTAACTTATAATTATTTAAATTCTTAGTACTTTTTTAGTATTTTTTTATCCTAGTATTTTTATACCCTTGTTGCTTTGTTTTGTACTTGTATTTGCCTGCACCGTGGTCTGAGAGGAACGGCATTTTGATCCTCTGTATGTCCTGTACATATGGCAGAATTGACAATAAAGTTGACTTTGACTTTGACTTTGACAACTGAATATTCATTAGAAAGCGATGGCAATCTACTCATCCTTAAGTAATTTATCTTCTTGATTTTTGTTATTATGCAAGATATCTGCTGGGAGCATAGAGAGGAGAGATGAATCCTGAATAGCTGTAAGTCAGGATTTAGTGTCAGCCTAATCTGTTTCCCAGTTGCAGGCCTCCAAACTGGCACTCTGTCTGCCCAGAGATGCTCAATAAGTGATCTTTTCTTAACCTTTTGTTTACTCAGGGAATGTTTGCTGAGCACATATGCTCTCTTTCAGCAACACTACTTGCACAGTTACACAGTCACACCCTGCAGCTGCTCAGTACTACCACATTCTTCTACCGTAGGCGACCCGGGAGCTCGTAGCAGCGGGATGTAGAGAGCCGTCCTCGGGGGGGCGACTTCAGAGGTGGTTGTTCAGACGGGGAAGAGCATTACACATTCACTGCCCCTGAATCAATTTTCCTAACCACCAGGCATCCAAACCCATGACTTTCCGGTCAATAGCCCACTTCTTTAACCTTTAGGCTGTCGCTGTCTCTGATCTCACTGTGCTCTCTCTGTGGTTAGCGGTAAGGTCGTGTTGGGAGGCCGAGGTTGTGCTATTTAAAGCAGCGTGCTCAAACCGCGTGCCACGGAGGGCCGAGGGGCTGCAGGTGTTCATTCCAACCGAAGACCCACAGCAGCCGATTTCACTGATTAGCACACCTTCAACCAGAGAGGAGGAACTAATCAGCGAAATCAGCTGGTGTCGTCTTTGGTTCGGAACGAAAACCTGCAGACACTCTGACCTCTATACAGAGACTCTCTGATTTAAAGAGCAGCCTGTACTCAGGGAAGGACAGGGCCAGGGTGAGTCAGACTGGTATGCGGAGCTTTTATCAGACAACACTACAAAAAGGTCAAAGGCGTGGATTGCATCTCCACTGACATTCCAGGTGAATTATTTCCTCTTGTAAAACACTGAGCTTACTGTCTGTTAAACACTATACAACTAATGCCCCTCCTTTTGCAATATCTAGTATTAGTGTGGGCATGCAACATGAACTACTTTGGTCACTGACTAATGGTGTTTGGGAGGCTTTGAACTAGTCAGGGAAGGTTCAGAGCCGTCTGCCTGCCTGTGGTGAGAAAGAGGCGAGGGCAGCAAAAAGTTCCAGGGAGGGATTTTTTATAAAAGCCTGAAGGCAGTGCAGACTTTATTTACAAGACAGCCTGCACAAGAACCATCCCTCAAAAAAAGATCCCTGACCAGACCTAAAATAAATGAATCAGCACAAATGAGAAGGATTAACAAAATATAAAGATTATACAAGTCCTGTCACCACAGATAAACAGCATTGCTCACAAAAGGAATAGAAACCAAATAACCAGGCAGCCTGGAAAGTAGCAACTAAATCAATTCTTTACAACATTTAAAAAAGCTACAGTAATCAATCTCTACATTGGGTCTATTGGTCCATGTCTGGTCGCTAGTATAGATGGCTCCCTGCAATCTGGTTGTGTCCCAGCTTATTTTAAACATGCAGTTGTTCAGCCTCTCCTGAAGAAATCTAATCTTGATCCATCCCTTCCCAAAAACTATAGGCCTATATCGAAATTGCCTTTTATCTCAAAAATTTTAGAGAAAGTTGTTGCCCAACAACTCACTGCTGTGTTGAATGCACACAACATTCCAGATAAATTCCAATCTGGTTTCCGTCAGAAGCATTCCACTGAAACAGCTCTTCTCAGAGTCTCCAATGATATAATGATGTCCTCTGATGTGGGTGAATGTTTTGATGCTGCTGGATCTTAGCGCAGCTTTTGACACTTTAGATCACAGCATCCTGACTGAAAGGCTTAGGCAGTGGGTGGGTGTCTCTGGCAGCGCCCTGGACTGGTTCTCCTCCTATCTCTCTGATAGGAGTTTTTCTTGGTCCCTACACGTCTGAAACTGCTGCTCTTTCCTGTGGTGTGCCTCAGGGTTCTGTCTTGGGTCCTATATTATTTGCTTTGTATATGCTTCCCTTAGGTCATATTATCAGCAAATTTAAAGGTATCTCATATCGCTGTTACGCTGATGATATCCAGCTGTATGTCTCTTTTAAGCCTGATGAGACTGACAAACTGACTGTTTTGCACGATTGTCTGACTGCAATTAAGGACTGGATGGCGAACAACTTTTTACAGCTGAACGCAGATAAGACTGAGGTCCTTATCATTGCTTCAGATAGCATAGCTTCCAAGGTTGCTCAGTGTATTGGGTCCCTTTCTTCAGCTGTACAGTCCAATCTTAGAAATCTCGGTGTTATATTTGATCAGTCTGTGTACTTTGATCAGCATATCAAATCATTGACCCGTACATGCTTCTTCCATTTAAGAAACATTGCCAAACTCAGGTCAGTTGTATCACAACCTGAGCTAGAGATGATCATTAACGCTTTTATATCATCCCGGCTAGACTACTGCAATTCCCTTTTCACCTGCCTCAGCAAGTCGTCTCTGGACCGTCTACAAATGGTCCAGAATGCTGCTGCAAGGCTGTTGACCAGGTCCAGCAGGATGACTCACATCACACCCATCTTAGTTTCATTACATTGGCTTCCCATCAAGTTCAGGATTCATTTTAAGGTTCTTGTTTTCACATATAGAGCCCTGCATGGTCAGGCACCTGTGTACATTTCTGACCTGCTCCATCCTTATATCACCAGTAGGTCACTTAGGTCCTCTGACCAGGGCTTACTGGCTGTCCCTCACACCCGACTGAAAACAAAAGGTGATCGTGCCTTTGAAGTGGCGGCTCCGACACTGTGGAACGCTCTTCCTATAGACATACGATCTGAGGTCTCTGTTGATGCCTTTAAAAAGCAGCTGAAGGCTCATTTATTCAAACTGGCCTTTGTCTCGTCTCGTGCTGTCTAGTGTTTGTATTTTGTGTGTTATGTTTTATTGTTCGTTTCTTTTTACTGTATTTATGGTCTTATTTTTATTTTTAACAATTTTACTCTTGTGAAGCACTTTGTGACCTTGCTCTGTGAAAAGTGCTATACTAAATAAACTTTTACTTACTTACTTACTTACATTAAGTCCATATTTTCCTTGGAGAAGGATTTCCATCAATGTTAACACTGTGTTGTGTCATCAGTGTTAACACTGTGTATTGATCCTTAACCACAAATAACTCAAACTGAACTGACATGAATACTTGAACTATCCTTGAACATCCACTTCAGAATGTAAGACACGGAGACACACATTTCACAGTTAATCAAGGCAGAAATTTGGTGAGATGGACTTGAGGTACGGGACGAGTGAAGAGGGACAGAGTAGCTTTCTTCCACCGACTGCCTCTGGTGATCAGCTTTAATTCTCTGTTTAAAAATAGCCATCAGCGCTGCAGATTAGAGTTTTCCAACCCCTAGATTATGCTGCTCACAGGTATTGTAAGACGCAACTCGCCAAATGTGATCCCCCGCGCGCCTGAGCCGCATCTTACCCTCTGACAGCGTGGAGAAGGCGCAGTGAGGGGAAGGCGGTGCGCACGTCCACAGTATGCTGTAGAATGAGCCGGACGGCCCACTCCACGCGTTCCTCCCCACCCTTGGCCATGAAGGCCGGGATCCACAGCACACTGCCGCTGAGGCTTTGGAGCCGCCGCAGGAAGCGCTCCCTCCACTCGTCGTTGGCCAGGTCCTGGAACGCCCGCTGCACCACTGAAGGGTTCATGGTCACCAAGTTGGTCCGCCAGCCCACGTCCCCTGAGTATTCCTCCACTGGTGCCAGGTTACACCTGAGGACAGGCAGGCACAGCTCACTCAATTTACATTTCAGCTGCCCTAAATATCCCTTTATTGTCTGGCTTATCTGTCTTTTCACCTAACACTAAAGCTCTCTGACCATACACAACTGAGAGCAAGTTAAATTAACGACAGGTAACTAATAGAAATGGCAACAAAAAGTGTCTTAATAAGGTATTGTAAGGCAATGAAGAGCAGCCAGAACAGCTTCAATGCATCTTGGCTTAAATTTTACAAGTATAAGAAAGTTTATTGGAAGGCGGCAACACCCTTTTTCCATGGCAAGTTCATTCATATGGTGTTGTGTTGGCTGTGGTGGAAAACAAGTCCATTTGAGCTGGGACCCTATAAAGCCACGGCATATAGCTTTGATTTCATGCTATTCAAACCATTTAGTGACCTGCAGACATTTCCATCAGGATTGAAATACTTTTACTACTCAAAAAGGCTTTATATTTATTGCTGTTAACCTTATCCTCTAAGTAAATGCCAGAAAATACAAGGCCAGTGATCACCTTCATGGTGAAGCATTTCTATTCTCTACATATTCTATTCTCTAAAGCATGTCAGGAAAATACACCATGACTTCTTTCAGTATACTTTGTTGTATTCTAATTTACTCAGGTGTTTCCTTTATTTTGGCGATTGTCTGTACTAATCAAATTGTATTCCATTTTGCAGCTTTATGCTTGGTCACAGTTGCTGTCCATGTACCATGCCAGGTAATAACACTCATACTAAGAACAGTTGGCTCAAAGGTTGCATGGTAACTAAAAACCTGACAAGTGTGTACCATCAACTGCCATATCTTGTTTGTCAACTTCCAGTAAGTCACTGCACTACACCAACATACCCCATAAAGGTCTCATAAAACTGGGCTAAAATAATCTAAAACCAGCCAAGTGCCCCACACAGCTGGTGTGTAAGGCCCATGCTCTTTGTGTTATAAACATACTTTGTGGGACCCAAGTGTGTGGGCACAGCACTATATTTAGCTGAGACATTATCTCCCTATCTGAAATCTGAATGCCAAAGCAAATTCCTCAGCTCCTTAAAATGCCACATTCCCTGCCAACCCTTGCAGCCCGGCCCGGCCCTTATTCTCATGTTGTAGGAGTCCGGAAATTTTGACCACTCCTCAACAGCAGAACATCTCAGCACATCCAAAAGACAAGATATCAATAAAATAGAGTTTTTAGAATAACTGAGACATGCTGGGATTTCAGGCATAATCAGCGCAGTGAGGGACTGCCTTAGAGATTAAAACTACTTTCTGTTTAATTTATACCACAAATTTTAAGCTCTTTGATTTATAAGAGAAGATACTTTTCATTATAGATACCTCTGCTTCTACGTGCTTTGCTGGTCCTACCTAGGTAGTACACTGCACATGGATTGCCCACCAAAATATTCTTTGCGTCTCCCATTGCAATATCAATGCACTTTCTTCCAGTGAGAGGCAGAGGTGTGAAAAGTGGTAAATAAACCACTCAGCAACCCCTTTACTGACACTCGAGCACAAAATAGAACTGACTGATGGTTTCAGAGACAGAATTCTCCAGTAAATGAGAGTTTGACCCCTGAGCGCCAGCACTGCTCTAAAAAGCTCATTGTATTCCTGGTGGATAGCTAAAGCTTTTCAAAATGTCAATTTGATGTATAATCATGCATTTAATTGCTAAGTCTGGCTGTTCATTCCCAACTTTTAATCATTAAAAAGCTTTGACAGCTTTTTCAAAAGTGTAATTAATATGTTTTCAGCTGTGTGAGCACAGACTCAACCTGAATTAAACTGACGACTTGAAAAATGATTATCGTTGCCATGTGAATTGTACTAAGACATACAATTAAAACCAAAACAAATTTGCTAATCCATTTCAATTATAATCCACTTTAAATGTTTGTTTGTTTGTGTTGTGTTTCAAGTTGAAGACGTGCAACATTAAAATCACTCATGCTGCTCTGCTGTTTGTCAGCTGCTGTGGAAAAATACCTAATGACAAAGTCGTGAGAGTCAATCTCCGGTCCGCAGCTGCTGTTCAGCAGGATCCCAGAGTTGCCCACGATGGCGCAACGCCTGTGATGCTGGTTCTTCATGGGGGACGCAGTTGGCAGAAGACGGTACAGGTTTTCTGAGATGTTTGTGGTGCTCTGGCGGTCAAACACATAGTGGACCACATCTCCTGCTTTCAAAGTGCCTTTCAGGATAGAGATGTCCCGCTCCGGATCAAGGAATCTCAAAATGTTCTTCCTACATAACGGGAAAAATACATTTGTTAGGAAAGATGCTCATGCTCAGTCAAGTATAAAATCATGATGAGATCTTTGTGGAGAATTAGGACTCTACCTGATGAGATTGGACAGGGTCTTGTTGAAGGTCCAGTTATCTGAAGAGAGTTTGGCGGTGCTGTTGAAGTGTGGAAGATGATGGCTGACATCTTTACCTGAGCTCGCCAAAGGAGTAGGATCCAACTTCACTGCAGCCTTTCTGAATGAGAATATGCACACCTTGAGATTCATCTAATTAACATACTATGATCACTTATATGTGAAACAATAGAGCCTTGTTTTTCTAATTGTGTGAATTAGCCTATGAACAATTTCAATGAAATATAATAAAACAATTTGAAATACAATGGAATCATTTTGTTATTGTTGTTATTGCATTATTATTATTGTTATTAATAATGTTGTTTTCACTGTTTCGTGGAACCCAGCACCTTTATGGGGATTTATAACAACCTTCTTTACTGTATAACTCAAACACAGAGTGATGAGACACTCATGAATAAAAGTCACATCATCATTAATGTTGCGAAAGACTGAAATAATTTAAAAAACAAACCAATTAGGGCTACTGAAAAGGACCTAGAAGTGCCAATTAACTCCCTACTGGTGGTCTAGAGGTTAGGATATATATATATATATATATATATATATATATATGTATATATATGTGTGTGTGTGTGTGTGTGTGTATAAAAGACATGCAAAGTAATTGGATTGTCAGACCTGTGGGGCTTAGGGATGAACCTGTGCAAGTTCATTTTTCTTGAATGTCCAGTATTCCTAGACAAAGGAATCAAAAATCATGTACTGCAGTCTGTGTTTTTAGGCAGATCAAATTATAGACGACTTCACGGACAGATGCTTGATATACTTCCCATAACCATACATAACTTAAGCAATAGTGTACCTACTGTATAGGATACATGGCATATGTCCTTCTATCAAGATAACATGAAGGACGAAGGCATGTATCAAGGTATTTTTAGCGCATTACACTGTGGGACCATTCGGTGATGTAATGATGGGAAATGTGGCCTTGAGGCTAGCTGTACTATTCAGAAAGAAGAGTATCTTTTCACAGTAGTGTTGATTATGTCAGTTAGGAGGCAACTTCAGTAAGCACTGGATTTAAATTTTGAGCATAGTTTTTTCTGCAACCAGAACCTTAGTCATATCTGATGTCGTGACCAGCTGCACAACAACAGTCTAAATGCCCAAATTGTTGATGAGTTAGATCTAATTACAGGCTCATTCTCTGTAACATCTTTTAAGACATGCTTGTGATGAGGGTCTATAGAAATAAACAAACTTAAATTAACTTGAACTTCAAATGACAAAGTAACAGAGCTGAAGAAGAAGAGTATTCCTCTGAGAGGCAGGTGCTGCCATTGTTGTGTGCAGTGGATTCTCGTGACCCTTTTACAGACTTTGGCAGCTTCAAATATTTTGTTACAAATTTTGTTATGCTGCAGGCTTTTTCATGCAGAAGTGGAATTGGTACTGGTTCTTCTCCCACGGCAAATCACAAACCAATATGACCTCATTACAAAATGAGCCACAGCCGGGTAATTGCATTCAAAACAAAATGTTCTTGCTGAGAGGGAAATTCCAAAAAGCTTCAGCAAAAGTCAAATTGCTATTTATGCAGCAAAGCATCTTCATGGCAATGATGATTATTTGATTGAAAAACTGTTTCTGGATATTGTACAGTGAACGTCTGGCTGGGTGAAAATGTGTCAGTGAGGAGTCTTTTTATGCCAAATTGACCACAGTTCATTTAGCTTCGAAATTAGCTAAACAATGCATTTTCTTGCATGCCAGATGCAAGTGGGGCATGTGTGTGACTTCTGCTGCAACTGAAAGTCTAAAAAGGCAAAAACAAGAGCAAACCCCTTTTTGTCTACAATCTGTTGTGTTCTCTCTCTCTCTCTCTCTCTCTCTCTCTCTCTCTCTCACACACACACACACCCACACACACACACGCGTACACACACGTCCTATTATAGTGTAAATGTATCCTGTCCTGCATGCAGGCTGCACTGCAAGACAAATAATCCCAAGAGACCCAGGCAGGCTGCTGTCGGAACAGCTGCTCCTGCTGCTCCCATGTGTTACAAACGTGGAAACAAACTACACATATTCCATATTCACCAGCAAACTTAAACTCATGAACTAAATTATTCCATTCATTACTCAATAATTGTACTTTATAGATAAAATCATCTGAGATGGCATGAGGCTGTAAGTCATCAATGTAGGAAATATTGCTGGTGATGGAGAATAAAAATACTACACACACACACACACACACAATGGTAGGATTAAACGGATTGTACAATAGCCTACTTACGCAGTTTCTTCTTCCACTTCAGCAATATCAGCAATAATCAAAAACACAACCAGGAGTGTGACAATGCCGAACAACACTGTGCGAAAAACCAGCGGCATGGTTACAGGAGGAGGCTGCAGCCAGAGTGCCTCCTTTCAACACACTGTGTTACATTAACCTTCTTCTTTTTCCAGTTATAAACCGAAAATCCGCTCAGTCATCACCATTGTTCATAACGCGGACGAGTCGGACACCGGCAAGCTGTCGCCCTTTTTTTTTTTTCTCCTCCCCAGAAGATTGCCTTGTTTCTGGTTCCCGTAATGGGGCGACGCTGCTGGTCTCAGCATTACCTCTATTCCCCAGTCAAACTTTGAAAGCGTGTACCTAGAGATTGCCATGAGAGCAGCGGTATTGAAGACCACAGTCTTAAAGGTACAGGAGCGAGCTCAGCGTCCATCATGTTCCCCGTCCTCCCGGTAGGGCTCCAGCCAAAACGAGCAAGTTTGATTTCCACCGCTGTTTCACTCCCTAGATGTTCAGTGCGTCAGTTGTTTTGGTGTGAGTGGGTGTTGCGCTGAAGATTAGGCCGAGACGTTTGCACTTTTGCACTTTATACAGTATGTCAAGAAGAATATGATATTGTGATATTGTGATATTGTGGGTCTATTATGCATTCTTACTCTCTAGATCAGCGGTTCTCAACGTGGGGTCCGGGGACCACCAGGGGTCCTTGAGGGGGTTCCAGGGTTCCAGAATTTTTTTTTAAAACTTTCCCATTACTTCATTTACAAGAAGTTAATGCAATTAGAGAATGTAGAAAAATGACTATTTTGGTCATAGTTTCACTGTTATCTCTCTACCTACAATACAGATAGTCGTGGAATTCTGGACAAAATCTTATCTAACAATAAAAATATTCTCAGATTTGGGTCAGAGAGGCAAAATCTCTGTGGCTGTAATGTACACTAAATTAGGGGCCCTTGATATGAAAAAGGTTGAGAATCACTGCTCTAGATGTTTTGCATGGTGAGAGAATGCATATGGATGACTTTTTTGCTTAGAGGTTTCACCCACCTACAGTATGGACAGCTATATGAGACAGATATTTGTACCTAGTAATATCATCTAATGACAAAACTCTTCTCAGATGGAGTTCCTTTTCCCTCTCCCCCCCTTCTCACACCCTCAAGCCCTTCTTTTTAGCCCACAGCTAAAAAGCAAGCAGAATATCCCATCAGAGTGCTGTAGGGCGACCACTGAAGCACTGAAAATATACAAGATAATGATGCACATATTACACTTTTGGACACACAGTGTAATTGTTTGGCTACAACACACTTGCATTATGCTGCACGGGCTGTTTGGAGAAATTGGATGGACATTTTGTGCTTTTTTGGAGCTGTAGAAAGAAGCCTCTGTTAACTTCAGCAGCTTGGGAGAAGGCTGAGATTGAACTATGGGGGATATAACTCATTGTGTGTTTGGTGGTCCTATGAAGCTGAATAGAGTTTCGATGACATTTCATTTTTGGGTGACGTATTCCTTTAACGTGAAGCATTTTGGGAACACCTGTCCTATTCCATCAGTCTTGGGCACTGCCAGAAACTATATCGAAACCTTTCAGCGGTCTGTGAGGGTTACATTTCTCATTTCTCTTGCACTGTCAGTGAAAATTTAGTTTGTCAGATGTAGAAAATGGCAGGATGCTGACTGCTGATCTTGGAAAAGGAAATGGAACAGGTCCTTAGACCAAATAGTTTTGCATTACACTGTAACTGTCACTGGCTCTGCTGTGTCTGTATTTTTCAGTGAATATTTTTTAAGCCTATATTTATCCAGGGAAAGCCAACTGAGCATATTTACTCTTTTCCAGCAACTCCCTGCTGAAACACCTGCTGCACCTGCTACACACACTGGGAGCTGCCCAGTACAACCATCCTCTCCCACTGTGCAGGTTTCACTTAACCAGTTCAGTTCACACAAACAACTCAACAGTCAAAATATTGCCTTAAGCTGATTGGTGTTGCATGTAAACATACTCAGTGTCTCTCCCCCTGAGGAATGTAATAGTGTTTTTTTGTTTGTTTTCGGCAAATACAGTTATCATCTGTAAGCTAAAATGTGAAAGTTTTAAATGTGTATTCACAGCAAAACCCTCGTTTACTTCCATTAAAATACAACCTGGACAGTAACAAATTACATCATGGTTCACTAATTAATGCTTAATTAACACGTGATTAAACAAACCACATGTTAACAAGTGTGCTTCAGTCACAGTCAACTTATATGCTGATTAATGTATACGTACTTAATAATTAATTGATAACTACAGTGGTAACAACCAGTTTAATTCATTATTTGGTAATATTAGTTTTTCATTAACTCTGCAGCAGCCACAAATAAGTATAATGTATAATGTATAAAGTATACTGCTAATGATTATTGTAATATGTAGGCACAAGTCAAAAAATAAAATACTAACTAATAAGGGAACATATCAGTGGCAAGTGTCAGTACTTGCTGTATCAAGAATAACTAAAATTGGCAAGCACGTAATGAACAAACCAGTAAATAATGTCTTTAGTAATAAATTATTCTTATGTTTGTTTATAGATGTTTATTATAACTGTATGACGCCTCTCTGGCAGGACATTTCCTTTGTCTACCTGATCATCTTCAGTCTTCCTCCCTCAAGAGCAGATGTCCAGTGTTTTTCATAAGAATTTACACTTGTCTTTATAATCTACATACTGTAATTAAGCGGAAATTATTGAAAACATACCATTATTTACCACTCTTTGTGTCCCTGTAAGTAATTTGGAGAACATCCTCACTTCACTTATCATTAATCATAATGTATTAGTTAATGTTCATAGCTGACCATGAGGCATACTTACTAACAAACATGTTTGCAGTTAGTTAATGCTTAATCGCTGGTTAATTAAGCATTAATTAGTCAACCCTAATGTGAAGTGTTACCAAGAATACTGCACTGCCAAGTCACTATTGTGATTCCTATGTATACAAAAATGTCTAATATTATACCATACATTATTAAGACACTCTGCACTTTATATGCACCACAGTGATTTAAAAAAAAGAAGCAAAGTAATGCAAAGAGATGACATTAAACATGTAAATGTAAAACGGTTTTATTTGCGACTCACATCTCACATTTGCATCCGCATCCGTCTTATCCAGTGTGTGACCTTATTGTTGGGAAAAGGGATCCAGCTGTAAATATCTAAATGTCAGCAAGCTGAACCCAGTCAGTCCAGTAGATTAGTATTCATTGAAATTTCTGCCCTCGAGTGTATGAGAGAATAAGGCGAAGCTCTCCACCAAGGATTTATTGGTTTAATATTTTTCTGCTAGAGTTGTCATGTAATAGTTGGTGTTTAGTTCTTGGTAATGCACCCATTAAGCTAATTGGCATCCCTTGATAAAAGGAACAAACTCCTGCCTGCAGTGTGTTCTATTTCAAGGTTGGTGGCTTTTCTCATGTTTGACTTTCTACAAGGACACTTGTCCAATGAGTGATAATTGCATTTGTGGGGTTTTGGTGTGACAAGCATCGTGAGTGAGGTGCATGTCAAAGTGTTGTTAATTGAGGCCAATACTACTGAGACTAGCTATTGTCATGCATGAGCTTATTTCTTTTGTTGAAGAGCCTCATTGTGCTATTAATAGACTTCCATCCATCAGACAACCCTCAGACGCCCCCCCCCCCCCCCCCCCCCCCACACACACACACACACTCACACACACACACACACACACACACACACACACACACACACACACTCCATTATTTCATTTGTTTGAGCACTTAGAAATGGTAGTAATTATGCCATATTGTTTTCACAGGAGTACAAACAGAGGATATTTCTGTGGCTGCTACAGTATATGAACAAAACTTTACAATTTTGAATATAATTATGCATTATTTATTGTCTTTAGCAAAGTGAGATGCATAATTTAATGAAAATGTGTAATTCATTCCAATAAAGCAGATTGTACTTGTGTTGTATTTGACAATGTTTGAAGATGAAAAGCAGCTTTGTTGGTAGTTGGTAAGCAGCACTAAAAACGCTTGGCCTTGGCTCAGTAGATTAGATCTGAGGAGGGACTTGTGTTACAGTACAAAGGCACTATTTTGATTCCTTTAAAATGTTGTGTACACAAGTGGAGGCCTCTGGAGAAATTAGCTTCTTTAATCAGTCTTCATATTAATTATGTGCAGTGTGATACAACAACTTGGCAGCTGATGGATCATCAAAAGGTGTATTGTAAGTATTGTTATGAGTAGAAGCTGAGCAAAATAGCTGAAATGAAGTAGTGTAAAATGACATACAATTTTCCACATTATTTTCACTGGGCTAGTTCTAAAACTAAGCCGTCAAGGTTTTCCGGTAATTCTACACGGGCTTCTGTGGCCCTTTAATTTGGTTCATGCATTACAGTGGCAGCCTGGCGGGACAAACCAAGCCCACCTGCTGTGCGCAAGTCTAGGATGAACGTGTCCTAACTGAAACCGGGAGGATGCCCTTTTAAAATATTCTATCAGAGGAAATGTGATTGGTGACTAGAGAGAAACATCATTACTTATTTCTCGCTATTCACTTAACGAATGCAAGTATTCGCTCACATATGGCCGACATTTCACAGTCAAAACTTGAACTTTAAGCATTTATCAAGGTAAAGGTTAAAATTAAATCAGAATCCTTTTCTCAGAACTAGCCATTTTTTCCCTTTGGATCCACCTAACATTTTAGAGGTTCTTGTTGTTACCCATTACCGTCAAACATGAGACAATATTTGGCTGCATCTTGGCAGCTTTGTAAATCCATGTAAATCCATACTGTACATACATACATCTTTCCATATCTTTATTTTGAGCCACCTCAAAGTCTGTGAAATATGAAAGATTCTGCCTAGAATATGGTCCAAACACACTGCTGATGTAAGTGAAGATGAACTCTATAGGTCTCCTGAAACCTTGTGTCCTCCCTCTCTCCCTCAGCAGTGTTGGGTCTGTTCATTTGTCGTGGCTGAGCAGAGAATCTAAGCCACATCAATAACCATCCTAATCTACTTTGCAAGCAGGCAAGATGAAAGTTCTGTGCGGTTGTTGGCTCAAGCTTTTCAAAAGACACTAAACATCGAGTACGAAGCGGCACACACACACAGTGGTACTCTAGGGAAGCATCAAAACCCCAAAACAGTGGAATGGCGAATGATGGGAATCCATGTTCGACTTTGCTTGTTGAAAACCATCTGCATTAACATTTACTTGAAAGGTATTTGGATTTAAAATGATATCCAGCATCTCATTTGGGTTTGGCTTCTCAAATTCTCGATGGCTCCCTTATACTTGCCAATAGTGAATACCATAATCAGATGTGAAGCTCTTAGTCTGCTGTGCAAATCAAAATATGAGATCTGCAGTACTTATGTAGCTCATTAATTTCTCTGGCCAATTTTGCACATCATATTGTGTTAGCAGTTGGCGGGGCTGTGTCAGTTTTGTGGATATTTTGATGAGCTATAAATAGAAAACGACAGTTGGAATCTGCAAGCTTTTAGCTTTCTGATCCCCCAACAGTTTGAGAACTTTTGAGGAAGCATGATCAAAGCTTTAGTGGGGTATTTTAAGGAAAATAAATAATGTAATTATATGAAATATATTGTGTTTCAAAGCCTATGCGGAGCTGCTGTGTCATGAGATTTTCACATCGCAGGGTAAGGGAATTCAAGAATACAAAATTTAATGATGCATCGTTTACATATTATACTCACATACTATATACTGTATATAGTGGTTTCTGAAATGACATCGTCTCCAAAATGAAAACTGTAACACTTCAAATAGTTTATTTTCTGAAAAATAATTTATTTCCAGAGTAAAATAAATGATATGTTGCCATACAAAAAGTGTAAGAAAAGGGACAATGCCAAAACTGTAACTGTAGAGAGATCAGTAACATAATAAGTCATATGTGCCGAGTAGCGTTAAAGAGTTCGTCAAATACATACACAGGAATAAATTCAGTGTGTTCTTCATATCGTTTATCTTGTCTGACATCGTACACACATCCTCCTGTAGCATTTTGTAACTTCCATTCCAGATATTACAGGCCTAGTTTGTTTTTCCTCGCCCCGATAATGCAACATACTACTTCAACTGCTATGAATTGTCCCAAATCTTCTGTGATATCAGTCACACACATATTCATACAATTAGATTATATATTTTGATACTGTCCTTTCAAATACAATCTAATAACACATTCTGAGCCTAATGAAACAAATATATTACTCCTAATCTGTTTTACTTGAATGTCAAAACATAAAAATATTCTTCTTGATTGTTTTCTTTGCTCTTCCACTAGGTGTAAAAGTCAAAAGAAAATATAAATAACATTCTTATTTGGATAATCCCTCATTAAGACATATTAGGCTGAATAAACTCTGCAGATGAAAAAAACAAACAAACATGGAAATGCAACAAACTGCTATAATGAAAAACAAACCTGCAGTCTGACACAAGACTAATGATAAAGATGTAAGTATTAGATATGAATTGCACAACGTTTGCACCTATAAAAGACAGACTTCACAGTCTAGTCTAAGCAGTATCAAAAACAGTGTCTATGATCCAGCAAGAGAACAAGAATTTGAACAGTGTATGATGACATAAAACACCACCTGATCTACTATTACTAGACTTGATTTTCTGACAATTAAAAGCGTCTAACAGGCCATTGTAATAACCCATTGAGAGTGATTCTGTTCTCTTTTACAGTTCATAAGAAACCTTTCTGCGTCACGGAAATAAAATGCATTAAAGAATGAACTATGTTTGTAAACACTTGGCAACTTTTAAATATGAATAAATGAAGAACCACCCAAACGTGTTTTTTTTGTTGTTTTTTTTAATAACAATCTCATTTCTGAGAGAAGAATGACAGACAGGACACACAGTGCACTGACTGAAAGGAAACTGTCATTTTCAACACAGATCACTGGAATCATGACAGACCTAAAAGAATATGGCAACTATAGTTGTAGCATCGTGTCCAACCCACTAATACTCAACTAGGACTTTAGGACTGAGCCAGACAGTACTGTAGTTGTCTTCTACCACCAAATCAACACAGGAATTCACTGGCACTGGACAACACCTCGCTGATAAGATAACGACTAAAATGGACCCTTTCAACAGTGACCAAGGATGTGGAGCAGAGAGCAGTGGCGGTCTCCTGTGACCTGAACGGGGCCGTTAAATAGATCACCTTTATCAAAACTTTTTTTTTTTAATCCTTTCAAGAAAAGAGGAATAAAATCATAAGATATTCCTTTTGAGAGAATTTCAATATTCTACATTGTCCTTCTCTTGCTTTACACACTATAAAACTGACTCCATATTCTCACAAAACTCGTGGTCCTCTAGGTTATATATAAACTTCGTCCTGTCGGCTAGTTTGGGACCATCCATGTCCGTGAGAGAGGGGTAAAACTCGGTTGCCGTCATGTGGCCCTCGTGACTCTTGATGTACTTCTTGTAGTTCCTGCGCAAGCAATACCAGGTGGTGGTGTACAGAAGGAAGGCGATGCCCTTGAGAATAATGGCAAGGCTCACATACAGGTGCCTGTAAGCTACATTGTCATACAGCAAGCAAGCTCCCTTATCACCACACTCTGAACTCCAGAAAAGGCATGTAGAGTCGATCCCAGCACCAAAGATCAGAGGAGGGGGGATAAATCCTGTAAAACAGAGAAACGATTAATTGGACCCAAGAACTCTTCACCGTCTGGTTAATCTCTATTTCGCCACAAAAAGCTTCAGATAGATAAGAAAAACATAGATAAGAAAAACATAAGAAAGATAAGAAAAATAACTTCTTTCTTTATTCTGGGTCAATGCCATGCTTATCCCCTTTATTTGCTGATTCTATTGTGTGATATATTTAAACCTGAGATGGCATTTTGTCTAAAAATAGGAAGTTATTTTCTACATTTCCTCTCTTCAGGTAGCATTGAGCTTAAATTGAGCTGTAATTGTGAACAGTATGGTATGGCTACGGTGATTGCTCCATAACAGTTACTCCTATACAATTACATATAAAAACATCTTCTAATGGGAACTGGAACGTACATGGAGCATGGAACAACAGCTGCAGATACGCAGCACTGTTTTTGGCACAGCTATAGCAATTGAATATTTTATAATCATATATAGCCTCATATAAAGTTCAGATACAGTGCTTCTTACCCAGGAGTCGGAGCAGGAGAAACAGCACTCCGAGGGCGTAGGATTTTAGCTCGGGGCTCACAGTCCTTCAAGAGAGGCAGGTATGAGAGAGAAAATTAATACCTCTGCTTTTTACTTTATTTTCCAAATGTATTTCATGCATGTGCACACCTAATCACATACTGTACACAAAAGGAATGCACCCACATGAATGTACATACCACACACAGACGCTCACACACAATCGCACCTGATTAGGATGATAACGGAGGGCGTCTGGGCCATGGCTCCGATCAGGCTGCAGGCACAGATCACGCACAGGAAGATCAGGAAAGCCTCCTGGCAGCCGGGGGTCGGGCATTTCCCTGGAACCGCTGTGGCCAATGCACTGTCACTGGATATACACGTGCATCCCGTCAGGTTCTGTGAACAGCAACACATGGAAGAAAGATTTACACAATGCAAAAATAAGCCGTACGAATTACAGGGAAAACATGCTATTGCCCATTTATTCCATACTTTTTTCATATTTCGACAGATACTGGAGGAAAAACTTGGTAACAACACAGTGTAACTAAGTGATGAATATATCTGAACTTCAAATAAAAAAACACTGCTCTGACTGCAGCAGTTAGACAGCAGTAATAGTGATATTTTACGCTACCGAGCTGAGAGCAATTCTCTCTGCATGTGATTTGAATAAAGAAGACATTAATCCGCAGTCAGCATCAGGTCTCAAAGAGCCACGGCACCACTTGATTACCCAGCATGTGATAACTGACGACAGAACTGTGAAATACTGAGAGTCAGGGTTAACTTTGAAGTCTTAACTTTGAACTAGGCTGGCTTAAAAAGCCGCAGTATATGGAACATTTTAATCAGGCAATAGAAAAACCCTGTCTGAGGCATTATGTGGCGTTTGACCAATCGCTGCTCATCAGGTGGATGACTGTATCCACCCCAGAGATTCTATTTTCATTTTTGCTGATGTGAGGGAACTGTCTCCAACTATGAAAAAGACCTTTGAAGGGTAATGTGGCAGGGTGAAGACCTGAGAGACGGTTGACGAGGCCCCTGTTCTGGCGGATCTGCTGCAGCCGGCGAAGCAGGCGGACAGGTAGGTGACGCCGTTGGAGCCGCACACGGGACTGATGGAGGAGGTGAAGCAGTTGCAGTGACTGATGCACTGAGCGTCTGGTTTCTGGCCCACCCGCAGTGTCCTGAACAGACAGAGACGGGGGAATTTGAACATCCATTCTCACTAAAAATACCAACTGTGTGTGAATAAGGAACAAACAGAGTGGGAGAAGCTAGGTAAAGTACTCTCCTAAAGAAATACAAGCCTTTACCTTCGACACTGTTATAGGACACCAACGGTCAAACACTGCTATGCATATTTACTGTAGATAAAGTAAGTTTCAGTCCCTGTAAGTGTCAGGGACAGAGTTTGAAAGGTGTCATAAAGTCACCACAACTATTTACATCAGGCCCATAACCAGGGCAATAGTCTTCCTGGTCAGCAGTGAATGCAAATGACTGCGATAAGTTCAGCGCGCTCTTACTCGTTGCCATATGTGACGGTCACTCCAGCGACGGGGCCCGTGTCACAACCCAGGAACAGGAAGGAGACGTAGCAGGCGGTGGAAATCAAGTTGACCAGCATGGCCATGCGGATGGCTCCCAGCGCCGACAGGTTCAGCTTCTTCACCAGCAGGCCGCCCATGAAGATCCCCAGGCACGCACAGGGAATGGCCGTCATACCTTCAGAGAGTGGGCCAAGGCCTGTTTATCATACTGGAATACAAATGTGTATAGGATGTGTGAGGGGAAGGGGGGAAGAGAGGGGAATGTGTGTGTGTGTGTGTGTGAGCTAAATACAAACCTAAGAGCTGATTTGCCGAGGTGGTGGTCAGGTTGAACTGCTGCTCTAGGTATTTCCCCAGAAAGGCGGCAAAGCCAGCCACAACACCGATCTCCATACAGGCAGCCAGGATGATGCAGGTGAAAACCGGGTTGGAGAGGAGGTGCTTGGTCACCTTGGGGATCACTGGTAGACGGGAGAATCAGGGAGAATGGAGTTATTTAAGGAGTTAACTTAATCATCAGGCTGGCATGCTGGGCAGCTTGTTCAATATTTAATCTCAAGCTGGATAGATAGAGAACATAAGACTTTCTTGTTGCTTTTATGTTTTTGGCACCTCAAAAATAAGCAAGACACACTAATTAATGTTCATAAATTTGTTCCATCAATCAGTAACTCCACTGATGAATTATTAATTACATTTTATTTATGCAAAGCATGGAGGTCCAAAAGCACCAACACACATTATCAGTTGTTCACAAACATTTGTGCAAATTTATGCAAAACAGTTCCATAGCACACCAGCTGAAAACTACTGTTATCATTCATGGAGTGGTATACAGTGCCTGATACTACACAAATGCACAATGCAAATTTGTATTATGTTAAATACTTAAATAATTTTATAATCCACTGCCAGTAGGACTTAAAATAACTTAGAACTATTCCAAACTAATTACAGCAGCACCTTTCTCACTACTATCATTATCATCCTCACAGTGTCATTCACTATTGATAGATTGGTAGAATACAACAAAACAATATCAATATTTTTGAGTGCCTGTCATGTATTTTTTTCACGCTAATGAGCTTGTGATGTTTTTATTGTCAAACGATGTAAATCTGCACTGAAACACAGCGACGTCACAGCTGCTCTCTCACCTCTGAGCTGCTGACAGCAGGTGGGGCTGTTGGCAGGCTCGTGGTTGCGCACCACCCCATTGCTGGGCTTGGGAGTCTCATAGTCTGCGTTTAGAGTGGGAGGAAGCATGGCCTGCTCGCTGTCCGCCCCACCCTCCCCCTCCCGGGGCGCCAGGGACTGAGGGAAGCCGAACATTAGGAGGGCCGAGAAAAAGAGTAAGGCACCACACAGAAGGAAGCCCGCCCACCAGGCCCCGATCCATCGGGGGTCGTCCGGCGTGATGCCCAGCTTACCTGCGGAGGGGCAGACACAAAGGTCACTAAACCGCAAACACACAGACAGCAGTGTAAAATAATGCCACACCTTAGATATAATAACTCACTGGTGTCAATGAAGATAGCATCCACATAGAACTTGGTGCAGAGGGATCCCAGGATGAAGCCACAGGCAGGCCCAAACACCAGAGTAGAAAAAAGGATTCCTGCACAGAAAAAACAAACAGTTTACTTTAGTTTATTTGGCAATTTCTAAAACACCATACTCAAGAGCTTTTATAATGATCCAGGATGTCAAATTAAAGTCCAGTGTAGCCCTTTAGTCTAAAACAGCGTCACTGAACTTATGCATGACTGATCAAAAACACTGATCAATTGCATAACGAACACGAAGCAACAGGTCAGACTGGCAAAAATTTTAGGCAGCAAGGAAGCAGCTGTGAAGTTTTGGTTGTGATGCACATTCCTAACTCCACCACTGGGAGGCAAGTCTTGCTCGCTTCATGTGGCTTTTTCCAGAAGGTGCTGTGAGAATTCAGAAAGAAGCAGCAAGGCAAACAGAGGAACATTTCCATCTTGGCCAACATGGAAGATCAAAGCATGCCATTTAAACCACAAGGCAAACACAGCAGTGGTGGAAACTCCCACACAAGGATTGTACTAGTGCGTACTGTGGCTCACCTATCTTCAGTGGGTTAAGTTCATTGGCATGGTAACTAATTGTGTAAACAGATACACACGCACACACAAACACACACACACACAACGTGAATGAGACAACAGGACCGGTTGTTTTGTCCCAATCTGCTCCAGTGGGCAGCTGGAGTTAAAATGTGTAGCTTGATCCCAAATCCTCATTAAAGTGCTGTCAGGGGGTGAGAGCCTGGCACAGTGACTCAGACCGCAGGCACACACACAGATAATGAAGACTCAAAGCTCTATTTGGGAAACAAATCTCTCCCTGACGACTGAATATCCTGTGATTTCTGGTATTACGGACTAAGTATGAAGTGCAGTGTAGGACCGTTTCTGGCAAATAGCGACAAACCAGATCTTGTTCGAGGTTTGACCAGCACTGTTCACAAGAATGGCAAATTGGTAAATACTGGCTTCAAATCACCACTTGGGATGGGACGATATATCGAAATTTTATATATCGGAATACAAAAAATGTGACAATACGTATTGTGGGGCAGAAAAGTGAATCGTGATATTAGCTCCATTTTTTGTGCTGTAGTAATCACAAATGAGACAATCACAATTTCACAAGCTCTCCATCCAAATTATATTATTGGCACTTTGTAACGACATCTTTAAATTGTTGTTTACATTCTAGCAAGCCAATGCCATTGCTAGAAAGATTTGTGGCTCAGAAATATATAACACCATTCCGCACAGTCAGACTTTTTTGTCACTGAACTTTTATTTTCGTGGTTGTATTGAATCGTGAACCATATCGCGTATCAAATCGTATCGTGAGATAAGCATATTGTCCCATCCCCCAATCACCACTCAAACATAACTGTGAAATCATGGACGGCAGCACGATCTCTGTGCTATTCCACCTCCTCTTGTAGTTGTGCAGCATTAGCGGTCAGGATGGAGTGCAGTGGAGACAGCAGGAGCCGACAGCGGCCGACAGCCTCCCCAACAGCGTCCCCTTACTGCCTGCAGGTCGGCCCGAACTCCCCATCTAACAACAAGGGGTCTCCAGTAAACGTCAAAGGTGTTATTCAAACGCCGGGAGCAGCCACTTAATGAGCATGCATGGAAACTGTGACTAAGTTTCACTATGCGCTGAACCACACTGGCTCAGTACAAAGCTATTCTACACATTTCTGTTAGCGCTGAGAAGTATGCACAGTCTGCTTCCTGACCTGACCACCCACATGGTAAGGTACGGGGGGGGGGGGGGGGGGGGGGGGGGGGGGGGGGAAGGGAGTCAACACATCCACGTAGTTGTTGCCTCATTCACATTATAGTTAATTCCTCGAATAAAGGAAATGGCCCACTAGTTCGCCAGGTGCTGCTTGCTTACTACTTATAATGTGGGGTAAACCAAGTGATTTAGACAACATGAACACTGAAATAAAAGATGTTGGGATGGGAACATATTGCTTTTTTTTTTTCTTGGCCGTACAAGCGTTTTAGTGATTGACAGTCAGAGCAGCACGGAGACAGACGTGTCCTTGAAGCATCAGTCTGTAACAGGTTTTTACCTCTTCCTTCTGCTCGCTGTGGAGGTTTTGTAATAATAACAAGAAGGCACTGACTAGGCCACCGCTAATTTACAGCACTGTCTGTCATTTTGCTCTGTTGACAGTCATTTCAAGAATGTGGCACATCTATGAAAACAGAGCAACTCGGCAACACTGTAACCTGCCGAGTACGAGACTTGAGAAAACATGGGAACAAATGACAAAAGTAAGCACAAAATAACAGCACTCCACCATGTCCAAACCTACATACATAGACAGACGGACCCAGACCTACACACACACACACAAAAACAAAAGTATGGTTGGGTTTCTTACAGGATACCAGTAAACTTGTACAGTTTAACAGCACTTTCGTGAGCAGTTGCTGCAGTTTCCATCTGACTAGCTAATTCGCCTGTGGTGTTGCAAATTAGGACTGTGCAGTCTCTGTTTCAAGTGTTTCCTTAGAAACTGTGGGTGTTGTCTCCTCGTAGCAACAACATCACAATTGCTTTCACCACAGGAAACCTCAAAGAGGAAATTCAGTTAGTGAAATCACCTTCTAAGAGATGACGGCTAGCCCGAGTCCACAACCACTGAGAGGATAAATGTTTCCACCAAGCTCTGCCTCTACCCCCGGCTGCTTTAAGAAACACTGTCTCCTTGGTGATAACATTGTACTATACTGCGAGCCTTGCATGTGGAAAAGATCTCTAATCTGTGAGGGACCATGCCTCTTCATCAATCTGCTGCTTCTGTGCAAGAGAGGAGGGGCATTTGATTTCGGAGCTGGCGATAAACGTTCTCATGAAGGAATGAATTTAAATATTTCGGCATTTTTTATTTCTGTCTCAAGGTTCTGACCTTAAGACAGAAATAACAGACAGAAAATGTTCTCCCAGTAGAGGAAGAACACGCGGGGATTTAGCCTTTCCACGGCAGCAAAGTCAACTCTCTCACAACGACATTAAGCTGGCATAAAAGTTAACTGGCACTCCCATCGTAGTCAAAACATAAGCAGAGTATCATAAATCCAATAATGCTTCAATCCAGTTTCCCTCCTTTCTTCCCTCCGAGGTTTTTCGTTCAGCTGTCTCCTCTGTCCACCAAATGGAGTCTAATCTACTTAATGTGAGATGCTCCAAGACTAAAATCTTTTCTTTTTTGGGAGCTGCTACACCAATCTGGGAAAGAAAGGTTCTTTATATAGCTCAGTGGTGCTTTCCAGACAGGCGAATGGCTTCCCATGCCCAATTCTCCTTCAGTGTCAGATAACAAAAAGTGTCTGTTTAAATATAGTCCAAGTTTGACTCCATTTGTTTCTTTCAATGCACAGGTAGAAGTGCAGCACAGCGTTGTTTCTCTGAGGTGATGAATGGCATGCGGCCGTAAATAAGAGGTGATTTGGTCCGCTTCATGTGGAACATTCCCTCGGGCGCCACTGACAAGCACGGTTACCTTTATTACAAATTTCTATTCCCCATCCACCTCAATGGTGCAGCATTATTCAAAGTTTTTATTATTAATCTCATTTGAAATACACCTGACTCTGCCTGTGATAGTAGACCTTCACTCTTTGGTCGAAGATAAAAAGACCACTGAGTCTGCACTGGCTGTAAGGGACATATTTCATGTGTTTTCATGACAGGATTAAGCCAAAAATAAAAAAGAAAACCTTGCTTAAGCACATTAAATCTCCATGAAGGACAAAACATGACCAGAGCCATGGGTAATCATTTGTAATACACTTCTTTTCCTAACTGCCTCTAAAATCCCCTTTCCCTTCCAGCGGTCCCGTTACGAGATAAGTACAAAACAAACTAATTTGTTCATGCTGTAGTTTGCCCAAGCCTTTTAGTATCCTGTGAATTATACTCTCAGGGGAGCATGTCAGATGTAATTCAATAACTCTAGTGTTTTTGTCTCCCTCTAATCTGTTTAGAGACCAATAGAATAGGCCGGGCAAGCTACTGTCCAAAAGGCGTGTCCTTTCCGGATATTAATTAACCCACAGACGCATCCCATAACCTCTGCAACACATTTGTCAGTGGGACTTAACATTTTTTTTGTCTGTTCAACGGAATTAAATAAATGCTAAATACAGAAATGCCAACACATAACCCTTCAAAGAACATAAATGCCTACTATTTTCATCTTGTGCAAAGGGGGCAACTCTTGATTTCTTATAAAGTGCAGCAGTATTGGTTTAGCAATAATAAAGGGGGACTGCTCACCATTAATCTTCACACAGGCATTGCATTTCATTCAGGTATAAGCCTGGGACCGCTCACAGGCAACTCCATTTTATAGAGACTCTCATAATGGTCCCACCAACACGCAACGCAAAGATGAAACCACAACACACACCATGACAAAGTGTCATGGCCGGCTGGTCCGTACTCTTCATAAGATCACTCTGGAGATTACTGTGTGGAGCCAGGTGAAACTTCATGAGAGACCGATGTGGAGATACTCTGTCCAACGCAGATACAAGCTGCTACACAGAGCTAATGGATGTTTACGTTTCTTCAGACCATCCTATAGCCAAGGGGTTGAGATTACAAGCCAACATAGAGTAGTATGAGGTAAAAAGCTCAAGGTAATTGAACGTCAGACGCACCACGCCTGCACCATCCTCGGTGCATTTCCCGGTCTCGCTGCACAAAGGGAATCCCTTCTTCTCCTTCATTAATCCCGCTCAAGTTTGCCCAGTAATCCCCTGAGCTAAATAAGAGCGTAGGGACAGTGCAGCGACGGCTCGTGCCACTTTCACAAGGTCAAGATCGAGACTGAGAATGAGCGAGATCACTACTAAAGCCGAGGCCAAGAGCCAGCGTTTCAGATCTCCACCTCTGCGGCTCAGACATGAGTTTATGTGAAAAGCCCCGAGCCCCGAGCAGGAAAAAAAACAGGGAAGTAGAGTCTTGGGACAGACATGTGCATGCACAGGGTTTCAAGGTTACATTAAAACTGACTATAAAAAGCCGTAAACTATGAATTGAAACAGCTTTCAAACAAAAGCCTTCCCTTTCCCTTCTGCCGTGCGTCAGGTCATAACATCCTCTCTCCGGTGGATCTCGGAGATTCTCACATTGTTGAGACTGAAGAGACTCAAGAGAAAACGTCCAAACAGGCGAGAGATGTCAGCACAGGCCATTCCCTGCATGTCCAGCGGAGCAAACCGACATGCAGCATCACTCACATTGACAGTTACACAAAAAAAATCAGACAGCGTCTCCTTTCTGGTTTGTCAAAGAACGTCAGTATCGTACATTTATTAAATATATTGTTGCAATGTGATATGCTGGGTCTAATAGGTTGAAAAAGTGGACCTATCACCTGACGTGTATGCAAAAATCAAATCAAGCACGTCATTTGTGAAAAGCTGCGAGTTTGGCGCTTTGAGAAGGTGTGGTGGTGATGACACATTTTGTCAATTCAGTCCGTGGTTTCAATCAGGAAACTGGCACAATTAAAAGGTTACTTTAGGCTATATATTCATTTATAGGCACAGAGCTGACAAGACAGATAACAATGTTATCAATGAGTCGAACCCAGAGAAAAAAAGGTAGGCTAAAATACAGACTAAAAAGAGCGAAACACAGAGCGAAAATTCACAAAACACTCCTATAGTATTATTAGAAGGACTATTATAAGGATTATAAGGACTTATAAGGCAATGTCTATGGTACTTTATATTGAGTTTATAATGAATGGGTATCTTTATTGTGTATAGATATATCTACAAGTCAAAATTGTGTAAAAAACACAGACAAAAAAGAACAGCAGAAAATGCTGTGCAGCCCCCGTCCGGCTCCGACACACACACACACGCACACACACACACACACACACACACACGTCTACAAAAACGTGTCCAGTGAACACTGGCCAACCCAGGATCCCTGATGTGGCGAACCTGTGCTTTACCAACTGAGATAAACTCAAAGTGATGCAGCAGTCAGGCTCATAGAGTCTTTATAGCCGTGTCCTGAAATGACACATAAGCAGTATTTTTTATTTTTTTTAAATGTTCAGAGAAAGTTCAGTTTCCTGATTAAAGCCACAGACTGAAGCGAAAAAATGTTACGTGACCTTCACATCCTTCTCAAACTGCCAAACTGCTCGCAGATTTCTGCTTTTCACAAGAAATTTCTCTTTCATTCTTGAACCGTTAATGCCGTTTAGTTTTCTGATTCCTATTTTAATGGGCCAATAATTCCTTCCAGTTTCCTGCTAAAGGACTCCTGACCATCAAAAGATAAGGTGTCAAAAAGCATCTCAGCACCCATATTACGTAATTCACACTATGCTGATTTGCACCAAGCTTTTATTAGAAAATACATTTTCTATTTTAGATGTCAGGTCTTAATAGCACTACATTCAATAATTCCTGAGATGGTCATTCATAAATAAGAAGGTACTTGAGCATGCCATGACATAACCTCTGCTTACCGAGTGATAACTAGAGGTTATGGCTACATAATGTGCTACTAACATCCAGAGTCTGCTGAACCAGCATGCCTACATATTTAAAGGAATTACCTACACGTCTTTTAGGAATTATGATAGTTATCATTAGTTATCGGTTATCATTTATCATTAACATTTGTGTAAATGTTGATGAAAGATGATTTCACAGGACAAAAAGTGAAACTAGAAATTCTTCCATTGGAGGAAACCGTTTGCAAAGGCCACATAGTCTCTTATCTGCTTGTCCAGTTGATGTAGTTTTGTTTCTTTCCTTCTGACATTCATTTTTTCTTCTAGGCGCCGTAAGGGGAACTGACAAGATGCTCATCTTATATTTCTCATTCAACATCAGAAATACAACTTCCTTTTTCTATGTCTGAACCACAGTACTAGAAGTCTAATTCTGTAGTCTTTCATTTTCTTTGCTCAGTGACTTCTTGACACTGAGTGAGTTCACACCCACAATGTGAGCCTGTGAAAAGAAAAAAAAAAAAAAACGATACACACAAGAAACAAGCTACTTCTAAGGGTTTAATGCCCTTACTGAGATTACATTAGATTGACTTTAAATTCTGTAAATATTTGGATTGTGCGACACAAAATTCAAATAGTAGGCATGATCGGAGTAAGGTGTCAGAGCTGTTGTGTAAACTCAGACGGCTCCCATCGTGCTGACAGGATAAATAACAAACAGGTAAAGTCATACAAAGCGGTCTTTAAGGTGAAGTCTATTTTGATGAGGTACAGAGGGGATTAGGGCCTGCCAAATCTTCAGTGATCCACAAGAGACTCCTAACAGCATTAGACAGAGGCCTTCACCCCAGGAGTTGAAGCCTTAACCCACCAGAACGGCTCTCAGTATCAACATCAGCTGTCAATAAATACACTATTCACACTATTAACTCTTACTAATATCTGGATATTAACATTTCAAAAATACCTGAAGACTGTTACAAAGCAAAAGTACCATTTTGTAAAATTCAGGGATTAAGACGTTAAATTTCAGTTGCAGGTTTAGAGTGTGCAAAGGTCCTATATCGCTTTCAGGTAACATAAGTGGTTGAGTTTAACCTTTGAGTGGAAGGAAATACACTTTTGCACACTGAGATGGTTTGTTGGATAGCTCTACCCTATAGTAACCCTGTTGGCTCTTCACAACCATGACCTAAATAACAAGCCAAAGCTTAAAGTAGGCTCTCAACTCACATTCAAATGCCATTACATCAGGATCATCCTACTTTAACTTCCGCTTACGTCAAATCATCTAAAATTTCAAACCGGCCTACTGCACACACCGAGCCGCGTTCTGTTATCAAAACCACTTATTCTCATCTAGTTGAGGCTGACTTTTAACTTGCAGTGGAAGAAATGAGTGTTAAAATGGTTTCATTGATGCCATATGGTTGCTATATAAAAAGTACAGCTTAACGACATGTTTAAAACTATTAGCATTTTGACCCCAAGGATGAGCAGTGGGAGTTACTGCTGAGCTTTCGCCGGGCCGCGGCTGCAGACTCGCTTCCCCTCGACACCCTGTCATGTTAAGCTGGGTGCTGGCTGAATCTAAGCCTCCAAGAGGTCACAACCCTAAATGGGAGGTCAATGTCAGGCCTTGCTGAAGGCTTCAGTGCCTCATATCAACAGTCCAAATCACCAGCTATTGTAATCTCATATTTTATGCAGCAGCACAGCGATTTGCAGAGCAACCAGGCAACTTTCACTGGGCCTATGCACAATCACGACACAGTGTGTATTATACTACATCATCTTGTGTAATTCAACACAAAACAAACCAATGGTTTAGACACCTGCGTCTCCACTGTTTTCACTTCCTAATGTCGGCTACATGAGGTTTGTCATTACCATAAATATCATTTGGCAAATACCACTTGATTTCACATTTAATGCAGAGCTGGGTCAAAAATATTTGGATTTACAAATTATACTCACTTATATCTGTCTTTTCAGACAGTTGATATAGTCAAATATTTTACTTTCAAACAAAGTAAATGTCACAAAAACATGTTTTTAGATGACAAGAGTTGGTGTGAAAATGTCAACTTATTTGAAATCTTGTGTATATTTACTGAACGTTTATGTAAAAGCAGAGGTGAGAGCCAATGTATATGAAATATGTAATATTTACAAATATATCCACAAATGCTTAAAAAATGTGTTCATATTCATACCTAGTTTTTGATATTTAGAGGTCAAGAACAGTAACTCACGGCTGGAGATCTGCTGTGAGCCGTCAAACCAGCCGCAGAAAAGATCTCTGTCCTATTTCATAATTCAGGGGCTGCGACAGCCGAGCTGCCACGTCCCATGACTCTTTGGATGACAATAAGGAGGAAAATCACTTAAGTAAGACACTCTACAGCAGGATGGGGAAAAGAAAAAGGTTTTATCGAGCGGGACACATGGCTGAGCTGGAGCAGAGAACTGTTGTCATGGAAAATAAATGCTCTTTCAATCTAAAAAAAGTTCCTGCCCTCCGACATTATATAAGACAAGGTGAAGCCATCACATTGTGATACTGACACACTCAGTATGATGCCCTCCTTAGATGAAAATTGGAAATATTCGGGATGAATATTAGAAGATAACAGAACATGATAATATGTGCAGTGACAAGGCCAAGACACCAACTCAACAGCACAAGTAAAAACTAAACATGGAAATAAATGTGTACTCAGTTTCCATTGCATTTAGGTCTCTACCAAGGCCGTCAATGTGACATGGAAAAAGAGGTTCATGTACCTGAGGGGGATTAGTCTCCCCCATCTAACCCCATACCTACACCTCTGCTGTACATCATGGAAAGCTCAACACTTTTTAAAAGCTTTAAAAGTTTAACAGCTTTAAAGGTGCAATAAGTACAATTTTTACTCTCCATTAGCACAAAATGACCGTATTATATCTGCTGGGGTTTGATACAGTTTTTGATCAATATCAGTGACTCTACGATTACCTGAGATGAGATTTTTTGCTCATCTCAGTATGTAGTATGTCAGTAGTATTTTGCATAGTGATATATTACCTCTTCACTAGACTTTTCTGTTGGATCTCTGCTCTAATTAGCTAGATTACTGAAAATGTGGCTTTTTTTTTTTATTTCTACCAATTATAGGCATCCGTAAACTGTGCCAAAGACTTGGTCACCGATACAGGTCAATAAAAGTCATAGATTACTTGATGCCACTTTAACCATTTGTTTAGATGAGAGCATGATTCTGAATAAAAGCTTGCAGGGAACCGCTTCACAGCATTTCTTTTTTCAAGTGGCAGAGCCTGATGCCGTTTGGTGTAGAAGTGACTCTTGATGTTTCTGTTGCTCAATAGTACGGCTCACCTGGCCGTTTGGTTTACAACCTTTCCACAGCAAAGAGAGACTATTTGGCAGTCTAATTACTACCCAGACAAATAACACACACACACACACACACACACACACACACACAGCGATCAGTTTTTAAGGTGTCATATGTCATACGGTGTGTTAATCCTCAAACAGCCACCTTTTATGGCCCAATAAATGCCATCTGCCTAAAATTTTGACAGTCCCACACCTGGTAACCATAAAGCCAGTCGTACGTTGTTCATCAAATAGATTTAGTATAGATAAGAGCAGCTTACTGCACATTTCTGACCATGATGGGACTAAGTTGCCTGGCTACATATCGCAGCAATTGTGCATGTTGTGCCAAGTTTTTTGTCTCCATTTGTGTGGTGTTTTGCCTAGCTGTACTCAACTTCTATTTCCGCCCAGCAGGTCAATGGCATTAGGCTACTTAACCCTGATGTATAGTAACATAATCTTTGAGTCCAATTATCCTTCATAATCACACTCATACTATTCCAGGAAGGAGTGAAAGCCCTCATTAACCTAAATGGCATCTGCATTAGTTTGGTCTGACTGAGGTTCCTGTGTTTTCATTTCGGTCACTATATGATCAGATCCTTTATGTCCTCCTTCTTTAAATTTACTCTCCTAAATAGTGAAATGATCTTCATTTTAAGTAACCAGGCAGTGAACTGCATGCATCTCATTACAATTATAGACTTTTTAATTCATGGTGTTTGTGAAACAATGCTGCCAGAGCTCGTCCCTGCTGGCAAATTAAGACCTTTTCCTCTGCAAAGCTAGTGATTTTCAAATATTACAGTAATGCTAGCTTCAACTCCAGTAACAATAACAATGATAGTCTTTCTGTGCCATAAGATTACATAAACAGACTGGGCATGTGTTCAAACAGGGCATTGATGTGCCACTGGATCCTCACCAGACTGCCAACTCTGTCGCCACCAGGTCAGCAAGGGAGAGAGAGACACAGGGAGGAAGAGAGGGAAAGAAAGACGGAGAGATGGGGGGTAGGAGTTAATGCAACAGAGTAAAGCCCTGTCATTGTGCCCTGGTACAGTGATCTGTTTGTAATCCTGCTTCAGATGTTTTCCTGGGGCCTAGACAGAGTTACACACAGTATTCATTGTTGGGCATTTGGGTGGTAGGATGAAGGCATGGAGGAGAGAGGGCACAAGACCAGGACATACACAGCACTCTGCTGGAGAGCCAGCTGCCCCATTGAAGAAGAGGAGCACAGAGAGGTTTGGGACTCATTGACTGCAGCTGGTAACAGCTTCTTCAGCAGGTGGCTTGGCCTAATTACCAGGATAGAGATGCCAACAGCCCGTTTCCCCTTTCCTCCATGAACATGAGAGAGGCAGGCGCAGCTAATAAAGCCAGTTGTACAACACTATGTCTGCCACCAATTACAATGGAGCCCTAATTGTGCTGCATCCTGAGGAAGAGGAGAACTGATGGGGCGGGCCAAATGTGGAAGGTTTTGGGGGGAAGGAAAAGTTGACTGGGATGTTCAGAGCATTCAATCAAAAACTGAGCATTCATATCGAATGAATACAGTTTGATTTATATAGAAAAATCAAGTTAGGTGATGCGTCTATATCAATATAGAACAAACTGCATTGTAGCAGGAGAAAATCCTTCAAATACAATGTGATAGGATTGAGGCCACTTATGTTTGCCCACTGAGTAAATAAAAGTTGATTGAATCAAACATTGTTTATAATAATTACTGGCCACCTATTGATCTGAGTCCATTTAATTAGGCAATGTGATCCTCCACTCTACGCCATCATTGATATGGGGATAAAGTGCTGAACATGCTTCTGAGTAATCCTAGGAGCCCACAGAGCAACCACTTACACACCACTCAATCAATGAGGCTTGGGATTTGCGGTAAAGCCATGAGGGCAGCGTGAATCTGTAGAGCAAAGTCCTTGCACAAGGTCAGCTTAAATCAGAAAAATGAGCAGTTAAATATGGCATATCTAAGACCTGAGTTGACCAGAAGCCTGCGTCTCCGGCCCTTCTAAAGGGCTTTTGCCAGTGATTTTGAAAGTGTCTTCCCCGTCCCGCTGTGCTGTGCCCCCGGCTCTGTGTGGTTCTGCGATGGAGCCCAGCACAGTGACAGCTGCATCCTCCACGGCAGGCGCAGGGCCAGTGGAGGGACTGAGCATCTCAATCCAATAGTAAAAAAACAGCCTAACAACCGGGCATTTCTGTGGCAACGGCTTGTTGGTGTTGCTGTGTTTATGATCTGCCTCCTCCCCCCTCTTATCTCCATGCTCCTCCCCCTCCCCCACTGGACAGCAAAAAAAAAATCCCCTTTTTAATCAGCAGCGACAGGGCCTGACCCAGATTGCCTTGAGAAGGCCGCGTGGTGGCTGGGGTTTACTGAGGACTGGTGATGGAGAGGGAGATAATGGGGCTATAACCACCACGCTCATTCCACTATACATCCGTCCCACCTTCCACGCGTCAGCTCAGGGCTCAGATGAAATACGGGCCAAACTGTCACGATGGCATGACTCAGAGTGATGTGGGAGGGGCAGCCTGGAAGGCCAGAGGATGCAGCAGGTCACAGTGCGGAGTAAGGTTCAGGCCGCTGCAGATGGTGAGCTGGGAAAACATGCTGATGGCAATAGCCAGAAGCTTCAACATACGGCTCTGCATGCGCTGGTGAGAGGGCCTGTGGGGCTCGTAGCCACGTCTGTTATCCAACACTGACCCATTTCATACAGGTCTGACCCATTTACTGGCTTCCAAACTCAACTTTCACAGTTCACTGATGGGTCCAGCTACGGGACGAAAGGGTCATCAGGCCGGACCGGCGGCCACCAGCATCACTGGAGCTTTAAAATGATCTTTTAAGGGTCAAACCCTCCAGAGGTACGGAGCTGGGCACACAGGGAGCAGCATGATTAAAGCTACGCTGCTCTTTGACCTGCTGTAACTACCGAGCACTCTCAGCTCATATGGATCAATGCACAGGGCTACTGGCCACAGGCCCTCTGCCTGCCACGTTACCACCAGCTCCACTCTGCTCAGTTAACCATAGCACACCTAACTGTATGACTTCATTCACTAATGTAAAGAGTACAAGTGGTAGTAGTAGTTTCATCAATGTTTCACAGTCATACACCAGGAATTTATTTTCTATATCTGTAGTACAATCTAGGGTTGGCTGATATGAACAAAATTTATGTCACGATAATCCTAAGAAATTATCTGCCAACATATGCAAAATTACATGTTAAATAATCAAAGTGAAGTTCATTGCATTGAATTGCATGGTAATGTAAATGATACAACTAAAATTTTGAAAATTGTCTCAGATCTCAGTTTTTGATAGACTTTAATTAGTATTTGCTTTTTATCAGTTTAGACAACACAAGTGTGTATCATGATAACTCAATATAATTATTTCTTCACGATATGATTCCTTTGAAAGACTATAATATAATATGTAATATTATATATATAATATAATATAATATTGAATTATTGCCCAGCCCTACTACAATCACTAAATTCCTATAATGACATGTTTTTCAGAGACACAGACGAAAATTATATAAAAGTCCTACACAAAAGTAAAATATAATGGAATGTAAAATGTCCTACATAAATGCCATGTCATCCCAAATGTCATCATCATCACCCACACTGCACCAACCCTAACCCTAGCCCTCTCCACACCGTAGCAACAAGGGCTTAACTAAGGTTCAAACAAGTTCAGGTGCTTTCTTCCGTTCCACTCTGCCTCCAGTGTTGTGTTCAGGCTGTCAACAACAAAACACAGTGGGGATTTAGTGAAACTCTGTGATGTTTACCTCTGATCTGGCCAGCCAGACGTCCTGCAGACCGACCTGGACAACTGTAATCACTCCGCAGCAAAACAAGCACTGACATAATCATGGTGTCACTGCCATACTATACAATTCCCACAAAAACAGCAGATTGACTGGGGGAGGTGATTCACTTAGCCAATGTGAAGACTAGTGGCCAGATGATGACTCCTTATGAGGCTACTACATGGCATGGCACACAGCAAAATCATTATTTAGTGTAAAAATCAACTCTGTGCCAGCGTTTGTACAAGTCCACACCCATCAGAAAATTAATTTAACACTTTTAGATAGATCTGAACAGCCGCCTCAGAGCCACATCAGCTCTATGAGTGGACAAACAACACCCCAGTCAACACTTGTCAACTCCAAATAGTCGTCACTGAAAAATCAACTTATCTTATTAACAATGGAAAATTTGCCGTGGATGTTTTGCCTCATCGGCAGACAGGACTGATAGATGACCTTATTAGATTCAAGGAAGGACAGCAGACCCAAATCTAATAACTCTCTCCGCCCAAATTTAATGAAACCTTCACTTGGGGCTGTCACTAATCAATCACTATGACTTACCATTTACCAAAGTGGGCGCACTGTGAAATGCAAAGTGGGTGCTCTGCAAGTGTGCAGCCTCCCTCAGCTCAGCATTACGTCGGATCAGTTTCTTTCTGATTCCTCTGCCTGATTTGATACTCAGAGCATTCAGGGATAATTAGTGATTAGCTTTGAGACAGCAGCAGTATGTTGTTGACCAGTTAGAAACAAGATAATCTGGTGTTCACCGCCCTCTCTACCCTCTAGGACCAGCTACAGCTTTACGACACGCTGGAGGCTGTGTATCTGGGTGCAGCCGCTGAGTCGCAGCCCGTAATGTAAAGTGCCTCTGGGTCATTCAGCTAGCAGCATAGCAGACTGTTGAGCACAGGCGCCCCGTCCCACATGGTGGAAAGACAAGCCCACACAGTTCATTACAGTGATGTACTGGAGGAGCAGCGGCTGGTTGATGAGCGTTTATTGCGATGCCGTTTATCATCTTGAGATAAAACAAACTGGTGTTGCTAGGCAAACTCGGCATGCAGCTTATGGCAGGGACGGAAAAACCCATTTAGAATCTAATCCTTCAAGATGACATTAACATGCGCTGAGTTTAAGTAGCTTATATAAACACGCCCTACTGCAGCGACTGTTTGGAGTCAGAGCATTTTAGCAGGAATGTTGACAAGTCTCTCGAGGATCCCTCTGAGACCTTTGCCACTGCAGCTACTGCCATCAGTTTTCCTAACAAACCTGAAATTCATTCCAGCAAGAGCTGAAGTGAACACAGTGTGACAGAATATGTCATCAAAAAAAATTGCTCAAACCTTTAGACAGTAGCTGGGGTATAATTCAATGCTAAGGCCTGGAAAAGAGCAAAATTGTCCTGCAGAAGCTATATCTTGTGGTATGTCTGAATTATTTATTTTACTGTGACATAATATTCCGCTCTGTTGCCAGCCAATTGTTGGCAGTAAAATCCAGAGGTATGAAAGGCATATTTGAGACTTTCACTCTCCAGGTATGGGCACTTATCTTGTCTCAGTCCACAATGGGAAAAAAAAGGACCTTTGTGTTTCCCCACAGCTAGTCTGTCATTCCTAGTTTGGCTCTACACTTTCTAATAGTGTGTGTGTGTGTGTGTGTGTGTGTGTGTGTGTGTGTGTGTGAGTGTGTGAGAGAGAGAGAGAGAGAGAGAGAGAGAGAGAGAGAGAGAGAGAGAGAGAGAGAGAGAGAGAGAGAGAGAGAGAGAGAGAGAGTGTCTGCCACAGCCACTGCTCTGACAGGCTTGTGTTGGCCAGTAAAACTCTGAGGCATTTCATACTCTACACAAACAGACACTGTATTCTTCAGCCTGGCTGCTGCGCCGAGACTGCTGTCATTGGCGCATTAAGGCCTAAACTTCCTCAAAACAACTTCAACAAGACTGTGTCACTTGTGCCAATACACTGCATGACCCTCAAATAAATAGAAATGCTTTGGAAAAAAAAAAAACACATTATACTTCAAGCTTCCTCTCCACCCGTGGTTTTGAATCTGACACTTAATCTCATACCATACTTATCTTTTTCTTATCCAACAAGCAATATAGCAGCCCACATGTCAACAGCTTCATATCTGACACAAAAAGGCCCGTTAGAAGCATGACTACTGTATTGATGATGAATTCATTCATGTGATCCTCTCTGTCTCCTCCATATCTGCTGCAGGCTCCACAGTGAAGTTTAAAGCAGAGTTCCCAGGCTCCATAAAAGCTACTGAAACTCGGAGAGGCAGCTGGGTGGGGTTTCTGCCGTATAACATACAGCGTCAGTGCTAAGCCCCTCTCTGTACATGCATGTCCTGTATAGTATATTTTTGCAGCCCGGGGCCCTGTGGGAAGAGCCAGAATTAGCAGTGGATAGTGAAAGGTCAGAGAGCAGTGGGAATGGAGATCCTGTTGACGCAATCTGTCCAATCATATTTGTTTCCTTTGGCCTGAAATGAGCACCTACGTCTAGACATGGGAAAACAAAACTAAAACAAGATAATCTCATGAAATACTGTGTTTATCTTTGGCCCTGCTTTTAATGTGCGGCGCTGACGGCGACATTCAGACCGATTTCTGGAGCGCAAGCACTCGGTTTGGCTAGGAGGAATATCCACCGCTAAACAATACAAACTCCTTATAAGTCAAAACAATGTGTGCAGCAATAAACACACGCTAACCAGAAATGTCTCTTAAACAGTAGGACACGATACAGTAGGAAAAATAGATACTTCTAAAAGGCAGAGTCATAACAGAGCAGACGTTGCTTGAATGTGTTTTACTGTTGTTTAAACAGCAGTAGGCCGCGTCTGGTGGAGTCTGCAGAGTAACGCAGCCAGCCACAGCCCCACTGCACGGCCCTGCGCCTCTGGAGGAGTTGTTTTTCACAGGGCCGTGTGGTATGCATGTGCGCTCGGGCCGCTCCGACCCACCTCATGGCTGGCTGGTTGGCATTCCTGCCTCGCTCTGTAATTATGGCTCTTCTCCAGGGCTCTCTGCTCTCCCCGCTCCATACTCTAACAGGGTGGGACCTGCCGCTGCTGAGGTCATACTCTTATTACCTGGCCGTTTAGCTCACACTCTAATTTTAACAATAACACCCCCCCGGGGGGAATGTGCCTCGACATCGGCAGCGGGCGGCAGATACGGCGCGGGGTAAAAGGCGATATCAATTACGCCCGGGATCGGTATCATAATTAAAATAAATCAAGTGCTACCTCGCCGCAAAGCCAGGTCTCGCAGACGCCGCGTGCTGCAAAGGTGTCACTCTAAGCTGTGAAAGAGTATACATGCCACACGGCGCGTCGATACGCAGTTGTAATCTGGCAGTGTCGAAGTGAGAGAGCGTAGCGAGAGCAGAGGAAGCTTTCTTTAACGTGTTCCCCGAGCACATCTGTCCTCGGCTTTTACGAGAGCCATGTGTTATGTTAAAATTTCTGCTCTCAGTTTCCACAGGACTTTTCCTCTCTAATTTCTCTCCGACTGTCTCTCTCTCTCTCTGCTTTTCCCTGTCAAGCCTCCTATAAACCTCTGACTGATGCTCAGAGGGGGAATAACAGGAGCCGTACAGAGCATGAAAAGAAAGAAGACGGATGGATGATATTTACTTTCCTATTTTGGGCCTTTTGAAAATCACATAACAATGCTGCATTTATCTTATCTTAAGTTAGATTATACTGTGGTGTTGACATAACAATATTATGGCACTTATTCCCAAGTGTGTTTATAGTGAATAAGAAAAGGAAATCTGAGGCAGACTGAAGAGAAAACGAGGCCTTGTGCAAAACTTGTAGGAAATAAACAAATATTTGGCGATGACAAAGTATCTTAAAATCCAACTTTTCCGCACTGCTGTAACAATGTGAACTTGTTGGTGTAAATGGACGAATAATCCGAATGCATTATCAGTATGTGAAAGGAAATCTTACAGAAATTCAGACAATCTCCTCCATTCATGCTGCTATGAGCACATGACATGCCTGCAGCATGAGGATTAGGACGATCAGCTGAGCACAACTCAATACCACATTGTTCTTCGCTGCTCACTGCTTGTTTTTCCTCCAACTCTCCTTGCAGCTTATCAGAGGAGGACAGAACCAAATCTCCCCCCTACGCCTGCCAAACTTCAATCAATAGGAGTCCACTTCCCACTGTACGCTGTTAACAAGCCACCATGGTGGTGCCAAATATCAAAGCCCTTTGTGGCATTTTTCTGTGTCCTGTTTGTTTCAGACAAAGCTTAAAGTGCTTTGTGAAACAGCTCGTTTTCAGGAGAAATAAACACAAGGATTGGCAATTAAGAAAATCAGCTTTGGGCCTGAGATAAGAGAGCACACTGCTGCCTTTGTTCACAGGTCACATCTGTATTTGACTGACAAAAGGCAGCCACATAGCATGCTGCTGTGTGAATTTATCAAAAAGGGTGTGTGCCAGTCTGAACCCATCCTCTATTCAGCCTCTCATTGTCTCTGTGCTCCACAGATAACAAACAGCACACTATGCAGACACATCTCATCTACTCCATCAAAGGCCGATGTGCTAGCTTGGACAACACATTACAGGCAGGTCCCCGTCAAAACAAGGAAACACACTGGCTGTTATATGGATTTATGGCTGCGGCTTCCCAGATAATAATGCGCTTATTACCAGCAAAATTAAAGAAGAAAGATTTCACATGCAGGAACCAGTTAAAATGCGCCTCTGTCACCTTGACAACTGTTGATCTTCAAAGCAAACTTCTATATGCACAATATACTGTATGTTTAACATCACAGTAAATTATCTCACTGGGTGGGCGTTGGAGTAAAATACCTGAATAATCAGAAACTGCATTCATGGGCAAAGCTAGGGAAAAGCCACAGAAGCTCAGCGAGTGAACCGGTGAAGCTAGCTACATCAAAATGGCATCATAACACCAGGTACTCAGCCAAAGCTAAGACATATCCCTAAACAGCCATTGTGCATTTAGAAATTGCACAGAAAGCACTCTGAATGCACCTTTAAACCTCGAACAGCCACATCAGCAGCATCTTGCCTTTGAGAGAGGATTGGGAGGAGCAGAGACGTTTAACCCCTTTCTGGCCTGTTTGCCACTTGGCAAGTTCATAACCAGTGTAATGGAGATTAAAAAGCTCCTGGATCTGCTCACCTGGCAGTCACGTGGACAGACTTGTGGTGGGGAACAAAAGGAGATGGAGTACAACAGAGCGCACAAATACATACTGTATTGACTCAAAGGCTATGCACACACTGCAGCTGACGGCGGGGAACAAACACATCCAAGGTTTTCTTTCAGCTGTACCAGTTTTAGTTGCCTTGGGAAATCAATGTGCTGCTGGAGCAAATAGATTTTCAAATGCCAGTGTGATAATCATCTATTTCCTTTGAATATTGCCTATGCTTTATTGTGATACAGTAATTTCATTTAGCCAAAGCTTCTCAAACCTTCCTTTTGCAGTGGCCTTTGACAGTTTGTCTTTGACTTTTACCTTCATTTTCTGTTTTTGTCCCATCAGAATTATGTGAAATCTGCATTTTCTAATTAACTGTTCATGTGACACATTAATATATGGCTCACCTATATAGAGTGAGGAGTCTTTCTTCTTCACGTGATCATCAATATAGGACACACCCAAGGGCTGCACTGGGGTGGCTCCTATACCCAGCAGGACCTGGGCTCCAATCAGCAGCAGGTACATCATGTTGGTGTTGGCCTTGTTGGCACACACTTCATCCTCGCCCTGCTGCGCCCTGCTGCTGTTGGAGCAGGCATCCCGACCAACGTCAGTCCTCCACGTTTCCCCTATCTCATACTGATTTGTTAGAAACTCAGGCAGAGCTGAGAGAAGGGCGCCAAGCGCCATGACGATGCCCCCACAGCCAATCAGCCGGGGCCGATGGGCTTTGGCCCCGAAGTAGCTGACAAACAGGATCAGAGCCAGGTTGCCAATCTCGAAGCTGCTGGCTATCACCCCCACGTCAGCACTTTGGAGGTTGAACCGCCGCTCCAGGGTGGTCAGGACACTCACCTGCAAACAACAACACCACACAAATTCAAAACAAGGATCATGGGATGCTGAAAACAGCAAACATGCAAAATAAATACAAAACCTATGATGTGATAATCTAATATTAACAACTAAAAGAGAAAATCTGCTATAATCATAAGTATTTCAATTCTATATTTGATTTCTTTTTTTAGACATGCAAGTTAGGGAATTGTGAGTTTTTTCATCAGTGACAGTCACGCCCTTTTAAACTACGCCTTTCCTGTGGAATATACTGACTAACAGCCCGTTCAGATGTTCCATATTGAAGCTGAGGTAAAATCTCCCTGCCAAGAGGCATTCCCCTTCAAGAGCCATGCCTCTGTTTCTGATTAGCTGGATACAGCAACATTTACTTCAATGGCTTTGGTGAGAATAGCTTACCACAAGCCTCCCTCTTTTCCCTGCTCTTTTTTTATACATAAGAGCTCAGATGTAACATTAAGCTCCAACTGCAGCAAAGACAGCAAATGATTGTCTCAGCCCAGTTTATTCTGTAAAGTGGAGTAAAGCACTATTAGATGTAATCCAGTTTGTCAGACATGATAAGCAGTAATCAAAACCTGTAAGACAATATTTATTATCAATAAAAAGTGGCAGTATAGACTTAAAAATCTTAAAAAACAGACAATGAGTATATATATCCAGCTTTGTTTAGACACTTGTATTTCATCATTTATCTCATGATGTTTCAACACGAAGACCTTAAAGACGAGATGAAATGAAAAATGCCTTTTTAACCCTTTTAGATCACATCCCCGGTCATACTGTGCACCTATTTAACAATATATGCCAAAAAAAATACCAAAAATCAATTTCATTGTATTCTTATATCAAAATTCAATCATGTTTTCTTCCTGTAAAACAAAATATGCCGTGTGCTTACGTAAGCATGCCCGTAACTAATTTCAACCAATAATATCATGACATCCACCCATCAATCAATCTTCAACTTTTAGCGCACAGAGCTAAGAGGCTAAGATTCATTAGTTAGCTAGCTAGCAACAGCATGGTACTTCGGTGTGTCTTCGGGTGTTATGACACACCCACTTTTCAACGTTCAAATCAAATTCCTCCCAACGTTATGTCCCGCCTGTCTTTCCTGTTTCACTCGGAAATACGTCACGATACGGAAGTTAGATACTCTCGAAATGCCGTTTCATCTCGACTTTAATAAATCTGGCATAATGAATCTACAGTTAAGATGTGGTTGCTCACGTGTTATCTGGGAACGATCTGCGCCATGTGAACCTCAATGTCACATCTGAACAATTATCATACTATTTTCAGATCTGTCCCAAACTGTCCTTGAAAGGGCATAATAATTTTCCATTTCCCTGGTGATGCCCAACTGGCTTAAAAACATTTTGATTACTGCCCTGAGAAAAGATTCCTGCCAACAAAAACAACCTTTTCTGAAACGCTTCTCAAAGTGACTTTATTATAGGATGGATCAACTTGTGGTGCTGTGGTTGGAAATTTTCCCCGTTACAATAAATGCTGAATTGAGCCAATTTAAAGCCACATAATTGTTTTGAATTGGAGGAGGACTTGTTGAAACAAGGGTATGAGCATGGTGTCTCTGGGTGGGTCAGTGGGTTGGGGCATACACCATACAGTTTACACCCTCACTTTTCAGCCAGTCTCTAGAAATAAATTGTCATCAAGACATAAAGTCTGGAGTTGCTCAGTCGAAAATGAACAGAAGAACGATGCTGCGGAGCAACACAGCACGTTTTTAGTTTTTGTATTCTACAGTACCATCTGTTGTGAACTAGAAAAGTAACCCTCAGGCCGCATTTCCAGCTGGTATTAAAATGCGATCTGTATCCATATGTTATCCAGATAACGATCAACCCGATCACGCCCTTTGCATTTACACCTGGTATTTATATGCATTCTCGTTGTCTGCATTCTATCCGCATTGTAATCAGATCTAATTTTTTGCACGAACTATTCAAAGCAGCTGTAGGGTCATTAGACGGGATACTGTACAGCCTGCATTTACTTTTCATTTGAGGCAGAGAAGGTCGTCTTTTACGACTCTTACATAGGAGGCAGACACAACAAGAAGTTGTTTTTGTCGCTGAAGTGACTCCTTCACTATGGATCAGGGAAAGGAGCGATGACTGGTGGGAGCGGATTGTGCCTGGACTCCTTCGGTGAAGCTGAGTGGATGGCAAACTTCAGAATGAGTCATGACGTTTCTACCCCCTGGGCCCGTACTTTCTCCCAAATGCGAACACACTGCGCAGATTACTTTTACACCTGGCTGACTCCGGCTGAGATCCGATCACAATGTTGTATCCTCCTGTCCTTAGAACCCACGCCAAGCCCATTGACGCTATAGCTTGAGCTCTAAGCAGACACTAACACTGAGTGGTGCAAGGTGCACCAAAGTACAGCAGAGGGATCGGAGCTATCATCCAATCCAATCCAATCCAATCCCATCCCATTATCGCAGGTCTCAGCTAGCAGTGTGACTGACAGCTTCTGCTCTTGGCTCAGCAGTGGAAAGACTGTGGGTGAGCTAAGCCCCCGTCCCCAGGTTCAACATGTCTGTACACTTCCACGACGACTTTAAATGGCAGCATTCCACAATGCTCAATAACAGAGTAAAATATGTTATATAAGGAGAATGTACATTCCACATTGGTCAGTGGTTACAGTCAAGTTCAGTACAGATATCAACTCAAACCCAGAACTAAACAATGGAAATACTTAATTTGTTTCATGGCTACAAAACAAACTTGTCCTGCTGTTTTCATTGACATTGTGCAGCCTCAAGATAACATCATCTTTTCAGAATAAGAATAGCTTCATAACATGCGCTAATGTTATGCAAATAATTGATGATTGACAGGTAACTGGTCAAGATCGCCATACCACTTGACCAATCGTTCAGCTGCTTTAACATGAAGGCGGGATGTCTCCCTTTAGCTTCCCTTTCTTAAGGGAGCGGGCATTGCGTGTGTAGTCTAGTGCTCACAGTGTATACTATAATTACCTCCACAGAGTGGTGATTTTCTATACTTTTTGTACATTTTAAGATGATATTGAGCTGAGCATGGGTTAGAATTGTATGGAAGAAATGGAGTGTGAAAAGATCAAATCAAGCATTTAAGGTGAATTAGTGCAAAATTATTATTGCTCTTGCAGCATTATTCAGATTTCTTAATTTGCGTGATTAGCTTTAGGCTATTTTCTCACTAAAGAGTTACCACGGCGCAGGCTTGTTTTGGGTGCAGCATACACAGTCTCAAAATCAGCTTCATCTATAGGAGCTGAGGAGTCAATTCCAGTGACTCACACAATTAGAGTCAGAGTCGGAACTGACTGCAGAAAGTTGGAAGTCATGCACCACTAGAGACAGAAAGAGAGAGAGGGTTTGAATGTGAGGAGGGACAGAGGGGGGAGAGATCATAAAGTGAAGAGCGCTAGTTGGCTGGGAAAATGATTGTCAGTCATCCCAGCTTCATGCCTTGGCTATAAACTGGCCTCTTTGGGCAAATTATAACAACTCATACCAGTGTACTTTGATGTCAAAATGCAGAACTGCTACACAAAATGCGTACAGGTGCCAACTGTACTTACTCCTGTGGTTGTTTTTTAATAGGGTAATAATAGGCAGCATGAATGACTGTAAATTGTGTAATACTTGGATCAACACTTTTTAAAATGGACAACAGGCTGATAGTAAGTCACACAACTACAAAACTTGGACCAAAAAACTGACCACAAATTTACTTCGAGTGACAAGGGTGACCAAAGTAAGAAAAAAAAAATCTGTCTTCATTGATTTTTCACATTCTCATCTTATATTTTTCATTATTACAAGGTACAATCTCCATTTATGAGACAAATTCAACAACTGCTGTAAAGAATACTGTAGTTCATGAAGCTATTTATTTCAAAAGTGAATTTGCGATGGAAAACGCAAGAGGAAATTAGTTCACTCCTGCCACTTACACAACGTTTGAGAAAGAGTAACAAGAGAGAAGTGAATTTCTGACACCTGGCAGAAACTAAAAACTAAAAAAAGAATATCAGAAAATAAAGCAGGACACAACAATCTCATACTCAAAAACTGTAGATCTGTGGTATCTGTATAAGCAGGTATGCGTTGACAGACACTTCTAAATAAGGAGACCAAGAGTGCTGCTCAGATAAGTGCCTTGTACTGTAAGCAGTTCGCAGAAAGAATGGGGCCCATGATACTTGGGTTTGGGCCCTTTACTGCCAGCCCACACTCTAAGTCCCATCATCCAATCACAGATACAACAATAGCTCATGTAGGTCACCACTAGGTCGGCAGCTTGTCACTGAACCAGGTGCCTAATGTCCTGTCCACGCGAATAAAGCTCCATGTAACTAAGTTAGTGCTGTTGTGTTGACGGACATAAAGCAGGCTAAAGAGCCGCATGTGTTTGTCTAAGTAAATCACTCCTCTCAGACGCAGGGCCATCATTTGCAAACCTCACCTGGGGCTCTGGGTTTATTTTTCAAATTGACACGTCTGAACCAGGTGTCCAAAATAATGAACTGTGAGAAACAGAGCTACAGTCACACCCTATGACTTCATGACTGAGAAGTAGCCTAAATGATAGAAAATAATTTTCATTAGGAAAATATTCTGACTCATTTCAATTTTTCTTTTAGATTATTTTCTTTGGCATTTTTGGTTTTATTAGATAGTCTGTAGCCAAGAGAGACAGGAAAGACTGGGGTTGAGAGAGGAGGGGGTGACATGCGACAAAGGTCCCAGGCCGGATCTGAACCCAGGACGTTGTGGTTGCATGTTTTGCGTCTTAGACCACCGATCCACCAGGACGCCCCTGCCTCATTTCTGATGAAATGAAACCACTATGCCCCATCGCTGCTGTGCGCTGCAGGACTGTAGATGCTCTCTCTGTAGTAGGTCCACTACAGAGCAGATAAGATGTTCCACTCCAAATATGGCCAAGGCATTTCAGTTTAGTCTATTTGCTTGCAACAGAGCTGAGGAAATGCTAAATGTGGTTCTTGGAGAATAAACACAGTGAATGTACAAATTAAAAGGTACTTTGGGTTTCTCCCTGGCTGGCGGGGTTCTGGGAAGCTCCTTTGGGCAGCTTTGGAGAATATTTTGGAGTACTTTGGGGAACTTATCCTGGTGGATTGTCCCATAAAATGTGCACTGAAGTCTCTGCATGCTTTCAAAGTATGCATTTTTCAGCGTTTTGATATTTTTACTGCAATTGCATAATTGTGATGACTGTATGACTGTATTTGGGCACCTGTTAGTATAAAAACATAATTGTATTAAGGGTCAATAAGAAGGGAAGTCATGTTTATAACTAAATCTGTTTCATTATCAGTAATTGCCATGAGTAATAGCAAAAGTGAAAAAGATGTAATGAAATGTTGGAAGTGAGTCCTTGACCTTGAGGAACCTTACGAGGAAAATCAGCCAATTGCTGCCTTCCAAAACCTAATAGGCCAATTATTGTTAATCCAACCACTATTGCAACCAGAGCGTGCAGGTCGCACTTAGATCACTGGTTGATTACAAATTGGCTGAGTTGGAGTTGTGCTGCATTAAAAATACATTAGACACAAATGGTACACAGGCTACTCTCGCTTCCCACAATAATGCACGATACAATGAACTACCCGACAGCATGAAACCTCTCCTGCAGGCTACATTTTACCTGGCAGAGAGAGAAACACCATCGAGGGAGGCAAAGGCAAGGCAAGCTCACCTAAGACGGTTACTTATCTCGTTAAGTCACAGCTCTACTGCACGTTTCATGGTAGCCTGCTTGGTTTAGTGGCGTGCAGAGCTTTAGTTTACTGTAGCAGAAAACCCCCAAAACATTCAAAGCCCAGACCCGGGGAGTACAAGGTTGCACGGTGTAAACACAGATGTCTCGGGGCAGTTGTCCTACATGCGGCTCTAGTTGTTGCACTCACCAGGTATGCTCCGACAGTGCCTTGTGCCAACATAAGGGCGCATTCCGATATCAAGAATATCTTGATATTTGAGAAGCATGATGAGTTTTTACGGAGGCCGTCTCGCTGAAGAATGTCCCCGCCGCTCCTGTCCGAGTCCCGGTGTTTTTTCACCTGCATCCTTTCTACTTTACTACAGCAGTGCGAGAAACCAAAGACAGAGGATGACCGGCTGGCCCGGAGATAAACATAGAAGACACTGCTAGGTACAGTGTTTTCCTTTCCCCCCCTGAAGACTACATTCGGCGCCCCTGTCGCACTGTCTCTTTTTTCCCCCCTCCTCTTTCCGTCCTCTTACATCTGACAAACTATGGCCGTAAAACACACATCCAAACTCCACGGGGCTGTTCGTTGTCTGCGGCAGCACCTAAACATTGCCTCCCCGTCGACGCGCAGGGACATGTGAACTCCCTGACGATGTTTGCAAAGGCACAAGTGAACCGCGAGCGCGCAGTTTTCTGTCAAATCGCATGTTTTCACCGCCCGGCCCCTTCCCTCCGTAGATTTTTTTTGGGGGGGGGTTTGCCGCAGGTAGAAAGGGTCTGGGTTAGTCCGAGGAGAGGCTCCTTGCCACGGAGCGACTGCCGCTCCGAACTGTCATGGTCCTTGGTAGACGCACACTGGCGGCTGTCTGCGCTCCCACCTCTCTCTCTACTACTTCTGACTCAGATCCTCCTCTGTACGCACATGCTCAGCCCTAGTGGCGCTGTGCAGCATGCATCACAAGTCTGCTCAACTTGCCTTTGACTTCCACTTACTGGAAAAATCACTACAGTAGTCCTATGGGGGGGGGGGGGGGGGGGGGGGGGGGCTTATTGTATGCGTGTGCGGTACTGAACAGTGAGTTTAAAGCGACTTTATTGTGCTTTGTGGTATTTTTTTAATCTCCTTTGTTGTCACTATAATGTCCCTGTGATATTCCTATTGGGGGTTATTGTGCCTCTGTGGTACACAATGGGGATTTTATAGTGACTTCATTGCACTTTATTGTATTTTTTTTTTTTATTTCCTTTGGTAATATTCCTATAGGGACTGTGATATTTTTACAGTATTCCTCTAAAATGTATCATGGGATTACCATGGTGATGTTTTGTAAGGGCTGCCAGTGGCCTAAGATGAGCTAATGGAGAGGCTATAATGTAATGTAACCACATAATGTGATGATGATGGGGTTGTGCTAACCAGGATGACAAACAAACATGCTTAAACAAACAATTTTTATATGAGTTAGGTTTTCCTCCCTTGTTTTACCTCATTTCTTGTAGTTCCTTCCACATTCTGCGCTGGGTTTGGGTTCACAGCGGTTTGCACTTTGGGTTGGATACAGCCAGCAGCAGTAGGCCAAGTAAAGGTCAAGGAGATGAGCTGGTAATTGATGAACTATGCCATGCTTTGAAACAACATTTAAAAACTGGTGTAAACATCTTTTTTTTAGGTTTATTAATGGATTTATTCGTAGAGCCTAGACTATTATTGCCTGATAATTAACCGTTTCTTGGTTTTCTCTCATGTTTTGACTTAACGGAGACACTGAGTGGGAATACAACAAGGTTCATTTGTAAAATAGCACACACAGAGTTAATAAGACTATAGCTTGTAGCGTAAATGCAGAAAGCCTGAAACCATCTCTGTATCACTTCCTCAGAATGGAAGATATCAGCGTTCAAAAGATTAAATCAAACCAAAGTGAAAACTATAAATTATCACTGCATGATTTAACACTAGGCTATGATTCAGGGCTCCCTCCTTATTTTCAAACTGCGTATTGGCAGGTGCCCAAAGCAAAATGATCATTAAATGTAGACACCCACTCCCTCACAGCCAGCGCCCCCACACGAAAATACTTCCTACTCTTATGCATGTTCACTTCCTAGATTCAGCCTGCTTGGAAAAGAAAGATGTAGATTCTCATTATAGACGCTTGAATCAGACAAACTGTTACAAACAGTTTGGTTTGTCTACAAGCTCTATTACACTTTTAACATCCCAAGACAGCAAGCATCTATGTGCCAAAACTGAAAAAACTATGTAAATATTTAAACCTAAAAAGGATGATGTTATGAGAAATGTAAATCTAAGATAGAGTGTGATACACAAATGTTAGTTTCAAAAGGGTTGTTTGAAACCAAGCAAAGATAAATGGTTCAAAGCAGCAATAACCTATACAGTTGCAGTTGCAGCCTGTGTGTGTGTGTGTGTGTGTGCAGTGCATTTACTGGACATAGTGGTTATTATTCTGTAGCAGTAACTCCAATGCTTCACTGAATTCCATTCCTGAATAATAATTCTCTAACCTTTGGACAGCAGTCAACAAAGGTTATAAATTGTATTTATTCATCTCTCTCTCTCTCTCTCTCTCTCTCTCTCTCTCTCTCTCTCTCCCTCCATCTACATTGTTAATAGCATAATTGAGGGGAAAAGAAATAAGTAATTTGTTCCTGCCCATGGCTAATGACTGTAGCTGTACGTACAGACAGGGCAATTTACCGTCAGTTAATTCAAATCTGTTTTGAATGTGTTGAAGACACAGAGTCTGCAAACAGAGTGTTTCATAGCAAAACAAAGATGAAGATGATTAACCCAGTCTAATGCAATAGATTCAGTCTCAAAATTGACAGATTGTGTATTCTCTGTATATCAATGGCTTATTTAAAACAAGTTTGAAGGTCAGTGTTTGCCAACTGTGTATACGGACTACATCTGTCAATAATCAATAGAAAAACATCTATATAATCCTTTCATTATTATAATGAAGTCAGAATCTTACCAATAATCTTATACTTTATCAGATTCAGATAATCTCTTTTGCTGTGAAAGATTGAATGAATGAGTTAGTTAGTTAACAAGAATAACATGACTGAAAACATGATGAAGAGGTGTGTGTGTGTGTGTGTGTGTGTGTGTGAGTATGTATGTGTACATGTCTGTCCGGTTGTGTGTCTGTGATCTGTATGTTTGATCACAAAAGTGTGTGTGTCTGCGTCAATGTGTGTGTACTACTGTTTACATACTGTAGACTTGCCGGGACATGAGTCAGGTTGTAAAAGACAGTGGGCGGAGATGGGTCGGACCGGTGCCAGGAATGTATGAATGGAAAAAGCTGCAGAGTATTGTTCTGCCCTCTGAAATAGCTGTTATTTATAGGATTTGGAAAAGGGTGGACTGCGGAAGAGAAGCCCTGCCCTTCTGCTGGCAGACATTTGGAAATGGGAAAAGGTGGAGGAATAAGTGGGAATACAAACAATGCTGTAGACCTACAGTAATATTAAACTAACTGTGACACTTTTGAGTTAAAAATGCCTCTACTACCTGTTATTTCACAGTGTTCACCAATCCAAAAAATGGAAAACCTCTTGATGAGTCATGGGCAAAATAGCAACTCTGTGATGAAGACGGAAAAATCTTAAAAGCAAACAAATGTCCAAAACGCATTCCCCCCCCCAAAAAAAATGTTTACTTTAATCATTTCAGTATACCTTTTCTAGAACTACAACTACATTAACATCTACTACTACTACTAATAAAGAAACGTTCTTACATTTTAACTTTTATTATGTAATGTAGGTAGGTAGCCCATCAGGGAGCAGTTATGCTGACAGTTATGCTCTTATGGCTCTTGATCAAAGAAAATCTGGGAATCATATCATACTTCAACTTTATTGTGATTCAACCTGTATCTAGTTAATTAATATGCTTAAATCTGGTACCAAAACATTTGTAATATCTTGGAGTTTCACAACAACATTGAGTGTCCTAGAGTGCATCTGTCACACAGACTTCCCTTCATGACAGAGAAGACTGAATGTACCCGTTGCCTTTTGTTGAGTAGCATTTCTAGAAAAAAAAATAAAAAATGAAATGTTCAAGAAGTGTGCTTGAGCTTGTACACCACGATGTGAGAGCAGTAACAGTGCAGATATTGAGCATTCAGTAGGCAGTGAAGTTACAGACTGATTTTGCTTCATTTTGATGTCCAAAATGTTCAAACTTTCCATTTTAAATGGGCAAAATAACCTCTAAATGCTGATTATGAATACTAATATGTGCCTGGTGATGTATAAATGAAGTATTACGTTCTAACATGAGACATCAATTTTAAATATTTGACACCCACTCTTACAAAATGATTGTTGAAATCAAAAGTAAAGCTCACTATGTACATTTTTGAAATAAATTTCTCTTTCTTAAGTCTGAAGACCTAAGCGTATTAAACAGTAACAATTTAGAGGATGTAACCCTATATATAATATAGAATAAATGACAATGTATATGTAAAACCCTGAGCAATGAACATAAATAGTTTTGTCAATACTAAGAAAATGGATATTGCATTTTGGAATCAAACCTCTCCATTGCGGTTATTTTAAAAATGTAAAACCAAATATCAGAGAGATTGTCTTCGTAGATTTCCCTCACTGACATGTCAGTGCATGGTCTTCTTTTAACTGCTTTCCAAGTATTAAGGTCCTGGATCTGTTCCATATTTTTCCACATATTTCTAGAGCTCATAGCAAGCAAGAACATATAGTTTGGGCAAAAATAGACAAAATGAGGCAAGGATGGGGGTAACTTCTGACAGCCTGGATAATCTCACCGTTCATCAGACAGAGGTGCAAGTAGCCTCAAGCGAACGTATACAGTATACAGTACATTTCTGTAAAATATGGCATTGAGCATTAAAGCACCAATACAGAACTTATTAATTTTAGGCATATTGAGTCTGACTTATATGGAAGATGTTTTTTTCCCTCAACTTTTATAACCCATCATAATGCAAACTACAAGTCTATTCTAAGTCTATTGCCCTCAGTCCAATGATTCAATGTATAAACAAAGCCAGGAGTGGGCAACAGTGCTTCACCCAGAGGTGCAAGACTATGATTTTTGGTGTGGGACTTGCTCATGGGGGTCCCAAAATAAATATGAAAATGAAAGTTATCATTGCAACAACCAAAAGAGAACTTTCTCAGTGGGCAGTTGGCCTGGTTATCAAACACCTGGTGGCCTCTTTATAGCATCATCAGTTAACCATCATGTTTTTAGGGTTCCCACAGAATCTCATTTACCACAAAATCTCATTTCCAATTTAGTCTGTCAGCAAGTCCACAAGAAAAGCAGAAAGTCCCTCTGTACTGTGCTACTGCCCATACCCTCCCAGAACTGTTTCCATGGCAACTGCTATGGCGTAAGAGCAGGGCTGAAGATTTTCGGGTGGATGCTGAGATCTTATGACAGATGAGATGAGGATTAAACATCCATTTGACTGTAAAAACCTTACTGTCAAAATGCATACGCAGCTCTATATGGCTGGAAGACCTCGAGTGGCTTTGCAGACTAAATTAGCATTGAGCAGAATAATCAGCCGGAGACAGAGCGCCGCAGATGTTCGCCATGTGCAGGTCAGATTTGAATTTGTGTTTGAGGTTACCATGGTGGCACGGAGACAAGCATGTGTTTGACAGCTGCAGGTAGAGACAGACAAGACAAGGAGAGACTGCTTGGGCTGAAACCCCCTGTGGGACCACAAGTGCAGTGAACCGTGCAGAACCTGAGACACTGTCGGTTTGCTGTGGCCGTGGTTTTGAGGTTTTAAGGTTCTTTCCATTCTGCAAGTATGTAAGAAAACAAACATACTGTTGGTAAAGAAAATAAATCAGAAATAAGTTTTACTGTGTGGATTAATTTGACTAGGACAGTTGTGTATAGGTGTGGACAATGTCAGCGACTGTTGAACAACTTCCACAATCACAACACTGTTAGTTTATGGTGATGTAACGAGGGCTTGGGGCCAAAGGGGCGTAAGTGCGATTTTGGGCGAATATGAGTATTATATATCAATTGAAAGGTCTCAGTGAGATCTTTTCAGTGCCAAAAGGACACAACTGAAATCATGACCCATAAGTGTTAATTAAACAAAAACTGAAAGCCGTAACAGTAAAAGTAGGGTTTTGTTTGCTGCCAAAAGGGCGTAACTGCACTAATGCCCTTTTGACACCAAGCAAAACCCCACTTTTGACACTGAACAAGCATTGTGGGTAGAGGGTTCTAACAGCACTTAGGTCAACTCAAAATGCATGCTGACGTAAATAATGCTAGCATGGCAGCATGATCACATCATTTTTAGTGTCCTATTCATATCCTAATTAATATTCTAGGTCAATATTAGATGAATGTAAATATGTTAATATTCCCATGAAATACTTAGGCCTATAGATTCAAAATGTTATTTTATAATGTTAGGAGTGTGAACTGGTCAAGATGAGCTCTGATAGTAAGACTGCTGGTAGCTGAAGTTCTCCCTCAGTGTTATGAGGAGTTTTACAGGTCTTTGAATGTCCCAGGACACATCAGTGATGAGTCCTGGGACACATACAAAAATGTATTATACTAGCAAAAGAAAAAAAAAGTAGTAGTTTAGAATCAAAAGTAGTTTCTTACATCTATAGAGGTTTATTAAAAAGGTTTATTAAAAGTTTTTAACAGAAAAAATGTATCCATCAATTTGATATGTTCCATGTAACCTACAATTTTAAAGGCCTTGGTGAAAGTTGCTGAGCATTACTTCAAGATAAAGATATTCATTCTGATCTTGTTTTATATTTCAGTGTTGATTGAAGTGTAATTGCTAGATTTGTATTAAAATGAATGTGTTTTACAATTGTTTACTTACACACGCCCATATTCTGCATGGCTGTATTGGGACAATGTTTGTGCCAAAAAGGCGTATTTCACTCTTTTGCCATTTTTAAAAAAGTTAACAAATATAATTCAACTTAAACTGTAGCAGTATTGTTTTTATAGTAATGCTCAATCTGATAACACAAAAAGTTAAAATATTGTGCTCAGTATGTGGTAACGGCAGCTGATCCAAGTTTGATCAAAATTAGTTTAGGCTCTCCTGTAAAATCTACTATAACGCACTCGAGGGCTCCAAGCCCTCGATAATATTATCGCTCCTCAACACACAGAAAATAGATATGAAGTTGTCAGAATTTACATAATATTACCTAGTGAGCGTTCCCCAACCTTACAATAAGAATGTATAAAAGTATGAAAGTAAGTATGAAGTTGTCAGAATTTCTAATAATGTATGGAGTAAAGAAACACTCATTATATCATGTTCTCAGAATGGAAATACAACAGGGCAACACCCTAACCCTAACACTTGATCAATATTGTCAGTATTCAGTAATCTTAAAATAAATTGTGAGCTTGGAATTATAACTTTCTGTCTGAGTGGAGTGCAGTTCTGAGATACTGAGCATTAAAGATTTGACAAAACTGTTATGTACTTCTATCTTTTAAAATATTTTACCCCAAAAGGTTCTTTTTTAGGTAATAGCACCGCACAAGCATGAAGTAACAATCAAAGATCATGAATATGTGGAGAACTCAATTTAGATAACTGAGCCACCTGTGCTCAGAAGTGGTGCGTTGACCAAAAAACTGAAAATAAAAAAGAACAAAACAGTTGAAGGTCTGCACTCATGGAATATTTTTACACGTTTTAATGAGTCATTCAGGGAAAGAGACTAGACAACCATTTTGGCCCTATAACCACTGACACAGATGAAGTTTGTCTAGTCACTTCCCCTGAATGATTCATTAAAACTTGCAAAAATATTCCATGAGTCCAGACCTTCAACTGTTTTTTAACTCAACTTTTACCTCAACTTAACTTTTGAGACCCTATAATTCTAAGATCAAATGACTGAAATGACTGACTCTTACTTTCGTTTTGCCATAAACAAAAACACAGGAGAGCCGTGTATGATTTGTCTTAAGGGACGTGGCCTCAGATCGAAACCAGTTCTCCGTGAATTCCATCGCAAGTTCAGGCAGTGACAGCTTCCTCCTTCATTCTTGGCTTCTTGGCTCGGAGCTGTCTCCTTCAGACCGATGCCTTGGCCAATCTGGCCCGGGGCGCTACATCACCAGGCGCTCCATTGCTGAGCTGGAATTTCACCTGGAGGGAGCGGCCTCTCAGAATAACAGCGCTCACACAGAGCAGCCAAACTCTCTGACATTAGAGAAAGCTTTCAGTGGAAAACCCCCAGGAAATATTCCACCTATCCAACTTCCCGCAATGTCTCCGTCGGATAATTAAAATGCATTCATAACCCTGCATGTAAGATAAGCAATGGCTTTAGTATATACAGTTACAACTTAAGAAATACTCTGTCAGTTCATGTGCCAAGTAAAACAATTAAGAGACTAATTCAGACATATTTTAAGATACTACTTTTGTTGGCCATCTAATTAAGAGTCATCTGTGTTAAGTGGGTTTGGTTTGATTTAGTGAGCTGCATTGTTAGATGGCTTCATTAGCGCTAATGCTTTATAACATAACTGGCTGTGATTGTGTTTTTTGCTTCTCTCAATAAGGGGTCAGAGTTTTCATTCATCATTTGTTACAATACTGACAAGAGGAAGGGTAATGAAGGGTCAGACTCACACAGCACAGATTTGCCTACCAATATCTAATGCCACACTCCATTTGCTTGCAATTACATGGAGTGACCAAAAGTGAAGCTACGTCTCAAACTCAATTTTCTTCTCCCAGAGTTCTCCGGGGCACATAAATGCTGCATGATTTTTCGAAGGACAGTCAAATGGCATTTGCAGCTTCAACGGGAGTTACTAAAAATGTCAGGAAGCACTTTTTGTGATTGTGGCGCGTCTAAGAATAGCACGCTACTGTCTGTTCTACATTTAAAGCACTTTATACTGGGGCTCGGCTGTCTATTTTTACACCGGTATCAATAGGGAGGGCAGCGTGCGATTTTAAAATAGCTTAATATCGTCTGCACTGCTGGGGAGAGTGGTTCCAACATAGCGCACATGAAGCAACGTGGTCTAGTTTCCTCCCCAGGGTAAATAAAGCCATGGGATACCGTGCTTATTTCCAGATGCAACCTCGCCCCATGGTGATGAAGAGCCTGCTGTTCACTCAGCCTCGCTCCAAACGCTCTTGCCTAGCTCTTCCCTGGAATGTCTGATGTCAGGCCGCAGTCAAAAACACCTTGATTTTGCAGCTTAGTTACTCCGCCCAACAAACAGGAGTGGTGTGTGCAGCCCAAATGAGCCAGTGAGTATTTGTTGGCATCAGAGTCACAGCTTTGTGGCTAGAGGACTCTGCTGTTTTTAAAGGCCGGCCCAACCTGCTCCATGGGAATGACACGGATAGATGACAGTGAAACTCGCATTCAAAACGGGGAAAAAAAAAACCAGACGGACAAGTCAGATGGCATACACAAAGAGTCAGTGTAGAACTACCATAGGCCAGCAGAGCATGGGGAAAAAAAGGCTCTTAAAAAGTCTTGAGTTACATGTGGAGTGAGATGGAAACAATGGTCTGGACCAAATAGCCTTGGGGAGCTGTTGAGAGGACATTCATTTCAGACAGACATTGACTAGTCAGTTTTTTTGGCCTCCATTCCTCTGCCCAAGTCAAATCAATATTTGCAAACAAGAACAACTCTCTCCCAAAGCTGGAAACCACAGAATCAAGACTCTATGATGTCTTCAAGATGCACAATCTAGGAGGGAGGCTAACGTCGTTGACTCATAAAATCCATGTTTGAGCTTTTCCACACCCACATGAGCTTCATTTTATAGTGTAGTAATGATGTGAACCAGAGAACATACCCATGTCCCCTGAAAATACTCTACTCTACTCTTATCATCAGATTTTCCCACTGTTTTCAATTTATTCTCAGTAGAGATTTGTGTGACATCACAGATTCAAGGGCAGGATAAACCCTTCGCTCTAACCGTTCGCTAATACAAATTGAACCGTCCCAAGGCATGGGGAAAACACATCTGAGCAGTAAAATTCAGTAGGATTCTCTTTTAAATCTGTTACCACAAGCAATTACAGATGCTGTATACTGTGTATGTTGATATGGCAATATGCTGGGTATAAGAATAAAGCTTACTTAACCATGTACAATGTATACACAACTATTTACCCAGCCATGACTCTAGGATAACCTGAAGCAATGACGATCAATAGCAGCAGTCACATCTGGCCCCACATGCCTCTAGATCAATTTCTTACCACTAAACTGACTTAAACTGCCCTTTGGGGTCTCTTAAACACATTCAATATGTTTGTATTTGGTATTGATTGAAAGATAACCTTATTATTTTTCATTTAATCTTACTTCTGTCTCTATGGAAGAGAGGGGGAAGGGAGCTCTTGAATGAGACTCTTCCACAGTTGCTTTGCCCCTTTTTCTGTTTATTCACACCCAAATCATTATGTTCTTTCTGGGTTTAATTTGACCCAAAACAATCTCAGCCAACATTTTGCAGGACCCCACTGCTTTATGGCAGGTATTTCATATTTTCACTTTCAAGATGCGCATTTTGTAAATCATACATGATACATCATCAGACTCATAATGGTTTGTTGAATATTCTCCAGAGTCTTTTGTAGGTCTCAAGGATAATTTTAAGAATTAATGGATTTAGAACATTTTTGGACATTTTGTTTTTACCTTCCTTCTTTTTTTATACTGCATGCATCAATTTTGGATTACAATACATCACTCAACAGCTATCGGGATTATTTAATTCTTCTAAAAAATGTATCATATTAGATTCCTATTCATCAAAAATCAATACTATAATATGTGAATGGTACATGTCTGTATGAGAGACACACTGAGGAGATGATGTGACACTTCCACATCTTGTGGATCTTTTTGTACAAAAATACTCTGGATATTAAATAGGTATTTGTCTGGTTATATACTTCATGATTTTCAGAATAAGACTTCCACAGACACGCACACCTTCTGACCTTCTCTTCGTGACAGATTGTTTTTTTTGGCAACCCTCCTCATTAAAGTTACCTGTCCCACTAATACTACTGATGCAATAGCAATACAGTCAACAAAGCTCCCATCAACAGCTTAGGAGGAGTAGAAAGCTTTTACTGGGAGGAGTAGGTTTCTTCAGCTTGGATTTTGGACTTTGGATTTGAATTACAACAGGTTTATAATCCCTTTAATTAAAGCCTCCCTGCTCTGGCTCAGCTAGAACTGGCAACTATGGAGCAACAGACTCATAAATCAAATGTCGCCATCCTGCACTTAAAGAAGAACTTAAAGCTTTGTTTGAGAAGAGTGGAATTATCCAGAGGGTGGGATTTGACATCCGCCCTTGCGAGAGATGGAAACCAGCACTACTTATGGAATATGGTTTTAAACCACGAAACGGCGCATAGTAATGACGAAAATGTTTTGAAGGCTTCATCCCTTCACTCAGCAGATTTCATCATACCTTTTGGAGGAGAGATATTTTAGTCACACTGACATTTTGATTGTCAGCGTTTGGCATGTGGTGGGCTGATAATTCAATTTGAAAAGCTGACTAATTGGGCACCACATCCAAAAGGCTCTCTGTCACTGGAGGCTGTCCAGAGTTACGATGATTCTTTGCAATTGAAGAGATAATTTACTTGCAAATTTTGCTCAGCGCAGCAGAAGTAATGCGTGTAACTCTTTGGGCTTTGCTGGTATTCCAACATACAGTACAGTAGGCTATTCCCAGTCTAGATTATTCTTCTTCTAACTGATATTGCTTTAACAACAACATATGAATGCTTTGTAAGATTTTCAGTACAGTTTAGGTCAGATCCTGGCTTAAAACATAGACTGAAAGATAGTGAATACAGTGCTTTAAAACCTGCGGATGATGCTGCCTCTCTCTCTCTCTCTCTCTCTCTCTCTCTCTCTCTCTCTCTCTCTCTCTCTCTCTCTCTCTCCAGGAGAGCAGAAAAGCCACAGAGGATTGTCAACCCAATCCATCTCAAGCCCATTTACATAAAGTTATGTAAATAAACAGGAAGCCACTGCTCACTGTGCAGGAACCTTCCTGCTTCCACAGTGTGACAGCAGTAATCTGTTTCTCCCCTGCCTCCTCTTATCTACACTGCCATAAACTTTTCTCATGTTTATCTCATGAAAATACAGAAAATGCCTTTACTAATCATGTTAAATGCTATCCAGTGTATTTTCTTGTCACCGTTTTGATACATTAAAAGAATGTAAATATGAATCTGGGGTCTGAAGTGTTGGATGAACTGGTTCTGATCTGAGGAGAGTATTGCTGCACACAGGTCATCTACAGCCTGTGATATTATAATGTTACCTTTATTAATGTCATAACACTGATTAATGACCAGTGTCAGTGTTTTAAAGGTATTATATTGGTTGTCAATCACTGTGCGATGACCATGGCCCAGGAAATAAACTCTCATTACTTTTATTTCCTGGAAACAGAGTATGTTTCATGGTGACCTCATGCTGCACTAGTAGGCGTAAATATAAATTTCTAACCAATAAAACCTTCAGATTTTTGAACAGTCCCGCCCCTCTGCACTCCTCCCATCAAATAAAATTGTCTTTCTCTCCCTGACTCATATTCCATTGGCTTAGACTTTAGAATGAACCCTCACTGCGATATGTCAAATCAAATCAAGGAAGTAAAGATGTATTTTCATGGGGTCTTTAAAGCTCTCGCTCTCATCTACCAGTTTCTTGGTGGAATGACATGAACTGTTTCATATATAATGGAGTCAGTGGTAAATACTGCACGAGGAGACTTTGCCCGAACTTTGGTCATTTTTATTGTTTCTAAAAATATGATCTCACCTTGATAATCTTGCATGCTTTCAGGTGAAAGAACAAGTTTAAATGTGGTGTTGCACGGTCTCTACTGTCTCATGGTAAAAGTGGTTTGTGCTCTTACCCTGGAGCGCAAACTGAGAGGAAACATGGGAGTGATGGAAAGGACATTATGGGTGATTCTGAGGACCCTTTAGGGACCATTACAAACCACTTACCATATTTATTCCATGAAATATTAATTCGGTACTTTTCCCGCTAAGCACACAACCGTTCCTGTAGTCAGATGCAACCAAACTAAAAGCAACATGTGAACATATGGTAGCTTGACAAACTCAGCCGCAGTGGGACAACCGGCCTGGAAAATCCTTTTTTTTTTTTTTGTTGAGGATCTTTGCAAAGTGCTGTTTGTGCTTGTGCCGTTCCATCACCTTGGTTTTAGTATTTTTTTAATGATGTAGAACGGATTAAAGCATAATTCCTGCTTGGACTCTTACTCAAACTTGTCACATTTTCCCTTCGATGGTGCAAACTGAACACAGACTTTAGCAGAAGACATTGTAAAGAATTACTGTTGTTTTTATCGCTGCTGTACATCAACAGCAGTTTTGCCAGTTTCTGCTTGGAGAGGCCTCCTTCCTGTTCTATTACTGGCATTATGGCATTATTTAAGCCTATGCAAGGTGGTGTGCTCTACTCTTTTGTTCTCATCCTGTAATTCTGAAGCTGCCAGTTTGAAAGCTTCCTTCCTGTCTGGGAAATGACATGCTAATGGCCTGCTCTTCCCTCTTTTACAGTCTCGCATCACAGCTGTCTAATGAGTGCATCAGTGTATAAGTGGCTGTTGATGATGGATGCCTTCGATGTTATCAGCTGCAAGAAACTGATATCAATGGTCCTAAAAAAATGATCTTTTGCTTTAGACTGAAATGCTTCATCTGTCTTTGTCTGTGCCTGTCCAAAGTAAAACAGATTTTTGTTTTTGCACCGCATTTATTTGTGGTATAAATATTCCCAGTGGTCTCATTGTTGTACAAAATTCATAGCAGCTGTTTCTATGAAGTCAGATGTGTTAACATACAGCTTAAAACCATGTTGCTCATCGTCATGGAGATGATCAGTGTTGACAAAATATTTATTGGATGAGATCATGTAATGTTGATTTAGTTCATAGCTTTGATTCTTGACAGTCAAACACTGCAATATTATATGTTATTAGCAATATTGAAAATATTGCTTATAACTTCTCCCTCTGGGCTTTCTTCAGCTCATCACCTTGACAGTTTAGATATTTAAGACTGAGTATCAACTCATGTTTTCTGGTCCATTTTATACATGTCTCTGTATTATTGCACATGCTGACATATTATATGTATGTATATATATATATATATATATGTATATCACCATATATATATATACCCAATTTCCCCTCGGGGATCAATAAAGTATTTCTGATTCTGATTCTGATTCTGTTTCTGATATGGCAGTTTGTATCAATCACCACTGACTGATGCACAGGTTTTTTTTTGTTTGTTTTTTGGTCCCTTTTATAAATGTTTTGTGCCTTTTAATGAAGTATTTTACTATATGATGGACACATCTTATTATATTATGGCCATATTTGAAAAACTGACTTTAATGTATGGTATCTCTTAATTTGCATACTATATAAAAAGCAAAAAAAGGATACAACAAACAATCATGAAGACACTTGTTGCCTCAGAGGGAAGCCCTTAAAGATACTGGAAGAGCCTGGTGCTTATGGTGCTGTGTGCACATTGCGTCTGGACATGGCTGTTCATGATATGTACATCTATAATATAGATAGGCACAGGACAATATGAGGAACACACTCTAGTAACTCTAGTTTCTGCCTGTATGTGGACCGGCGTGTGTAGTATGGATACTGTAGGGGCTCAGTGTGATGTAAGACCAGAGCCACTTTGTCTTGGCTTGTCGTGGAACAATACAGACTGAACAATACAGAAAGAATCACCTATCGGCTGCAGAAAAATCTGTTTGGAAAGATAGGCAACTGTAATGCTTTCCACAGACGCATATCTATGGCACAGAGTGAACACATTCAGCCATTTTTCAGCTAGATCAATGATTCCTGCTGTACAGATGGGAAGCTCTGATGGGTATTATGGTGTAAGGAATGGCCACAGAATACTATCATTTGATTCGACATCTTCTCAGAGAGGTGTAACATGTTTTCAGAGGTATGAAACTTCTAACAAAATAAGGCCGTACAGAATAGACTTTTCTTTTTTTTAATATAAAAGATGAAATGTGGATATTTCCTCTTTAACTTGCCTCTTTAACTTACCTACATACTCTTAAATTGCATAATAGTTTTAGAATGAGCCGAACATGGATGAATTGAGCTTAGAATGAGCTGAACATGAACATGAATTTCATGTGTACATCTCTGAAGAACTGAGCATCGTTCTACTGTTTGACTTGCGTCGACTTTATCCTTTTTTCATTTGAAGTAGCATATTTCAAATGGAATTGCAAATCAAATGTAAATTTGAATAAGGCCTGCCATCCGACGTCTTTTATCGAGGGGATATTTTCAGTTTATTTTCTTATCGCACCCCTGAAACAGGGGAAAGTGGAATTATCAAACACGTAAAGTGAGTGTAAGTTAAGTCCATAAGAAGATTTATTTGCATAAGCACACACAGCGGAAGCAGCTCCCTGTGAACCAGCTTTTCATGAAAAGACCTTTTCAGTAGAGGGTATGGTGTACACCTACAACTGAATGTTGCATGGCACGTCGCTTCATTCCTCAAATTTCTTAGGGAAAAAAAAAACATTTTGAATTTTAACATACTGATAAATATGTGTGGAATTAACCTAAATACATAATACTTGGTGCTTCTTAAATTATTAAAATGTGTGTTCTTTCCATAGTCTTGTTGAGCATTAAAACACTGATGGATATTAATGAATTATGGAATATGCAATAGTAGTTTTGTTAAGTTAAAATAATAGATTTCTTGCATCATAAAATCTTTAGAAATGTGATGCTGCGTCATTTACATCCATTTTCCGGTATTTACTCTGGGAACTTAATTTTGACAGCGTGGTGAAGTTGTAAGTTGTAACAAAGTCTGTTTAAATAACTTCCTCATTTTTGTGTGGGGCTTCAGTTTGTTTAGCCACTACATATAAACCATTGAACAAAGTGTGTGTCCTCATGCACCACCAGCACTGTGGCACACCAGCATGAGCTGTGTGGCTACCAAGTGGCTTAGGGGTCAAAAGTGTAATTTGAAAAAAAAATTAAAAAAAAATCCGTTTGGCATGAATTATCTTGACCTGGTGTAAGAAGAAAGAAAGTTGACAAAAGAATATGACCTTCACAGTTGTAAAGTAATAAATACAGTTAAGTGCTTTGATTTATAATCCCTTAAAGTTCTCTTCTGCCTGGCCTCACCCCTGTTGACTGTCTACTGAGATATGAATCAGCCGACAAATTACTTTGAGTCATAGCTCCTTATGACTCTCAGATTAACTGAATGTGATATGTAACATGACATGAAAATACATTTCTAAAAACACACATTGAGAAAGTTCATCCATTTTGGCATATTGTAAGAAAACAAAAATGAAATGCTTGTAAGATAAATTGTTGGTGCATATAGGTGTATTTTTCAAAACAACATATGATAATCATGTCAATTCAAGCACAGGATTATGTAATTATATGACAAATAATACAAAACACTATCATTATCTACTCATTAAAAATGACCCTGTATGATTTTTGTCTTGATGGGGCTGCATTATGTCAGTGTTAAGGGTGTCCAGGTGGCTCAGGTGGCGAAGTAACTGTGACGTTTTGGGTTCAAATCCAGCCTGGGACCTTTGTCACATGTCATCTCTCTCTCTCTCTCTCTCTCTCTCTCTCTCTCTCTCTCTCTCTGTCTCCTAATCTTTCCTGCCTCTCTCTACAATCAACTATCTAACAAAGCAAAAAAAAAAAAAAAAATCTTTAAGAGCTAAAAGCTGAATGCTGCTAGTGTTTCAGTGTGCCTTGGAATTGTTTTCTTTGCTGAATTGTGTCTTGGGACCAAAACGTTTGAGAACCATGTCTTGTTTTTTCACCACTGTGCATCTCATTGTGTGATATGAATTTTCATATAAGAATGTGGCATTTCACTGACAAGGAAACCTGAAGTGCCTCTGACGTCTGTGTTGTATTTCACACAGAGGTGCAATGATGATAAAGGTTATGGATTCTGACAGCTTGAGAAACATAAGGATTGGTTTCTTCAATACATTATAAAGCATTATAACTTGATGATAAACACTTATATCAGCACATGTGAATAGTTATTCACATTAATAAGCTGTTTTTAATGTTGAATTGATTATGTGTAAAAATATATCTGAAGTGCTAATGTATATGTAAAATCTGTGTTCTCAATTTATAAAGGGTAATTGTTGAATACTTATGACTACAAAATCTAATCATCTAATCAACTCAAGAGGTAAATTATGATGCATTTGTTCATAGTATAGTCTAACATCTGCATATATTTAATTAATGTATTTGCATACATAGTGGCCTTATTTATCTCTCTTTTTAATGAATGCATTTCCAAATGTCAGTGCTGCACTTACTAATACCTCTCATAATGATAAATAGAGACATTTATGGACCATATATTTACCTTAATACAGCACACTTTCCATTAATTTAGGTTCCCTATTATACAGTCTCAATTCATCACTAAGTAAGTGTTACAAAGTGCATGCACAGTTATTGCACCAATAAACACGGATTAGATATCAAGGCCATGAGGAGAACAAACACAGACATTTCTAACTTATATTTATATAGATGTTAAATAAATTATGAACACACATCTCCTGTGACACACCAGGATATATATATATATATGTACATTTTAATGTCTGCAATGCTCTCAACAAGGCTCTTAGGGTAAAACTCCAAAGAAGAAACAAAAGCAGAGGCAGAGGTTTTGCTTAATTATCCAATATGCATGCAAAAAACAAATCAATCATATACTGTACATCCTTTCCTCATGCTGTGGAAGTAGCACACACACTGTGAAACGACTAACTGCGGCTTTTTGAATATCCGTCTGGGAGCTTGCAGCATGCTAATAACACGGCTTCTTTGCATGAGATAAGTGAGAGAAAATGATAAGTGTCAGAGTCAATATGAAATGTTCAATGTTATCTGGTTTCACTGTTACAGCTAAAGCTACACAAGTGGCTGTTCACACTGAGGAGCTTGTCATTATGAAAGTTCAAAGGGTAGGCTATACAAGATAGTCCTTTAATATAAGGGAGAAAACAAATATAGATTGATTTCTGGTTTTAAAAATAGGAAAAGTAAATACATTTTTGATAAATGTCCTGTGGTTAAGAATGACTTGATCCTGTGTGGTTCATTCACAGTACAGTGGCCTCTTTCAGCCCTCTTGTGGTTCTCATGGTAACTGTGAAAGAGACGAGCAAAGTATGAGAAAATAAAGACAATGAGTCCAAGAGACGCAAACGGACGACATATGTTATTCCAATACCTGGTTATTTGTTATCTTTTACTATTTTACCATTGTGCTCGCTCTCTCTCTCTCTCTCTCTCTCTCTCTCTCTCTCTCTCTCTATCTCTCTCTCTCTCTCTCACACACACACACACACACACACACACACACACACACACACACACACACACACTGTGTTGCGGATCAGATTTGTTTGGGTCTGCAGATAGCCAATTATCTGAGGGTCTGTTTATATTCAGCCAATCGGTTTCTGGTCTGGCTCTTCTGCCTTTTCTGGTTACAGGAAGTGAAATTAAGTCATCAATCTTGCTTTTCCATATCTCTGCAGGAAGACGTTTATTGAATTATACTTCCCCCTCGTGGCTGCTGATATTATCGCAGCAGCAAGTCAAAATGGCTCCATAATGAATGGATATGATGTTGATGGAGAAGTAGGAGCCACTACAAGGCTGTGCGTACTCAACTCTTTTCTAACAGCTTCCATTAGTTTTAATCATATATCCTACAGTCTAATAAAGCATAAACTTTGACTTGTAACCTAGAGGCCTACACTGATTTATTTTCCTTTGTAAATATGTTACAAAAAAGAACTATAGTAATCCCATAATACATTTTTTGAAAAAGATACAAATATCACAACAACACTAAGTCTATAAACTAGTTATAATAACCTATGGGAATATTATAGGAATGCTATATCATAATGTCGTATTATTTATTATTTATTATTATTTAATGTCATGTAAAAATAGCCTACCAAAGTACGAAAGGGTCATTGTAACCTTAATGAGTACCACAGAACCTGTAAGTCCCTATAGGAATATTACAGTGATTTTTAGTTTAGGGCGATCTTAATCTAGCCTATTTTTATTTATTTATTGTTTTTTTCTTTTTATTAACCCAGATGCGTTGGTCAGACAACGTGAGGAACGTATTATTTCGATTTTCTCACTTAACGTGTTGTTGATGTCGTTGTTGATTATTTCCCCCGCCCACTCCGCCTGCCCTATAATAAGAGCCGCTGAGCCGGGAGCCGCAGCACAGCTTCCTCCGCCAAACGGCTCAGATGGAGCTCAGCGGCTCGGTGCAGCTCGTTAATTGAAGATGGATGCCAACATTGTTGTTATGGGGACAGAGAGCGTTGGTAAATCAGGTAAAATCCAGCTCTTTTAAAAAAAAAAATGTATACTTTGTTTTGCACCTGTTGACTGTCTGAGTTTGATAGTCTGACGGTGATGTTTTTCAGCACTGACGGTGCGCCTCTTGACTCGGAGATTTATTGGAGAATATGGAGATATTGGTAAGTATATCCATCTCTCTTTGCAAGGTGTTTTACTAAAAATGATTTTAAATGCAGCCTGTCACTAGTTCTCTATCTAGCTTTCATTAACTTCCCTACTACTTTCTTACAGAGTCCATCTACAGTCACACTTTTATGGTGGATGGAAGGGAAATCACTCTCAACATTTGGGATTCACCTTATTCTGAAGTAAGAAGATATGGATAACTAGATTCTGACAGTTGTTATCAATGTCATCTGTTCTTAACGTTGTTATAAGCACAAAATATGCTTTTGCTCACATGCAGTAGGCATTACGTACTGTAGCTTCAGATTAATTTAATTTCCATGCCTGATTTTACAGGATCTGTCTATGGAGACCTCACTGTTTGAGAAGAGGGTCCAGTGGGCGGACGGCTTTGTTCTTGTCTACAGCATCTGTGACCGGGCCAGCTTCAACACCATCACCAGGCTCATTCAGACCATCAGGTCCACTAAAGACTACCTGAACACAGACAAAGTTCCCATAGTGATCGTGGGGAACAAGAGAGACCTGCACCACAGGCGGACAGTCCTGAGCGAGGAGGGCAGGCTGCTGGCTCTCGCCTCAGACTGCCATTTCTATGAGGTTTCAGCAGCTGAGAACTACCACAGTGTGCTCATGGTTTTTCACGGGCTGGCGGACAGGATGAGAGACTCCAAGTCGGCCACAAAGAGACATTTGGGATTCAGGGGCATAGTGAAAAGCATGTCCGCAGTGTTCGCCAGAAGACGGACAGACTCCTTATAGTAAGATCATGAAAGGAGAGGAATAAGTTCTCTGTGAATCTGCATAGTGGATGTGATGCATTTTGTATATTGCACTGGATGGATATCATGGTCTGTCAATGAAATGTGATGTGTGACATGTTGTGCCAAAGGAAACATGTGGCTTGAGGCTGAAACGTTAGAGAGTTGGGAGTGACAGACAGAGTGATTTAGATCAAAAGCCATTAAGCCTCAAAAGACATGGAGACAATACAATTTTACAGAGAGAGAGAGGTTTATAGACATTTTGTGAGAAGTAATGAAACAATTTTGATAAATTACAAATGCAAACTTGCACTTCAAACTATCCTACAAATTACATAAAAAAATTAAAAGTAGGATTTTTATGTTTATATTTGACTTACACTGTCCTACTACTTAACTGACAATGCTTGAGTTACATGAAAAAAATGGTCATTATTTTTAGGCTGCAAGCCAGTTGCATTGTATGTCCATGTTTTATGCATATTATAAGATGCAGCTTTAGATGGAAAACTCTATGCACAAACTGTGCCTTTATACACCATACACCAAAGACATTGATGCGAGATGGAAAAAAACCCTTTTTATTTTGGTTTTTATTATTATTTTACTGAATATTGCTGTGTTCAATTTCACAGAATGTAGCTAACTTTTTAAAAACCAGCATATCCACTGGGAAATTAAAATATTTGTATTTATTGAAGTCTTAACACTGTAAAGAACAAATTGAACTAATTGCTTGGCGTATTTATGAGCTGTCACTTTATTGATTGGCCAATGATTGTATATAATATACTGAAATATACTGTTTGTATAAACCATATTTTACTGATCACAAGGATTCAAATAAAGCATTAAATGTGCACAAACTCAAGTTTCTCGATTGTGTTGATTTTTCTAAATTCTGCCACTTGTTGCACAATAATAGGATTATGTATCGATCCTTGTAGGGAAATACTTGTGTCGCTTCCCCTCCTCCAGTCTGCCACCCTTCTGCCCCCCAAAAATATCTCCTTTGCCCCTACTGCTCATTTGTGTCTGTTTAGAACATCACAATGCTGTATAAGATGTTTTTGGATCGGTGTGATGTTAACTGAGAAGGTTGCTGTTGCTATCTTAACAAATTAGCTTAAACTGTTTACAAAAGGTCCTTCATCCCAAATGCAGTCACCTTACTGAACTCCTAACTCCACACTTCCTCATTGCTCACGTTTTGATATATGATATTGATATCTTTATTGTTGTGTGTCTATTTAATGTATTGTGTCAATTTTTTACCAACCTGTGAAGCCAAAGGTAAATTTCCACTGGGGTGGACAATAAAGTTCTATTCTATTCTATTCTATTCTATTCCATTCCATTCTATTCTATTCTATTCTACCCTTATAAAACCCCATGAATTCCCCATGTGTACACGTGGAAAAACATGTTATCACATGTAATCATGGTATCACATGTTATAACATGTGGAGCACCTGAAAATGCTCCAGAACCACACATTTCGCACGTGTTCCACATATTGCCCATGTGATGTCATGTGTGTCACATGGGATTTTCCACATGTGAAATTCATGTGGTTTTTCTGTATGGGTATTCTATTCTATTCCATTCTATTCTAATTTCCTTCTTTTTTTAATGAAAAATGAACTTCCTAATTATTGTATTTGACTCCACAAATTTTGATTTAGGCCATACGCCATTGCATATTAATGATCTTCCATATTAGATCAGTCGCACCTCGCAGTAATGCCTTACACAATGCACAATAATTGTATATAGTATTGTATTGTATACAGTAGAATAGAGCCATTGAATTGAGTGAATGGTCTCTATCAATGGAGCGAGGGATCGGGTAATGGGCCTCCGCTTCTTAAAATATATTTGGTGACAAGTGTCCCCATCCTCGTGGGAGTGAGGATCTGTGTAAGGACCTGCTGTTTGGATACCCAAGCTGTTTCTCTTTTCCGGCCACCTTTTGGGTCGGTGATGATTATCTGGCTCACTGGCTGACGAGCAGATGACGGGGAGGAAGTCTGCATGCTCAGGCTTGTGGATCAGCCAGAAAACTTTCACTTGCCTCTTGCATCCTCTCAGCCTGAGGGCAGTCAACGCTTTTCCTGCTCAGGTCCTAACCCCCAACAAACAGCCCAAGAACAGCCATGCTTATTTTTCATGCAACTTTAGGAGTCAACTGATTGCATCTGTGGATGTTTACTTCAAGATTAGAGGCAAGCTAGAGAATAATATACCATACACTGCTACAAACATTAGACTGAGAACAAATAATTTGTCCTTATTTGCTGTTTTGACATTTCAACATATTTTTAAAAATGCTTTTAGGAGCAAATAAAAGCAACTGCAACATTTCTTCAGTTGTTTGTATAACAGTTTTTAATTAAAGAGAACGCCAGGTCAAATAATTGAAAAATGTCCACTGACTATTAAATTTAATAAATGTAATCGTCCAAACAGATGATGTTGGCTCTGAACGTCCAACAACAGAACAAGCTTTCTCACTTCTCTCCCAGTCTTCCTGCTGTCTTAAACTGTGCTGAGCCTTAACTTCACACCCATCTTTTCCAAGGAGGAGCTGTGAATTCCACTCTGCTACTAGGAGACCATTTCCCCCCAGAAAAAAATCCTCTAATTCGACACTGGCCTGCTCCAGTAAACTTGGGCTGACCCCCAAGACCAGGAGGGAGAAATGCCTACTCTTCTTCTCTTCTTCCCTGAACCTACACCTCAACCCCTTTCCATAGGTCTTTGGAAGGTGGCTTTCTTTGTGGGAATTAAGGGAGCAGCTTGAGAGGCTAAATGGCAGATAAGATGGTGCCAGGTTCCCCTTTTTCCATTCTTGTGTGTGTGGATTTGTGACGGGAACAACAAGGCACAGGTTACCAAAGAAAGACTGAACTTAAACAGCAGCCTGACTCTGCTTTACTGAAGCTGGCATTATGTGGCACTGTCACAATGCGCTGCCACAGCCTCGTTTGCGATGACACGGCCACTTATGCGGAGGGACAAGAATTTAATAAGAAAATATAGATGAGTACCTGAGACAGCTGAGGCAACCAGATCCCTTTTTATACAGAAACATTTTTTAATCCCATGTAGTACATTTAACCATAAGATGAGCATTATTGAATGAGCGGGGAGAAAAAAGAAGTGGAATTAAATGCTGCACGTTAAATGTCACATTGCACAGTACATCCTGTTCCATTATGCCTATAGCTCTGTGTTGCACTATTTTAGTTCGCAGGCAAGTGGAAGCTTAACAAAGCCCCTGCAGAACCTAATCTCCCGTGTTTGTTGCGAGATACACTTTCACTACTGGAGACAAAGACTGCGGGAGCCTAAACAACCCGAGTAGAATCTTGGTTACAGACTCAACAGTTGAAAACCGTGTATCCGCTTGATCATATCTGCCATCTAAGATTGAACCAGACGATTCTCTTGAGTGAGAAAAAAATGTGATGTACTCTGCTGGCCTCCAGTCAGTAGAGTCGGTTTAAAATTTTTGCTGCTGGTCTACAAAGCTTTCAATGGCCTCTCATCGCAATACATCTCAAAGATAGGCCAACCTGTTAGATACACCCAGTAGCCATTTTATCAAGTACAACTAACAAGTACCAAGTAAGACATAAAGATCAGCCTAGAATTCTTCAAGGCATGGAAACGTTCCACAGGGGTCTTGGTCCATGCTGACTCCTTAGTGTCATATAGTTCCTGCAGATTTTTTGGCGGCACATTCATGCTGCAAACATCCCATTCCGCCTCATTCTTCGAGCCATCTTGAGACGATGCATGCTTTGTGATATGGCACATTCTCCTCCATTATCCATTTGAAAAAGACAGTGGTCATGAAGGGATGCACCTGGTCAGCAACAATGTTTAGTTGCACCCTGCATTCAAATGAGGCCTAATGTGTACCAAGGAAACATTCCCCAAACCATCGCACTGCCATCACCAACCTGTACCATCGACACAAGGCAGGATGGATCCTTGGATTCATACAGTTTTACGCCAAATTCTAACCCTGCCGTCAGCATGCTGCAACAGAAACTGGGATTCATCGGACTGGCAATGAAGGAGCATTGCTATTCTCCTCTGACCTCTCTCAGGGAAGCGGTCCTGTGGGAATTCTCACCCACAGGACTGCTGCTGACTGGATGTGTTTTGTTTATTGTACCATTCTCAGCAGTTCGCCACAATCCCAGGAGGGCGGCTGTTTCTGAGATGCTGGAACAGGAGCGTCTGGCACCAACAATCATATCATGTTCAAAGTGACTTCCATCACGAGTCTTGCCTATTCTAACTTTTAGTCAAACAGTAACTGAACCTCTGGCCCCTGCCTGCATGCTTTATATACTGAGTCACAGTCAAACTCACTGTCTGGGGGAGCGAGCTGTTTGTGCAAACAAGGAAGTGTTGCACAAACAGCGGCCATGATGTGCACAAGATCTCTCCTGCCATCTGGCACTAGCTTTCTCGACAAAAACAAAAGCAAGGAAAACAGCTTTTAGTTTTTATGACACTTCCCATTTTTTTTTCAGTAAACTCAAAAATTCTTTTACTATAGTTTTAGTGTGTGTGTGTGTGTGTGTGTATCTGTGTGTGTGTGCGCACGCGAATGAGTGTGTGTGTGCACACATTAGCACTTGTTTTCCATTTCAGCAAAAAAATACTTCGTTGTATGGGTTCATTTGTGAGTTTGTAACTGTTTGTAACTGCTACATGCTGTAATATTACAATAACATAGTACAGTACAATAACAGAGAAATGTGAAAGGTTACAAATAGTTATACCAATCCACATGCTGTTACTCCTGGTTATAATTGATGCAGCACAGACACATACAGTATCTCCACACCATCAATTGAAAGCTGAGTTTTGGTTGTAAACAAACAAAAAAGCAAAGCCACATCAAAGTGAGGCCACAAGTGGTCCTCTTCACCAGGTCCAAATTGGCCCAATGGATTACATAATCAGTTTTAATCTAAGACAAAGTCTGTGGATTTTTTCCAAGCAGGTCTTAGGCCTGGTTCCTGAGCCAAGGTTCCTGAGCTAAGCATCTACAATATCATCATCAAAGGCATCAAACTACTGATTTGTAGCCTTTAATTACCTAAGCCTTTAGGTAATTAGAATGTCTCTAATGTTGCTTCCAACAGTCAAAGCCTACATGAAAGAAGACTGTCTAACCTGATTTAATATTTCTACCAGGAATATGGACACAAAAAATGGTTTCCTGATTCTGTGAGTCAGAATTTTTATCATTTTGTTAATCAAAAATGTGAGCAGCCAACTATGCCTTCAAGGAAAACTGATCTCTGAAAATGAAATTAAAGTGGAATTAATTCATTCTAAGGAAGAAACTAATGATGGATATAATCCATGTACATCCATCCATCAACATCATGGAAAGATAACTTTTACAGTGATGAGTCAATGTTCATTTATCATGAGCTCCAGGTCAGGTCTAAGAATACCCATTGAGTTTTAGGAGGCCACTGAATGCTATTCTCTGCTTGCCTGGTGGCACGTTTTCAAGAGACATAGCTGATCAATGCACTAACACAATGTAATTTTCTTTTACCTTATTGAATACAAGCAGGCCTTATTTCATTACTGGGTAAGCAACTTAATTAAGTTACATGGGATGGAGGTCATTCGGTACAGAAACCTGAGAGACAAAGAAATAGAAAGTCCTCCCAACTAAAAACTAGTAAACAAGTAAAACCTGCAGTAAGTATCCAAATCCCATCAAGAATTCTGTATGATGGCACGGCACATTTACAAAAAAGCTGAACAAAATAACTTGTGCTCTGAACTGGACACTACCTGTTTATATATTATTTCATATAAAGTGTGTAAATATTTATGGGATAAATTAATTATGACCATTTAAAGGAAAGAAATATCTCCTCTACCCTGCAGACAGTCATAGCAGTACTAAGATATCTCTTCATATGATGCTCTAAATAGTTGTAAATATCATGTTGCTCAGGGAGGGGAACATGAAAAGAAAAGGAAGACTCATAATTAAGGTTGTTTGCAGATTCTATAGGGCAAAATTATTTTAAAAATAGATTACTATGCAACCATGCTCACTCCTCACTCTACACCAACATGGGATTCTTTCCTTTTCTCATTTTCCAAGTCAAAGAAAACAGCGATCAATACAATATAATCTCATGCTGCTATTCTACAGCTGGCCAGGTGAATAATCTCTTCAGTAAGGAAATAAATAATGTACAGAATTCAGTCATATGGCAAGCAGTTCAAAACTTAATGTTCCCTCTTTCAGCTGAGCCAGCCTCACTCCTGGACTCTGCCTTCTGGCATTATGGCCTTTGTCAACCTGACAATGACTTTCAATTTCCCAGTAGAAGATTTACGCAGGGGGTCTGGAATGTGTGAACTGTAAAAAAAAACGAAGGCCTTAAATGAGCTAAATAGAGTTAATAAGAAATGTGTTAACTGTTCAAAAATGCCAGCTATCCCTTTGCCTATACCCTTTTGCCATTCCAAAGCTCCCTGTAAGGCATTAAGGCCCCCTGCAGAGCAATAAGGCCCTGCTGTGTACACACACGAACCATAATTCACCCCCAGCAGTGAAAGCAGTGGAAGTTCACAATGCAATCGTAGCAACTGGCACTTTTTCATGTTAGGATTTAATGGCTTATCATACTGATGCTTTTTAGTGATTCATCAATCTAACAGCGCTGTTACATGCCTTATATCTAAAGCCTGCAAATTGCTGAACAAAAAATATTTTACTTTTGCACATTTGTCTATTAAAACTTGTGATAACAGCACATTGTACTCATTAGTCTCTGCCTTAAACTGTTAATTCTTTTGTAGTGCAATGACAGGGGAAATATCCCGACGGCTTTGTGTCTGTCAGTAAGAGAAGTAAGGCAGGTCTGTATTGTGACAGGTTGTCATGCTGCCCACTATGTGCATAATGAGTACAATTAGTGAGTCAAAGGAACAGGGACAGGGCCCCAACTCAAGCCTCATCACTTTGTGTGCATGTTCACATGAACATGCATGTGCATACATACTTGGTATTACATGGTGTCACAAGAATATCTACCAGAGAAAGTATTTCTATGGTAACCCCACATCTATCTATCTATAGCTACACATGTCGGACTGTTTGCTTTCTCTTCAGTCTTCATCCCACCATGTCTAAGCTAACAGGGATAGTGTTGTTATAATGATGTTCCCTTCTGCATGTTCCTTTCAGTTTACATGTGAAATTGGCGCATAATAGCAGTATGTGAGCAGATCATGCCAGAGGTGCTCAATTTACATAGATATTTGATGGTGAAATAGGATTACTAATCCTATATTTCTCCTCATCATTCTATTCCATGAAACACATTTCAATTTAATGAACAATGATGAATCAAGAACAAGTAAGTATGGGGAGAATAGTAAACTAAACCTTTTGTATTTTGAGTTTAACATTTAAGTGCATCAAAATGATGCTCCTGTAGAAAAAGATCCTTCGCTACCCACTGAGCATAGGATAGCCATGTCTTGAGGGCAGAGCTGATAATGCTTTGATCTGAGATATAATGGGTGATTGAGTTGGGGAGTCTAGAAAGCTTTTCCCTCACATGAGGGGTTCACGTGGAGGGGAAGTGAGACCGATTTTCGCACGTGAGCTTGTAAATTAAATCAGGCATGAGGATGAGTGACTCATCACACCATAATGGGTGATGGTGCTGTTGACTGGTTGTTTCCCAGTGGCAGGCACTGCCTGCAGTCACAGACTGTATGTTGATACCATGCATGGCCCGGCCAAAGGTGGTCTGGGAGGCACGCTTAAGACTGGATGCTGCTGACGCATGGTTACTTTGCGCCTCAGTCCACAGATCTCCTGCTTGTAAATTAAGGTCAAAACAGATATAACATGACTTTTACACTACTGTGACCACCACCTTCCTTAAAATGAAAGCTCACTCTAAAATGGAATTCACATATGGGTTTGACTGACATAGGATTTTGAAGGCCGATATAACAATATTTTTGTATTGAAGCTGCCTCGTATTTTATGCCGATATTCAATATTTTCACAATTTTCAATTTTCATACCAAAAAAATTACAAGTACGCATTGTTTACCCTCAGAATTTTATTCTTGTCAGGGTGGAAACAGCATTTAGACCAACATGTGACACTAAAACTCTCCATTGAAACCCAGACTAATGAACCTATTTTGGGGTTAGCAGCTCATTAATGCAGGATGACCCACCCCATCTATTCAATGGCAGGGACGCTCTAAAAAACTATAGTTCTATAGACTGTATTTAAGCAGCTGTGGTCACATTGGACATGGCTGACTGATGTCTGATACTTAATAAAAGGCCAATATCGGCGAACCAATATATCGTTCTAATCCTAATTCACATGCTATTTCTCTGATCTTAGACAGCTCCGCCTTTATTTGGGAAAATGAACACATCTCTCCCAAAGCACAGAGCAGCACAAAATGATGATGATGTCAAGTCACAAAACCTGGAACTGCTCCATTGACAAGGAGTGGGAGACTGGATTTGTTGAGACAGTGATAGCACTCTGGGTGATTTTACAGGGATATGGACACATTTTCAAGTTCATTTCTGTTGGTGCTAGAATTAGATAACGTGCATTTCAATGTAAAATATCATTTAATTTTTAACAGCTCTAGTAACACACCACAGCTTAAAGTGCTGCCCAGTGTTGTGTAACAGTCCCTTTGTCTGATATCCAAAGTCTAAATTATGCTGCAAAAAGGGGAGTTGCAGGGAATGTGTGCTGAATGTGAAGAATGCCACTGATTACATTTCCTAAGAATATCGCTGAGAGCTTCGTCCTGGGTCACACAGGCTTCCTTTGGTGGGTCAGACATGACAAGACAAGTAGTCTATCAAAGAAAAACACATAATAGCTTAATTATGTCCCATTTAAATAATACATGACTACAAGAAGATCTCAACAGTAGTAGGCAGAGGGCATAAAATAAGAAAAAATCAATCATACAAGTCAAGAACAGTTAGAACAACACAGAAAGGTCTTAAAACACAAGGGTCTTTAAAGCTGAGCCAAAATGGCAGAAAGGAAATAAGAGCAACAAAATCACAATAAATAAAACAAGTATAAAAAAGCTTTTCCATTAAATAAGGTTTTTAGTAGTGATTTAACAAACAGACACAGAGCCTGAGTTCCTCAGGCAGGCTGGTCCAGAGGCTCTGACTGCGAAACCTGTAGTTTTAAGCCTGGATCTAGGAACAGAAGGGCGCTGCCTGATGATCTCTGGCTCATTGGGGTCCACAGGGTTGAGATGCAGCTTGGAGCTAGTTGAGCTCGTTGAGCCTTAAAAACTTGCAGTCTTAAAATCAATCCAAAAATTAATAGGAAGCCAGTGCAGGGAAGTTAGGATGGGAGTAATATGGTCCCGTCTCCTTCGTTAAAAGTCTGGCTGCAACGTTTTGCACCAGTTGCAGATAATTGAGCGAGCTCTTGCTTAGACAGGAGTAGAGGGAGTTACAGTAAACGGTTTTTAAAGAAAGAGGGGAACAGAACCAGAAGACACTGAACTATTTCTGATGCGTAAAATGTGTGGGCCAACTGTACCAAAGACCTGTTTCAGAAATGTAGTGGGAATAGTGTCTAAGGGGCAAGACGAGGATTAAATATGATTAATGGTATCTGTTATAGAGTGGAAATGGAAACAGGCTCAAAGCTGCTGAGAGAGGAAAGGCATATCGGTGAGATTGACAGGTCACAGCCACGAGGGGAAATCTGGTGTCTGCTGTTCTCTACTTTTTGAAAGAAATGAGTCAAAAATTCCTTGCACCGTTCCGGAGAAGCCTCAGTATTGTCAGTTGAGGACGGGGTAATGACAGAGTTTATAACATTAGAGAGGGGCCTGGAACTGTGACAATTCCTGGAGGCAATATCAGAGAAATGAATGGGACCTGTTACAGATTGTACCAGATTAGAGGATTCAGTAGGATTAATACAGTCATGGCTAAGATTAGGGGATGGACAGTATACATGGATATTAAAATCACCTAAAATAAATGGGCATGATATAGATAGGAGTTCTGTGAATTTGTCAGTGAAGACCTTATTAACTTTTGGGGTTTTGTAGACTAAAATACACAGCAGAAGGTCCTTGCCAGTAATTAAAAAACTGCGAGGAGAAAGGAGAAAACTGCCAAATGAGATGGGTGAGCATTTATATTGAGCTTTGTGAATCACTGCTAAACCACCCTCACCCCAGACAATCTGAACATATGGAAGTGGGAGTAGTTAGGGGAAGTGTCCTCAACAAGAATCAGTAATTAAAAAGAACTCTAAATTAGTTGAAATGATATAATTTTGGCAGGTAAAAGATTTGTTAACAGCAGACCTAACAGACCTAACATTATAACAAGCCCTTAATCCCATTTTACCAATGCTTACATATGTTCAAAAGATTCATCACATCATTATCAATCTCATAATTACGATTCACAGTTAAATCTTTAAAGGTTTGGAATGTCCCTATTCATCTTCATGACCAAACCTGTGTGATCTCCTGGTTTCTGTGTGAGACATCAGTAGCTAAGAGTCAAATCTGAAACTGAAAAATAAAATAACATTGTGTCACTGTTCATTTATAATTACTTCCAGGAACTTGAGCTGAGGCTAAACTGACCTCAAGCGATGACCAGGTCCCGACCTTGACGTGTTTCAACTAGCTGGTCGTCTGATAGTTGGCACTGAGGTCTTCTGGAGCTCAGCTGCAGGCCGGGAGCGCTGACATTAGACTCCTGTTCCCTGCAAACATCCGATTCTGGAAGGACTATAGGGAGAGATCTCAGCTGCTGGACAGGGAAATGAGAGGCAGGGCATGTCTCTGATTTCCCATCATCACATATCATCATTAGATTAAACAGCTGATGATGGATAAATAGGACGGGACATCACAGCAAGTTATGCAACAGCTTCTGGAAACCAAACTTGCATACTGCAGTTGTTACATAAAGCTCATCTTGTTCAATTTAAGGTGGATGGATAAGGATTCAGTCTGTGAGGAGATGATTTAAAATTTTTAAAAAATCTTATAGAGCTGAAGCTCTCATTTAGATCATTTTAATTAATTCAGCAGTCTCACAGAGTGTACCATCGTACCATCGTAGCCCTTCTGCAGGGCTGGGCAATGTTGATAATGGTAGGAGCAGAAAGTATAAATAAACAAATAAGATAAGGTGAGAGTGTGGATGCATGCCACTCACACATTTAACAAATTGTATAAATTAAATTCACATTTAACAAATTGCGCATGGTGTTAGTCCATAATACAGAAAAGAATATCATCCACCCAATATTGTGACAATAAGTGTATTTTGGCCGTTCATTATTATGGAAGTTCATTATTTTTCAAAACCTTGGCATTAACATGTCATATATACAAATTTTATTGGATTCATGCAGTGCTCACCAGTTTTTAAATATCATTTTAGATACTAAAATGTACAGAAAACGAAGTTTGCAAGCCTTTACAGAGCTTGTTTCACTGCCGTTATGTGTGAGGGGTAACTGGTCAACAGGTATGCATACATTTCTAAAAATGTTCTTAATTTAGCAGCAGAAGACTGAACTCTTTCACCAAGTGGGGAGATTGGCTCGATCAATGCGTGAGGAGATGCTCAAGGCACGGTGCCACATGGCTTGTGGTTGGGTAAGTGAAGAGTGTTAACCCAATGTTGGCAGCCTTGGAGGAGACAATCTATCTATCTATCTATCTATCTATCTATCTATCTATCTATCTATCATTTCAAAGATGGAGTTGAGATCAAGGCAAAACTTTATTAACAGCTTATGAATACTTAACATGTACTTTATCCAGTACAGGCTTTATATTCTAAACACCTTGATGTATAAACTAGTGATGTAGGTCTTCAGCAGTGTGCCATGTGTTTCACAAATTGTTCTTACGACACACAATGCAACGGTGACTCACCAAAACAGACCAGTGATGTGATGATCATCTCTCAAATACAGTTTTGTTGGCAACACACAAGTGAACTTTTCAAAAATACCCACTGGAGGGCAGCTGTGTCCCGAATATGAAAGTTGTCCGGTGATTTCTCTGCCACTGATGTTTGCCTGACGTCTGTAGATTTGTGATGTTTTTATTATATGATACACAGGCAACTTTATGAGCTGTGCTATGTGGAACCTTCCCACAGATGACTCATACTGCTGATGCTCCATTAAAAGAAATGTTTTTTATTGGGTGACACATAATGGGAGCTAACAGCTACTGCGAGAGTATTAATTAATTTTCTGCATCAAGATTGGCATGTTTGTAGAGACGCTCAGGACGACACGCTCCAAACTTAGTCCAAAAGTGGTTCAGTGAGATGAGAATGTAAAATCTCTCTCTCTCTTTCTCTCTCTCTCTCTCTCTCTCTCTCTCTCTCTCTCTCTCACTTACTGCATACATGACTGACACGCCTAACTACCATTGTGTCACACCATTTTGGCATATAAACAGCCATTACATTGTTTCAACTTGCTGCAATACATGACTCCACTCCCCCAGGAGCAACAGTGATAGAACATATAACGTGTAACAGTGCAAGATTAGTTATCTCCATGTGGAGGAGGACTTAAAGGCCAGCTGACTCATTTCCAGGGACATGTATGGCAGAAATAATTGAGTCCCTACAATGTGGTATCATTGCTTATATTGGTTATGCCTCAGCCGCTCCAACATGTACTCTTTCTTCTGTATGCATTTTAGTGAAGTTATTAGCTGGCAGACAGATGTAAAAATGGAAGATGAGATCTGTATATTTTAAATATTAAATATACAGATTCAAGAGCAGTACCTAGCACAGACTCCTTCATGACTATGCCTTAATTTAAGTCTTTGATACCACTTATCATCTTCACTACCCAGTTTCCTTCCCAGATCTAACAGTTGCACATATAAATGCCATTGACTTGCAGTAATTTCTGACAAGATATTCTTTAGACAATGTGCTTAGTGCTGCTTTTCTAACAACAACAAAAGGACAAATAGATAGGCTTGAAATATAAAGGCAATTTGTTCTTGAGATATAGTGAAGTATATATCTAGCTGACATGTAGCTTTGCCTCTCACAATATACACTTCTATACAGTATAGAAGTCTTGGGTCTTTTAAACCGACTTATAATTATCTACAACAATGTATTGAATATGGGCTTTTTCTTCTTAACTCTCTTTTAACCTTCTGACACTATGTATTGTGCAGCTTGTTAAACATGTGCAACCATTTTCTACTCTTTGATGTTGAGTTTCACTTATCGGCACATGCTGCGTCTCAGCCTTAAGACATTCAATGTAACAATAAAGAGCCCAAAGCGTTATTCACATATGCATATTACAAATTTGTATGTCTCTTTACATTTATGCCGAAGACAATAAATTATGAAAACCATTCATGAATTTTAATAGATTCAGAAAATTCAGCTTTGCTCGACAGAACAGTTGCAGAACAACTATAAAAAAACAGAGAGGATCTCATAATTGCTTGGAGCACAACACTATTATTAGACTTGAAGACTTATACAACTACACAATGAGAGTGACACATACAAGTGAGTCCTTACCCTGGCACTATAGCCTCTGAAGCTTGTTCACATTGAAATGGATCTCCAGTCTCTTATGTCTCCTCTGCTGCCCAACAAATAAAGAGGTGATAGGAGGCTCACTTCACTTCTACTCCAATAAAACTACTTCCAGTAAGCAATAAACCCAGGCAGATCTTTTCACATAGATTTATTCATGGACTCCACATCCTGAAGTACCAACACATTCGATGAACAGCATATAGTCAAAATAAGGGAAGCACTCACACAAAGTCTTACACAGTCAAGGGTCTTGTGGGTGCTGTACTTGTGTGAGATGCATTTTCTGGCATGTTGGTGCATCCCTCTGTTCAGTTCAATAGTATTGACAACAAACAAAACAGTGTCATCATCCTCATCATAAAATATTAAAATATTGACACTAAGAATTGTAGAAGTGTATCTGAGACTTAATTTTAGGTAGATTAGGTACATTTAGGTATTTCAGATATTACGACCTTCAGTCACTAAAACAGTAGAGGTCTCCTACTTTCTTGAATTCTATAGAGATGCAACACCATTCCTGCATGTAAAACCATTTGATTCCTCCATAAGAGTGGTAAACATGACACACCATACCATATCAAAATCCTCCATTAGCACCAGGGGTTTAGATCTTGTGATTTCCTTTTGATCTCTGAGGGATTTGAAAGCATATTGAATGTTAGTCTCTATACAGTAGATGTGTAAACCAGGCAGCCACAAAGGACAGAAAGACTGTTTTATGCTTTGAAGAAGTACAGATTAATCACACTCTTTGATATGGAAAGATGGGAAATGCAATGCACATTTCTCATGCTATCAAAATGACTGTTTACATGAAGAAGATACACTGTCTTTAACTATCGAGCCCATTCGTATTATTGTGGGTTGGATCATATTTTAATGCTGGGAAATAAGCATTACATTACAGTAAAAATGGTTCAATGAGTGTCCAGGCAGCTTTAATAAGACTGTCTAATACAGATAACTTACACCAAACTCATAACTCAAATTACATAATTTTCACCAAAGTACCAAAAAACTACATTCTGTATTACATAACTGCCATCAGTGTGTCTTGAAATGTCTCTCTTACTAATACTAATACTAATACTAATACTAGTACTACTACTAATAATAATCTTTATTTATATAGAACTTTTCAAAACAAAGTTATAAAGTGCTTTACAACCAAGAAAAATATAAGCGAACAATGGCAAAGATCAATAAGTGAGAAACAACAATGAGGTGTAACCCAGTAGAAGCCATACAGATGAAACAAAAAGAATAAATAAATAACAGACAAGGCAACAAAGATAAAAGTGAAAAATCCACAGATCACAGAAAGACCTTATGATAAAAGTAAGTTTTAAGAAGTGATTTAAAAGATGATACTGATTCTGCCAGGCTGAGTTCCTCAGGCAAGTCATTCTAAAGCCCAGGACCCTGGACAGCAAAAGCCTGATCACCTTTAGTCTTTAGCCTGGACACAGGAACAGTCAAAATCAATTATAAAACGACCTGGCAACCAGTGAAGAGATGCTAAAATTGGGGACTTGCTGCAGCATTTTGAACACACTGGAGCCATTCTACCTCTTTGTGGTTAAAGCAGGTAAAACAGATTAAATAAAAAGCATGTATAATCTCTGTTTCGCAGATCTCTGTTTCGCAAATCTCTCATTTTTTGATGTGATGATTAGATCATAAACACATGTTATTTAGCAATTTATTTTATACATAGACTTAACCAATTATTTGAACACACCAACCAATATCAGATTATACAAAAGCAAACCATTTATGCACTATTCCATCCCATAGGGGCTAAATAGTCATCAGTGCTCATTATTCCATATGGGCTGACAGTCACACAACACAGCACAGTGGCATGGTGGCGCAGTGGTAGCGCTGTCGCATGTCCTTGTCCGGTTTACTGTTTACTGTTTACAGCAACACTATTGGATGCCAGCTACAGGCCAATATTCAATGCAGCAACAGATGTACATCAATCAGCATTCTATTGCTATTTATTACTTACTGCAGTGTAATCAGTGGATTCTGTGCTCTCTCCATCTGATAACATCTATCTTCACGGCCTCATCCCTTCCTCTGTTGTGCTCTTGTTGCTCTTTCAAGCTCTCTCTCTCTATATATATATATATATATTGTATCCGTTAACATTGTTGGTCTATGTCTTCTCTGTATCTTTCCACTCCATACCACTCCTTTGTTATCTGTTGGTGTCTCTGCCCTTTCATGTCATGTCTTTCCATCCCCAAAATCTTTATTCTTCTATTGTGCTGTATCTCCTCTCCTCTCCTCCTCATCTGCTGCTACAGCAACAGGAGATAACTCTTCCTTCACCTCCTCTAGCCTCGCCTGCGCCTCGTTGACTTCATCCTTTTTCTTTTTGAAAAAGCTTCTTATATCCATAGCCTTCAAGTCTTGCCTTAGTGAATTAGCTAGCTAGCTACCACCAGATGCCAACAATGACAAGCCCTGTAACCAGGGGTTAAAGTGGGATTTGGCAGGTGGGGGAACCATGTTTCCAGGGGGGGGTAAGATACATAATTGGTGGGGGGGTCAGAAAAAAATAGTAATTTAAAACAAATTTCCTGCATTTCTACACCACCTAACCTCTTGGATTAAGTCAAGAAACAGCAACCCTGTATAATGTTAACCAAAAATGTTAAATTATACATAGGCATACTAACCTAAAAACCTATTATTGGGAATCGCGAGAAAGTTTCAGAGCGACAGAGACACAGAGCGTCCCCGTAACCATAGTAACTCACTCTCACTCCTGCCTGCGTGCGCACGGCGCGAGAGGAGAGGGAGAGACGCAGAAGAGCAGCTGACTGAGATTACTCTGAGCACCATGCATGGGAATAAATTACAATATAATAGATTTGTGTATATTTCTCGCTATTCAGAAGGTCTGAATAACTCCCTGCTGCATGGTGCTGTCTTGTCTGTCCGTGCGCTGTCAGTGTCTCTTTTCGCGCCGCGACGTTATCAGTTATGAATTTGTTTTTTCACTGCGTGAGAAAATGGACTTGTGGCGTGAGAGCATGTGAAAAATGTCAATTGCGTGAGTCTCACGGTCAATGCGTGAGAGTTGGCAGCCCTGTGAACTCGCTTGACATTATTATGTATGAAACTGCCAATCAGATTTATTTACTTATTAATCGAAGGTGCCGGAACGCCGTTCCAGATCGTTCCGGCCCACTTTAACGACTTTAACCCCTGCCTGTAACCGGTGCGCTCTCTCTCTCTCTTTCTCTCTCTCGCGCTCACACAAAATGCGCGCATGCCAAGTAGTGTGAAGTAGATCTGCTGCTTGAATGACACACAGAGGACCCAAAACGTACTTGCGTTTTTGATCAACGATATCATATTATTTTCGAGGGCTTTAATGCATGATCGGAATGACAGATGAATAGATCCGGGGCTATTTTTTTATTATTCTTATTTTTGTAAAAAAAAAAATATATATTTTTTGAGATCCGGGGCTATTCATAAAACATTCGGGGCTGTAGCCTCGGACGCCCAGGCCTAACGACGCCGCTGCTATGGCCTACAGTATCGACATTCATCAAGATATTGTTTACAACCTTGACAAGGGCAGTTAGTGCTGTGCTGCTGGTGAAATTTTGCAACACTTCTAGGGGTTGACTTGATACAACCTTCTCCAGGGTTTTAGAAATGAAGGGTAATTTTGATATGGGTCTATAATTACTGAGAGCAGAAGGATCAATACCATTTCTTCTATTTTTTATTTTAGAGGCTGAACACAAGCTGTCTTAAAGTAATTAGGGACACAAGCAGAGGACAGAGAGCTGTTGACAATGGAGAGCAAGCTTGGTTCTACAGTATCTAAAAGTTCTAAAAGGAATTTGGCTGGGGTGATGTCAGGGGGCTGGTAGACAGTCTCATGTGAAATGGTGTCCATTAGTTCCTTAAGAGAGATCGTCCATCGAGATGAGGACAGGATACATCAGTAAAGAGAATGGGGATGGAAATCTTAGACCTAATGCCCTCAATTTTGTCTAAAAAGAAGGTTAAAAACCTTTCACAGTCAGCATTTGAAGAACCACACAAGGAGGAGCGGGATTCACAAGGCGATTCACAAGGCAGTCAATGGTGCTAAATAAGAACCTAGGATTGTGCTGATTGGTGGAGATTAGATCAGAAAAATATTTTGCTTTTGCATCTTTTGATTATAGGATAGTAATATCTCCTTCATTTACTCATAATGGACCAGGAGCTTAGTGCTTTTCTACTTCCGTTGAGCTCCTCTATAATCCCTTTTTAGCAGTGGATGCTTTCATTTATTCAAGGGTATATACTGAAAGATTTTTATCTAGTTTTTAGTTTTGGAGCAATGGTATCTAAGGCTGAAGAGCAAAGATCAATGAAGCAATTTAAGAGATAATTTGTGTAGGATAGCGGAGACAAAATATTACCAGAATTTGCAAACCGAGAGGAGAATTTTTAAGCGCTTTGGCCATTAAAGATCCGAGCGTGAACAGTGCACTTGTGGTATTCTGTGACAGCTTGAAAAGATGATTTAAACACGATACACTGGTGATCAGAGACACAAAAGAGCAAAGTTTTTTATCTAATTTGATCTCTGAGAACACTCATAATCCAAGATTACTTTTTAACACCACTGAACCTCTGAACATTAATTCCACCCACTCACCAGAGGAATGTGAAAATGTTCTGCTCTTTTTCACTAAGAAAACTGAAAATATCAGAGGTCAAATTGTTCCTCCTGTCCATGACCTGTCTATTACTAACCACTTAGATTCTAATCTAGATTAATTTGCCCCTATATCCACTGAATCACTCGTGGATATTCTATCTCATGTGAAATTCTCTCCCTGCCCTCTAGATATAGTGGCTACAATATTGCTTAAGGAAGTTATGGAAATAGTTTGTCCATATATCAATAGCTCCCTGGTCTCAGGCTCTGTTCCATTTTATTTCAAATGTGCACTTGTCCAGCTTCTTCTGAAAAAACAGCACTCTATAGCGCACCAGGGGGGATTTAAAAGTGGGTCTAGCCAGACTCTGAGTGACCTCAGCTGGAATGCCCAGTAGTAAAGTTTGAAAGTTGGGAAGGACAGGCCACCTAATGTTTTTGGGGAGAGTTAAGGTGGAAAGGCTGATACTGGGCCGCTTGTCCTTCCATAAAAAACGTCTGCAGATAGTATCAATGCATTACAGGAACAATGGTGAGGGAGGCAAGATACTCATTTTAATCAGTGAGATGCAACAATGGAGGGTCATTTGTAAAGGAGACCAATAACTTTTTGTATTTTATCCAGTGCTGAGTTGAAATTAGTATAGTCTGTGATGTTAAGGGAAGGGATTGTTTGATCTGAATGCCAAGATAGGTAAGCCCATTAGGGGCAATAGCAAGTGGTAGAGGAGGTAGTATATCTATCTTGGTTGCAGAGTTCAAAGGCATAAGAGTAGACTTTGTCAAGTTAATTCTGTCTGTGTCATTTCTCTCTGCTGTTCACCGAGTTGGAAGGTCACATTTGAGTATGACTACAGTTGTATGGACAAATGTTCGACTTACTATACAGCCATTATCAAGAAAATGGTTTGATATTATAATAATTCTCCCTAACGTAACTTGAAATTAGTGTTTAAAAGCAGTTTTCAAATAAAAAAAATCTTTTCCAAAGAGAGAATGCCCAAAAGTCCCAAGAGCATTCCAGAGGAAGTGCCCTTTTTCAGTTTTTCACTTCTTGAAAGTCTCTGAACGCCACTGAGCCTTGTATTGGTGAAGGCACATGTGCTATACCTCTATTTTCCATAGTTATAATGGATGTTGCTGTGTTTTGTTGCTCAACTGAATAGTTGAGCAACAAGCAAAAACATCATGACCCATTCTGTAGAAGGGTTATTTTAAAAAGTAACCTTTTTCATAGTTTGTGCCATTAATCAATCGTAAAAGTCACTTCCTTCAAATAGTGGATATATCATTTTTAATTGAAAATCTTATTAGATCTTATTTCATTAGATATTTTCTCTCTTTATCTTGAAACAAAGGTGATCTTTCTGCGTAAGGATACCAAATATACAAAGGAATTCATTAGGTGATGATCAAGGGCAAGATTTCAAGTGAGCAAGTGGCAAAGCATAACATAATAACATGCAATTTTATTTCACATTCTTTGTTTAATTATTTACATCAGAGGCTTTGCCTTGGTTAATGAGAGATTAAGTAAAGAAAGACAAATCGTAAATTAAATTCCTTGTGTCGTGGCTGAAGGATGGTACAGTGTTGGAGCAGTTTGTTGTGTGGGTTGCTGTATTCAAAGTATTCTGTGTTTCTTTCAAAATAAGACACAGCTGCCACCACCATGTTTAAGCACCATATGGCCTTCAATATCTTGAGGTTTCAAACTTATTATGACAGAAACCGACAGATCATTAGCTGAGATTCATCACATTGTCTGTTCACTGCATTACTCACACCAATTCCTGGATCTGGATGCCATGGATATAATGGCTTTTCTCTAAGTAGTTTGGGCCCCGTTTTATAGGTTTTAAGCGCATAATTCAACTACAGAAAAGATGTTATCATTCAAACCATAGGGGCCATTTCAAAATCAGAAAGATTTTCCGCAATCAGAGCCTCAAGTCTTGGTGATTGTGTCTATTACAGAGCAGCACTGAAGCTGCCTTATTAGTACCCTTATCAGCTTTAGCAGCCTTGCCAATGTATTGAATATAGAGAATGTAAAAATTAATTGCACTATGAGTGTACTGGAAATGTTCAATTATGGGTTTGAAGTGTTGGCCAGGTTTTAGGCTGATAGAGCAAAGGCAGGGTGTTTAACTGCATCTTTATATAGGTAAATTTGCAAGATCATCTGGCAGTAAGAATTTAAGGCTGAACTCATTTAGATCGTAGTAAATCTTTCCCTTCTCAAAAGCTGTTCAATAACCTGAATGGTTTCATTCCAAAATGCTGTATTGTAATGCTGTTACACTTACACTTACACTGTTACACTAAAAAAAAGAAGCTGCTGAAATTCATTATCAACATCGTGGTTGAAAACAGCTCATTAATCTAATACACAATGGTACACCTTAACATGAATAGGGTATGGCAGCCAATGACCATACAGAATTTCACTTGTTGCACCAAAAGATAAAAAACTGCGGTTTCCCTGGGAGCGAAAACACTGGACAGTGGAGGATTAGAAAACCACTGGAGTCTAATGAAATGCTGCTGTTTCATGCTAATTTGAGGATGAGGGCATGGAGAATCATTTGAGTATACGTATCCGTCATGCAGTGTATCCACAGTGCAGGCTGCTGGTGGTGGTACGACGGTGAGAGATTTGGATTTATTACACACATTATTAACCCCTTGACAAAACTGGAGCAAAATTTGAATCCCACAGTTGTATCTGAATATCATTGCCAATCGGATGCCTTCCTTCATGGCAGCAGTGTATCCATCTGTGAATGGATTTTAACAGCAGGATGGATGATGCCATGCCCATGCCCATGCCACAAGGTTAACATTGCCACAATTCAATAGGGAAGAGATCACACATTACATTACATGCATGAGTAATGAATGACTAATTTATCTAGATTATTTGTGTTCTATTTAAATGCTCTTCAACAAGTTAACATGGCTTAAACACAAGGATGAACGGATAAATGATACCACTTCAGAGTCTGCAGCATCCTTCTGCGGCAATTCTCGAGTTAATTGTAGAAAATTATTCTTCTTCTCCTTAAGCTCACCAGACATTGAGTATTTAAAAGTCGTTTTTAAGGAGATAATGCCTGAAAATAGGTACACAGAGACAGTAGCCTATAAGTGCCTGAAGGTAGAACAAGTGGAACTAAATAGAGTTGATCAATTCATGAAATATGGCATGAAAGTAAGGATATTGCAAAAGTACCGCTACCAGAAATTATTTGCTTCAACAAAATGTCTATCAACACAACACAACAGTACTTGTAGATCTTTATTGTTGCTTTATTTATACATGCAGTAATAATAGTACCATACATACTATCCATACTATCCATACTATACCATACATACTATACCATAACATATTTTTCAACAATGCACCTGAAATGTGAACACATTAATTTATATCATCTTGGTTCATCATGGTTAAGAGTTTCAATATTTAACCAAACCACATGTATAGGAATTATTTTTAAAATTAAAAAGACTCTGATGTATACAGTCATACAGATAGAGAGAAATGGCAACTGCCTTGAAGCAAAATGTTATCTGTCTGTTCTCTGTTGACTGGTAACGCTAGGTGCAATGCTGAAATTGCACTGATAATATATGCCCTGCCCTGTGGCTAGGATCATTCTGTCTTTGAGATGAACTCAAGCTTACCATACAGATTTGTGACAGAAAGAACTGGCTCATTGAGAATGAAAAAATGTAAAATGCATGAAATTGTGGATAATTTGTCTTGCTCTCTCCACTTCCCCTCCCTCCCTCCCTCCTTCCCTCCCTCTCTCTGTGTGAATGTAATACTTCAGAGCCTATCCTGGATGAATTCATGGCATGGAGAGAGAGGTCAATTCACCGACAAATCCCACCAAATCCTGGGAGACAAGTGACAGCATCCATTTTGGGTACTCTAATGTTAAATGATAATTACCTGCCTCAGTGTTGGCATCACACTGACTAGAGCGCAATTTACTGAATTTTACTAGAAGAATAATATTCCACAAAAGAGTCATCTAAGACAGTTTGACTCACTTGGGGTTTTTTTTTCACAGCAGATATCCCTCAGTAATATGACTTGCTGCCATGAGATCAATGAAAATGAATTACCTGCTATGATTGAGACACCCTCTGTTCCCATTACAAACTGCTCTCCACTTAAAACCATTGTGAACTCACAGTGTTCATCATTTCCACATATCCCATTATATTCAATTACTAGGATCACATCAAGTTATGATAGTTCCTAATGACTGTGCTTTCAAGAATCAATAAATCCACACAGAAAATAAAGACTCTTGGACAGCTTTGAGGTTGAACATGAGTCTACTAGCTTGGCTACTTTAGACCATCATGTGGGTAATGTGATATATATATATACACCATATGGCACACAATCCACACTTGAGCACAGGGCTTGAGTGGCTTTGACATGACCTACTTGCCAAATACGTCAAAGGATGAGCAGACCTTGGCTTTTTTTTCACCGGGTTAGCAGGGACACATTTGTATGAATCCTACAAAAGGAGTACTGCTCACTCTTATCAGTAAAATCCTAAACCCAATATAGGCTACTGCTTCTATACTAAAAGCTTGCTATAGAGAATATAGATAGATAGATAGATACTTTATTTGTCCCCGTGGGGAAATTGGTTTGCAGCAAAATCACAAGGCATTTCATCACAACATCACAAAATCACCAGTAGACATACTTGAACATACCCATATCATAATAGTCACAAATAGACATACAAAGTCATCAGTAGACTACTCGTAGACATAATAGACATACTCGTACATATACCCATACACATACCAGGAGGAGGGGGACAGGCCAGACCAGCTGGACATCTTTTGTGACCAGGAAGGAGTGGCCAAAATGCATGGGGGATACGGTGCTGGCGAATTACCTGTTTAAAAATGTAATGGCTTGTGGAACAAATGAAAACTTGGATCTATCTATCTATCTATAAGTGCAGCACAATGTCTTAACATTTTTCTGGACATTAAATGTAAAAGGTACAGTATGTGGGTTGAGAGTAATGCTGGGAGTTAATAACATTGATGGGGATAATAAGAGTGGACATATCTGTAATATAGTACTGTGTAGCTGTCAAATAGTGTACCAGACAACTGTCATAATACTGGAGGAGAAAATTATCTGATACAGTGACTGGCTCTGTAAGTAGCCTATAGAGTTGTTATTCTCATTAGCCTAAAGGGTATCATTATGTTGCTGCTTTTGGTTGACGGCGCCCAAGTACTCATCACACTTACACACAGTTTCTAGTTGAATTTGTTTCCCCCCTTCCTGTCCCCTATTGATTATCTGCAAATAACTGGCGTGTAAGCTCTCAATGCAAAACAGCAATTCTGCTAGAAGCTTTTTAATTCCTAGTAAACCACTAGGAAAGAATTAGACACCTCTTTGTTGTCATCCCAGTGTTGTGTGAAATATCTTGCAGCTTCTGGTCAATTCAAAGGAAGGCAAAAGCAGTCATGAGGGAAAACAAGACAAGAGAGAGAGAGAGAGAGAGAGAGAGAGAGAGAGAGAGAGAGAGAGAGAGAGAGAGAGAGAGAGAGAGAAATGGAGAAATGATTGGCTGTGCACTTGTGAATACTCCGGGGGTCCCCAAGTAAAGTAACTACATTTTAATATTTTTTTGTTTACTAGGCTACTGGAAATCTTCCCGATGACACAGCAGAATACAAGAGTGACTACCACTGTGATCAGCGGTTTCCCTCTGTTATTTCCCCAGCTATAAATTCTGAACTAAATCGTATCTAATAATAAAAACACAATCTCCTCAGGTGCGGTTCCTTAGGACAAACCCTTACCGTGTGTGGCTTAACAGATTTCCACGCAGGGATTTAGGGGTCTTTGCCATGAAAAAGTATTGGGAATCCTCGATTTAGACGGACCCCACATATTGATACTGTGGCTCGGAGCGTCTTCAGTTGCTGCCAATCATTTCTGCGCGTCAGAGCGGAGGAATGAAGCGGAGGGAAGCAACAGCTGCAGTGACGCCAGATCTGCCGGACTGGCACCTGAATTGCAGTAGAAATACTTTCAGTGAAAGCCCATTAAAGCCCATCATGTTCAGCCCCACTTCCTAATTGCAGGTAAGCTATTTTTTTTTTTGACGGACAACATTTTGATATTACAGGTTGGCGACTCATCTTGTTTTTCTTTTCCTCTGGGACAAGAATGAGGCAATTGCCCAATTATGATTGTCATCTCCGTGACAAATTAACAAACCGATTTAGAAGTTCAGCAATAAACTGCAGCCTACTGGTGCTTGGCGGATGATGAAGTTTTTTTCTTTAATTATAATTTTTTAATCATTAATATTGTTTAGCCTATGTTTGTACAAGTGTAATTTAGCGATACAATTTCCGAGATCGAGGGATGCCTTATCCTTGATGATTTAGCCTATATTAGGCTATTTTTCCCCTGTCATGCCATGAATCTATTCACTGCTGTGTGATTGTGATTGCCTTAATTTGGTGCCGGTGAAAAATCACTGGACAGTCATTGTGTCAGAATAAATCAGTGCTGTATTCAGAGCTATTTTGCCAAGTAGCCTACATTTACATAATGTATCAGTGTTTTCTAGTGATCTGTTTAATCGATAGGTATACAGCCATCATACAGGAGCCACTGTAACCACACACAGTATCTGTCACGTTTACCGCATGCATATAGGCTACGGTGTGAGAAAGGAGCCGCTGACAGCCATAAAAAAAACAAAACGAGCCATGCATATAAACCACAACCACATTAGTGTCAATTAAAGATTCCACTGTTTCTTTTGGGCTATTTGAAACTCTAGTGTTAAACACAGATATTTGTGTCAAATCAAGGCTTAAAACCTTTTTCTTTTCCCCAGATTGTGTTCCCACAGCTTATTCCGCAGTTGAAGTTCCAGTGGAAAAACAGATGGAGAAAAAAGACAGAGAATAGGAGTCAGGAGCATTGCCAATCGCGTGCTCCCCGGATGCAATTGTGACAGCCTCAGACTCCTGTGTTCATTATGTTCCATCAGATGACGGATCAAACAGTGAATGGCAGCTGCGAGGGACCCACCTCACTCTGCAACAAGAGCACGAATGGAGACGCGCTCCAGCTGCCCACTTTCTCCACAGCAGCCAAAGTCAGAGTCATTATCACCTTCTCTCTCTGCGCGGTGTCGGCTGTATGCAACTTGATTGTGCTGTGGGCGGCCGGCAACGGTGGCAAGCGCAAGTCCCACGTCAGGATACTCATAATGAACCTCACGGTGGCAGACCTGTTGGTGACTTTCATTGTCATGCCCGTCGATGCCGTGTGGAACATCACGGTTCAGTGGCAAGCAGGAGACGTCGCCTGTAGGGTGCTGATGTTCATGAAACTGGTCGCGATGTACTCCTGCGCTTTTGTAACTGTAGTCATTAGCCTGGATAGACAGTCTGCTATCCTGAATCCTTTGGGCATCAGCGAGGCCAAAAGGAAAAGCAAAATCATGTTGACTGTGGCTTGGACGATGAGTGTGATCCTCTCTCTCCCTCAGGTAAGGATGACTTTTAAAGGTGTTCTCCCCCCTCTAATCCAATCTCTGGGTTTCAACATCAAAGGGACTTTCCACATCAGAGTACCTTATGGCCCTGCTGTACTCATATTACCACATAAAACATGGCTAAAGCTGTTGGCTGTGCAACTTTCACATCACTGTTTAGTGGCCTTTTATTAAAAGCCTAGGAATAAAACTTGTTCAGATATCTCTTAACCACCAGGTACAGTTTGGATATAGATGCCATTCAATTTATTCATTGTGTAAATATACATTAAGTAGCCTACAATATCAAAAGAGAGCAGCCTTAAACACCATGAGTGCGTTTTACGCCACAGAAACTAGTGCACCCAATTTTGATGAAAAGGGTTAATCCAATTAACTGTTAAGTCTGTTACAATGCACATGATAAAATGCCATTCCAGTTATCAAGGTAAAAAACCTTTTGTGTAATATGAAAAACCCATCACACTCACTGAATCTCAATTTTGGAGTTTGCGATGGAGTTTTTGGAAGCTTTCTTCCATTTGGCATAATGTCTTGGGTTTGAATTAATTTAAGTTTTATTCTAAGAACGAAAGGATTGCAAAACTTTTGATTTACAGTATTCCATTTCTAAACTTATTGAAAGTGTTTGTTAACTAAATATGGGACATAATGGTAGGTTTTTTAATGTGGCTACGGTCCAGAACAATCACAAGGCTGCGGTCTGTGTGGCCTTAAACAGCACATTATGTATGAAAAATTCAGAACAGTCCTTGACTGGGCCTTATGCTGAGTACAAATGAGGCAGCTGCTGTCAGTAATCAAATTGGATTTCTGAGTGGGTGCTGCATGCTGCCCTGGCCGGGTTCATTGACTCAATGGTCTTTCATATTAGACACACAGGGGGTGTACAAACTAACAGAAATGTGTACCAAGTACCTAATAAGGAGTAGAGCCACCCTTTGCCTTCAGAACAACTCCAGAATTGAAAGCATGCAGATCCTGAACTCTGTGTAGTTGGACTTTTCTTCAAGAGGGAAAGCTTCCAGGTCTTTGAGGAATGAAGAAGGTGGAAATCTACTTCGCACTCTGCACTCCAGAACTTCCCATAAAGATTCAATGATGTTTAGATTTGTCGATTGCAGAGGCCAAGGGAGACATTTGATTTCATCCTGGTGTTCATTAGACCACTCTTGAATGTGTTTAGCAGTGTGTTTTGAGGCATTATCGTCTTGGAGCAGCAAAATATGAGCTGTGACTTTCAAGATGCTATTGTTCTACTATTGGTCACATATAAAGAGCATATGTTTGATTTGATAGCTAAATACAGATAAATGTATTAAACAGTCCAGAGGGCTTGAAAGTTAACAGCTTTACAAAAACAGATTATCCAAATGTCTTGATAAAGATAAATAGCAAGTAGTAATGCTACTACTGTTTCTATTTTCTCACCTCAGAGGCTGCGAGGTTTTGGCTGAAATTCAACTTGTTTTTTAGCTTTGTAGTTTGAGCTTCTCCCTTGAGATTTACAGCACGGGGGTTCAATACACAGTTTAAATGATGCCACGTCTCTTCCTTCAACACATCATGATACTGATCTGAGCTTAAGGCCCTGCCACACCCATTTAAAAGTAATATTTAGTATTAAGAACATGCAAGTTATAAAAGTCGCTTGTATGAAAATGCAGTATTAATTCATACAACTGTATTGCCATTCTCATTTCTCACACTTTGTGTTCTGAAGGTGATACATTGCTTTAACCTCACAACTCAGTTTGCTGCCTGTTTATTATGGTACAGATTAAACCTATTTTTCTCATGAACTCCTGTTTTCCTATGTGGGCCTGGGAAAGGCAATGATGACATAAATGTTGACTCAACACTGAATTACTTTTTTTTTTCTTTTTTTTTAATCAAAACCCAATTAGACGCCAAATTAATATAAATGCTTCAGAGGAAACACTGAGAATATGCTTTCCATTGGGGCTTTCTTCATTTGATGGTAAGAATTGCAGTTACTGACGTTTTTGTACAATGACCTTTGCTTCAACAGAGGATTAAGTGAGTACACTACCCAGCATGAATGCAGCATTTTGTGAGGCTAGATGACACATATTTTCTTTTTGCAGTTTCTTCTTGTATTGATACAGCTGAATTGTTTCCAATGAAAATGAATAACTGTAGAACTTTTATTTATAACAACACGTACATCTATTAGACACCGTCCCTGTTCTTTCACCTCAAAATGGCAAGGACACATCCAGCTGACACATCCAACTACTGTACAACATGCAAATAGTCTTTTTTTCACAGTGCAGAAAGCACTGAAAGCCCCTGTATGTTTTTGCCAGTGAGTTCTGGGTCCCCACTTTGATTTTAACTCATTCTGATTGTATCCATCAAGCAGGGGTGTAAGAGGTTCACAAGGGGCCCGGGTGCAAGAATTGCTATGGGGCCCCCCATACCTTAGAACGCCCCCCGTATACCCCAACCTACCCACATCACAAAATGGACTGAATGCAATTCAGTTTCATGAATAATAAGTATTAATTGTACACTATTACACTTTATAGTGAATATAAAATTATTAATAAATTACATTTATTCAAGGAAATATTGCAATACAGGTTGATGATTGCAACTGTATGTTGATGCAATAACAAGAAGTTTGCAAGATAGTACAGACGCTTTACAAACTACACTCATCAGTAATTCACATCTGAATGCCAGGGGGCCCATTTTGTATTTACAGGGCCTGTGATGCTCCCCTGGGATTTATGCCCCTGCCATCAAGCAATTCATTATCCAGATTCATAATTATAATGAAAAAGGCTATTTGGACGTCTTCTCAGTTAGTAAGACGATATACATCCAAGTTTCAGAATAGTGCAAATCCTAATCCAATTTTCTGTCTAGCTACTTCCAGTATCCTGAGCTACTAAAACAGTATTCCTCTGCTGGATCATCATAAGACTTGATTGTCATGACTAATCCTGGTTTAAATTTTGTACTTTGTGATTCAGCAATTACGGCACACTCCAGTTTGCCGTAACATCCATAAATTATGACTGTCAATGTTATTTAGAGTCATAGCTAAGTATAACTATGCTTGTGTTTTCACACAGATGTTTATATTTCACAATGTGACCATCACAGTTCCTGAGAATTTTACCCAGTGCACGACTCATGGGAGTTTTGTCAAGCACTGGCAGGAGACGCTCTATAACATGTTCACCTTTGTGTGCCTCTTCCTGCTCCCTCTGGTCATCATGATCTTCTGTTACACGCGAATCCTCATTGAGATATCCAGCCGCATGGCTCGCAGCAACCGTAAGTCTCTTATTTTCTCTGCGTCATGCGGTCATAATACGTTTTTGCATGCCTCTGTGACAGTATTTAAGCGGATTGTGGTGATTGTTTATCTCTGTTCTAGTGCTGTCTAGAGAGGTGCATCTCCGCCGCTCCCACAACAACATTCCCAAAGCTCGGATGAGGACTCTGAAGATGAGCATCGTTATTGTGACATCATTCATCATCTGCTGGACCCCGTACTACCTGCTGGGTCTGTGGTATTGGCTGTTCCCTGAGAAAATGGAGGAGACCGTCTCCCATTCATTGACTCACATGCTGTTTATCTTTGGCCTCTTCAACGCCTGTCTAGACCCCATCACTTACGGCCTGTTCACCATTCATTTTCACCACGGTCTTAAGAGATGCTATCGAAGAACAAACATACGGACTGAGCTGGAAAACAACACGTCCCTCACAGGCTCTTTGAGGCACTCATCTTTCCATATGGCGCGTCTGTCCCCGCAGAGGCGGACCGTCTGCAGTAGCCGCAACGCAAACCTAGAAGAGAGACAGGAACCAGGGAGAAACTATCTTTCAGTTGGCAACACCAGCGCACAGGGTGACCCAAGGCAAATCAACCCAGTAAGCAGAATATAATGGTTTAGAGGAATCCAAGCAAAAAGCACCTCTGCCCTTATTCAGTGTGCTGCTCAGCCCAACAGTCTGTCTGTTGCTAGAGATGATTGACAGTCTAATGATTTACTTTGACATACTACGACCCGCGGAGAGCACCATGAGTGTTCTTCTGTCACAAGAATCTGTTTCTCTTTTTATTTCAATATATATTTTTACTTAATCTTATAAAACATACAAGATAGACACATCAGATACATGTACAGCACTAATCTAACCAATACACCCCCCCAAACACACACACACACACACCCACACACACACACACACACACTCACACACACACACACATCATGGTATCTTGTCTTCATTCCTCCCTGTGGTCAAGACAACATAAAACCATTAAAAAATACTGCTGTCTGTATCAGCAGATAAAGATGTCTACTGTCAAAGAAATATATTTGATAAGATGAAGTCTTTGTTGAAATTTGTTATTTGCTCAAGTGCTGTAAAATGTAATGATGTCTTTGGTAATGATGTCTTTGTTGGTTTTATTTTTTGCCAGAAGTGCTTCTGCCGTCCATTGTTTATTGATTCGAAATTGCTATGAGTTGTTTGAAAAAATATGATTTGTAATGCTTTATGTGCAATGTAAATGATTGTGATTTTGTTTTGTAGCAAATATGAATGCTATAACATGATCAGTACTGACCATGAAAGGCTTTGAACTAAAGTGCTATGGGATTATGTTTAGTGAATGTACCTTTTTCAGTAAATCATCCAGCACAGCCTTTTGGTGAAGTGTTATTGACTGCTGTGATTACACTGCCCAAGAGACACGATCTATACATTGTGTGTTGCAGAGAGATTGAACTGGAGCTAGACCTACTCTCATTGTCTCATTTGTGAAGTGAGCAAGTATTGTAGTATTTTGTGAATTGTATTGATTTTTTTTTTTTTGTGACAGAACACCTTGGAATTCACAAAGGATTTTTTTTCCAATTTTCTAATGCAATCCTGGTGAGTTAAAAAGAAACAAAATGTATGTTTGTTTTCCTGTCATGTGTTTGTGTTCTCAAAGAAACTTTGTGGTAACAGTATTTGTTTGCATGGTATTGTTTTTCTTCTGCAAGTTGTGTAAGATGTGTACAGTATATTTGCAATGTATTCATTTGTTGAATAAACATTCCTTTCATTTTTGTTATATTTGAGTGCTTTAGGTGATGCATAAACAAGTATCACTGTCCTAGCAAGCGGACGTCAAAATGGCAACCACAACTGCACATTTTTCATCAGATTAGAGATTGGAAAAGGCTTCACCAAACTAAGCCATTTCAGCCTTAATAGAGCATAATGAGAAAATTGTGATTTTAATGTTATGTGGCTAATGTGGTCTCATTTTTCACCACCAAACATTAATTTGTACAACAACCACAGCTTTGTTTGAAAATGTACAGTCAATTAGCAATTCTATAAAGTTTTGTGGCATTTACAGTATAAACTGTTGGATGAGTGGATGAAGGTTCCAGCTAGTATTTAAATGCTATGTGAACTTGAGAAAATATCCAGATAATTACATGTTATTCTAAATTGCACCTACTTTATTTGACAGGCTGTCCGCTGATGCTGTCACTGCTTTAACTGCTTTAGCAGGCAGACATTACCTTCTCTTTTAGACTTACAGCATACTTTAGTTTAAGCCGAACTGTGCGTTCACACTGCAAGCAACATGGTCAACAAGTTACTGCAAGTCCAATCATTTCCTTTAGAGCTGAACAATCGGGAAAACAGATGTGTGGATGGTCAACAACATTGTAGGCTGTGAAAAATTGGCCACGGCTGAACTTTTCATCATTGTCAACAGCCAATCAGATTTTCGTGCTTCCTTGTTTCCCTGCCCATCTGATTTCATTCCATGAACAATAGGTCCACCTGGCAAGTGCAAAATGGATGAGAAATTGATTACAGCCATTCAAAGCTTCCCAGTTCGCTACGACTTTTATTTGAACGACTACGGGAATAAACATCTCAAAAATCATGCTTGGAGAATGGTGGCATCCATTATTGGGGTCATCTAATTTTTTTTACACCATTAATTGTATGATTACTTTTGGTCTAAATATGGGGCATATTTTTAAAGTAGCATGCCAACTGTCAATAAAGTGATTTTGTAAATGCCTCTTCATTATCAGCAGCCTAGTACAGATTCACCTGGAATTGTTAAGGGAGAAAAGAGTTGAGCATTGACTCATATTGATAGAACAGCGTGGGTGGAGGTGAAAATTTTAATTACTGAATACCGACACCAGCTAAACCAAGTGACAATCTAGAAATACAAATACTGGTTGACTGCTTTCTTATTTAATATGGAAACATAGTTTTTCTTTCTGGAAAATGGAAATAGAAGCTATCTTACTAGACAAAGAAACGGGTCCTATTTGGTATTTCAAAGTTGCTCAATTTCATATTGCATTTTATTTTATACCTGTAAGCTTCAGGTTGGGTTACATATTAATCTCGGTAAGAGGTCAGAAATGCAGATATATTGCATTTCTCCTTTGAAAGGGTAGGTACATGCCACTGTACAAAACTCACCAGAAATGACTTTTTAAAAGAAGACTTCTTTGTGGAGAACATCATGCCCCCGGACCCCCCTAGCATTTCAGGGGAAATGCTCTTTTAAAGATTATTCTTATGGCAGTTCACAGTGAAAAGAGACAGAAAAGATGGGAGAGTGTATGTGGGAAGTGGTGTGACAAGCAAAAAAAAGGTTGCATGTCAATTGTGAACCCAAGACATTGCATTTACATGGTAGACATCTCATCCAGCTGAACCACAGGACAGGCCATAAATTGTCCTTTCAGAAAATGTTGCCCTTGCACCTGTGGGTGCAGGGGCAACATGGGTGGTGGGTGGTGGGTGGTGATATCAATGAATAAAACAACTATCGTCCAATTTCAAAACTCTCCTGTTTCAAATCTCAGAATCACTTGTTGATTCTCAATTATGTGTTTAGAAGTGAACAGTATCCTACAGCCACAGCAATAGCAGGGTAACAGCTGCAAGCCTTGTGAAGAATAATATTGTGAACCCCCTTGATAAAAAACAATATTGTGCCTTCTGCCCATCCACGAATTTTGCAAGAATATCACACTGAAATCAAATCACTTACAATGGGATATAATATACAACCATTGCCCTCCTTTGTTTAATTGGGGATTTGATCGGATTTAACATTCCTTGTAACTATCAAAAGCTCATTTCTTACTCCATGGCCACTGCCAAGACAGTGATTTTTATTAAAGTAATTATTAGGAATTTGAAAGATAAAAGTGCATGGGGGATTATATCAATTAAGCAACATTGGTCAGAATTTGTTGGAACATCTCTTTGTTGGAATGGAAGATATTTCATGTTCTTATTATTCATCGTTCAGTTCATCTCTAGTGCATTACTCAAACTCTATTATGCAAAGACTGCTTAGATAAAAAAACAATTCTGTAACATTTACTGCAGATAGTCCATCTTATCTGGATAATGTAGCAATACCAATATAGTATTACGATGATAGTGTCGTAACATTTCAATATACTGGATGTGAACCACTCCTGTTTTATTATGCATCTCATTATACACATGCACTGCCAAATTAACTTTTATTACTTCAAGGCAAAACCGATCAGTCTGCTGCAAGTGGAATATGACAACTTCACTTTGTTAAAATTGGTGGACCATAACTTTTAAGTGGTTCATTTTCTTTTTTACCTGGCTAGACTGAACAACAGAGCCTTGTAGATTTCTAATGAGTGCAAGTTTTATGAGTCTGTCATGAGGAGATCAGGGGCAGGTAATTAATCTCCTCCTCTATTGTACAGCCAAATTAAAAGCCGTCCTCACAAAATCTCTCTCTGCTCATTGCGCAAATGTCATTCTGAATCTCACCGTGAACAGGCCATGGCTGCTGAACCTGTAAACACTGGCAGAATGGCATTGACAGATACATGCTTACAGTAGATATTTGCAGTGAAATACTCATTAGTGACCTGGAGCAGATATGCTGTGTTGCATAAACATCAAATGACAAAGCCACTGATCTCGGTAAATCCCCATCACAGGGAGTCTTATTGCTGACTCTATTAAACCAAGACCTACAAAGAAATATCTCATTTATCATGGGGGCATTGCTACAGCATACAGAAATTCATCCTAGCTTGGCTGGTATACTGCTTTAAGACAAAAGTACAGGGACGATATTGAATAGTGGAATTCATTCTGTGTAGACTCAGTTCTGTGACAAAATGTTCCAGCTCATTATATCTAGTAGTAGCAGTGGCAATAGCAGTAGAATTGTATTACAGTAATGATAATGTTGTCGTTTCATTTTTGGCGAAACTTTTTATCATTTTACACAGTATGGGGCAGAGGCACCAGTGGTTTGTGCTACACTAAAAGGAGCAAGCGGGATCCAAAAAATGTCATTATGTTAATCTCAGCGCCTCATTGCAGCAGGTAGAACAAAACACCATCCAAACCTCTCTGTTGACGTGTTGAACCTGTTGTTGAAACCTGTATGGACCATGAAGAGGTGAATCAATGTCAAGACTCATAAATATTTTTGCCAAATTTTTCTTACTGCATTTGTAAGTCCATATAATGAGGGCTTTAAAACGGAAATAGAAATCTCAGAGTGAAGTGAGTGAGTGTGTGTGTGTGTGTGTGTGTGTGTGTGTGTGTGTATGTGTGTATGTGTGTTTATAGGGAACTTCTATGAGCCACACATACAGGTCCATGTTACAGTGATAGTTGTGTGTTCCAGTGTTCCAGTGACAACATGCGGATGGATGTCTTTCACCGCAAATTTACCAAAATTAAGGACAACATAATGCTACAACATGTTTATAATAACATTTTCAATGTCATGAATGAAAATGTAGAACAAATGAAGGTTCAAAGGTGAGTTTCAAATGTAAGAGAGTGTCCCATTTTACATGAATACAACTGTCCCACTTTCGCTAACACATTCAGCAAAATATGGACAGTGACAAAAACACAGATTTTGATTAAATGCAAAGAACAATGCACCTGCTCTACCCCAAACTCCAACCAACAAGGCAAGGCAAGGCAAGGCAAACTTTATTTTTTTCATACACAAGGCAAATCCAATGTGCTTCATATAAAACAGAAAAAATACTATATATAAAAATCCTCCTAAGCCAACTCGCTCAGGGCCACACACCACAACTATTTAAAATTACATTGAAAAAAAGAAAGATGGAAAGAAAGAAAGAAAGAAAGAAAGAAAGAAAGAAAGAAAGAAAGAAAGAACCTGAACAAATGTATAACAAATATATAACATCATGATGAAATAGCTTTGTAGGTTGGTATCAAACTTCTATTGCTTTAGTGGGATTTTCATTTGGTGGATCTTTGTGCAGAGGACTTACCATGTGCTTCCTCTAACCAGCCAGTACTTTAAAGTTTAGCCCTGCCCACAACTGTGACCTCAGACCAATCAAAATCAGTTTTGCATATCAATTACCCCTTGCAGCAACAATTTAAGACTAAGCTCACACTATCATAAAATACCCCAAATCATATTTGTCCCAATATGCCTGATGTTGCAAAATAGCTGACTTCACCCACATGTCAGTGACCCCAAATGGCAGCAAGAGGTAACAATTAGAATTTTGAAGACTTCAAAACCCAGAAATCATGTAACGTGATGTCAGTGAACTGCACACTCCTCTGACCAAAATTTCTCCTTCTTAGTTCACTGGTGGTGGTGGTGGAGGTGGTGACGAGGTTCAGCCATCGTTGGTGAGTCCAGCTTTCTCTTGAGGGAGCGCTCGCTTGCTGGTTTTGTATTTCACTCTTAATAAGTGTTTTATTTGTCACTCCCTGTGTGTAGAGAGGATTTCCAGCCAGTGAACAAACTTGACACCATTTTCATTTGGACAAATAGGGCAAATCTACAGCCTCTCAATTAGGTGGGATGGGATGCTGTTCTGTGTTGCAGCACCACTTTGTGATAAGACAGGTGTATTTTTATCTAAAAATTGTACCTAGTGTGGCTTTGAGGTTTAATTTTCAAAATAACACAACTTTTACTTCCTGTTATTAATTAGATATTAATAAATAAGACAAGATGAGATTTGTGATTTCCTCAAGTGCTGCACACCGTGATGAAGATTGATAGTGTGCAGGTGTAGAGGAGTGAAGTGTCTGTTGCTTGACTGATCTTATTTTGCCTGATGACCACGGCGCTGACAGAAAAACCACAAGGCCACTACAGTCTGGTAGAAAATACACAACTTCAAATGACTTGAGGCCACAAGAAAAGCTTGAGCTCCTCTCTCTTTAATAGCTTACCTTTGAAATTCAGCGATAGAAAAAACAGGGTTTGCTAAGGGTGTCTGGGACATCTCACATCATCATCATCACACACAAATTCAAGCGGGGATTTTGGAAAAGAAATATGTAACAAAAATCAATCCCACTCATCTGCACACTATTCAATCGCCATTTCTTGTTTAATTTGAATGATGCCGCATGCACTGATATCTGACAAAAGTAGAGTGAACACTGAATGTGAATAGCTTGAGTAATAACCTTTTTTGAAGATGTCCATTTAAAATTGTTAATAAATATTTCTTAATGTTAAAAGATCTGCCATTGAAGGCTGTGAAGAACATCCATTGCCCTTGTGCTGTTGTTCTGAGTTGGTGTTGAGTGTTGAGTAAGGAGTTGCTGCAGTTTTGGTGCTTTGCTATTTTGCTCTCGACAAGTAGCCTACACTGAAATGGAGAATTAATATGTCTGATGTGGCATGTCAGGAATTCATTAACATTCAGTAAACAATCTGTAAAGTGCTATATAACTCTCCTTTGCCACTCTAATATTTCCAACCTTATCAGGTTCAAGAGAAGTATTTCTGAAAAGAAAACCTTGTTGATAAAGAGAGATTGATCAGTACGGACGGTTCTATCTGACCAGTTCTGCCTCACCCATATTATCCAGGAGTAAACACACCTGAAACTATTCATTATTGTCTTTTGGTGATAGCCTCTCCTGTCCAAACCTCAGTTTATTTAATGTTCAGAAAACAACATGGACCCAACAGTGACGCAAATGCCAAAATGACTGACAGGGAGGGCTCTTCACAAGCCTTTCAGGGACCGTGTAGCCTAACATCATTAACCCACACAAGAGCCTTGGGCAAATTTAACTGCAAATCTATGAGGGGGGGGGGGGGGGGGGGTTGGGATTTGAAGGTTTTGATTAAAGATGGATTACGAAGTTTGAGCTGCTGAGGATGATGAGGGTGGCATGAATGATTTCTTGTGTTCCAGATTTCCATTTCCATTTCCAGACCTTCATGTACTTCCATGCTGAGCGATAAAAATTGATTTACAGGAGTGAGATGTCATGTTTGATCCAAAGTTAGAATTTAGTTTAGTTTAGTTGTCCCCAGTGATGAAATCAGTATGTTTGTTTGTTTGTCACATGCGATATCTCAGACACCACTGATCAGATTTTGACAAAACTTAGGAGAATGATGCATCTTACCATCTTGCCGTTTTCAAAACTATACTAATTGGCTAAGGGGGGCGCTACATCGTTTATATGTTTATCCATGTGTCAAGCACAATATGTCAGACACCACTGATCTGATTTTGATGAAACTTTGAGGAATGATGTATCTCACCATTGCATTTTGTCATTTTTAAAATTACACTGATCAGCCCAAGGGGAGCTCTATGTCATTTGTTCATTCATTTGTCCATGTGTCACATGCAATATCTCAAGACACCACCGATTGGAATTTGATGAAACTTGGGGAAATATTGCATCTCACCGCAGCACTCCAGCAATTTCAAGTGTGCTCCAACATGGGCGCTACAATTACAAATCAAAACAAGGTGACATATTTGTTACTGATTGGTCGTGAGAGTGGGAGAGGACGTGTTTACTGTTGCCTCGTTGAGTTTAGTTCATTCGCACAGTGATAAAAGATATAAGTGAACTGATAAAAACACAGTAATAAAACATATAATTATAAAAACTCAATAAAGGGCAGGTGAGATAAAAATGAGTTATTAAAACATCAAAACAAACAAAAGAAATAAACAAAGCCAAAACACAATAAACAACAAAACAAGCAAGGACATCACTGAATTTGATAAAATAATCAACAGATCACTGGGGAAAACTGTAGAAGAATTACAAGATGCATAAGATGAGAAATTAAAATAGCCCTTATAGAAAAAAGAAAGTCACAGGGGAAGTGAGAGTGCTGTAGTGAGTGGGGGAGAGAGAGAGAGAGAGAGAGAGAGAGAGAGAGAGAGAGAATGCGTGTGTTGAGTTACTGAGGGAAAACTTTGAGTAGTTCAGTTCATCAGACCGGTCCTAAGTCCGTATTTGAAACTGTTAAAAGATGCAGATTTATTGGATGATCTCACTTGAATTATCATATATATTATTTATATTATATATTATTTAATTTATATTATATTATATGATATACAACAGGGAAGAAATAACTCATCCATAAACAATCTATTCTCTGGTCTGCCTGCTGGCTTGTTTCATTTATAGACAATGACCATTAATGAGAGGGAATGCATTCAAGGATGCCATGTACTGCACTGATTACATGTTGATTACTTACCATCCACAATGAATTTCAATGAAGATGTAGGCTACACTTGAGAACAGCTACAGGTTCAAATCACAAGAAGTACAATGATTATTTTACAGAAAAAAAAAACAAAACAAAAAAAACATAAATAAATAAATCCCTGTTACCACTCGCAAAACAAATCCTTTTTCCATCTTGAACACAAAGTAATAAAAGAAGTATAACGTGAGTATACAGGATATCAGGAGAAAGATTCAGGAAGTAAGGCTGGATGTGATATGAGGCTTAGGATATATAGAGAAGTGAGTGTCATGAGACAAGTGTCTGCAGCTGGGATATCACCCCCAGATACCCAGAGAAAAGTAAAGACACCGTATGATTTGTTCATATATTAAAAAAATGTCTTGGACTCCCACCGTGCCTTAGCAGTGTAGCGCTGCATGTGAAGGGGATTGAGTTTGGGCCTTGAGATACCTCTGTCATCAAAATCCCATCAGTGGTATCTGAGATGTTGTGCGTAACGGACTAGCCTGGTTCCAGACTCCTGAATCGCGACCCGCCCACTCTTCAGATTTGGTTGAGCGATTCAGAGAGTCTGGTGATGCTCTATTCAAAGGCGATTTCTCGATCGGAAAACGATTGGGCCAATCGGCGCCTTTGTGGGCGGGGCTAAAGTTTGAACCATTCGTGCAACAGTTTTTTATTGGTGTTTCGGCAGAATAATATTTGTTGAAATCATTCTTTAACCAGCGAATGGGAAGAGACCGATCCAATGGGACAATTATTACAGGTTTGGGCAGCTGGGGGGGCAGCAAGGGCAGTGATTGGGAAAATGTGACCAGCTCTACTTCAAGAACTTAGTCTTGCCAGAGATAATCAACACAAGCCTAAACCCTGACCTCATATTCTGGTCCAACACTGAATGGACTGCATACTTTGTAGAGCTCACTGTGATGTAGATTAGGTATACGAACAGGATACGTCCTGTAGAAGTTGGATGCTGTGGATTTGTATCCACATTCACTATTTAACACTTTAATCAGGAAGTTATAGGAATTCCTGATCAGGGCTTCTGTCACGCCATAAACGCAGCCTCAGAAGCAGCCAATCGACTGCTGGGGCCAATTGGCAGTGATCAATTGATTGAATTAGTCAGGGCCCAAAATTATTTCAATTCTTTCCAAGATTTGTTTGTTTATTGTTAAAAAGGCCAGCTATATTTCATGGTCAGACTGTAGTTGTGTTCAGGCTGTAGTTAAGGTCCCCTAGCGGACATTTACAGTCAGGCCCCCTAGCAGACATTTACAGTTTCTTTTTACAGGCAGACTTACGGTCACCAAAATTAGGACCCCCTTTTCCAGTCTGGACTTTCATGATGTGGTGTACTGCGGTGTTTCTGCATGTTCAAGTTGTTATTCCTTGCTTCGTCACCTCTACTTTTCAGAGTGTTGTCTGTGCGTGCAGCTAAGTAAACCACACATAACTAACACTTGTAATGGAAAGAGAAGAGGACTGTAATTTTGAATCGGTTCATTAAACTACCCCTCGTAGTGGACACTGTCTCATCGTGTTCTTGCCGGACATGCTGTAGTGGTTGCCAGTCAGCATCTGGGACAATTTATACTCTAGAAGTCACACTTCAAAACATTTATCTTAAGTATTTTATATAAAACCAGGGGCTAGGTTAGCGAAAGAATAGACTTAGTAGGTTCCTTTTGTATTATTGTCGTTAAAACTACCAAAATTCTATCAAAAGTACCATCTGAACATAAAAAAGAGGTTGTCTTTTACCCTGCAGACATGGATGGAGGCTGCTTCACTGAGGGACTAACAGGACTATATTCCCTGGTGAGCTACTTACTACCAGTGGCGTAATTGTGTCTAAAACATTGGGGGGGACCCTGGGACCCTCACATTGATGACATATGTGGTTTCGATAGTGAATGTCCCATATCACAAACAAACTGAATGAATGATGACGTGGCATATGAATTTGGCCGAGCGCCATTTCCTATTGCAAATGAATGTAATGACTCAACTCACATTGGCAAGAATGCGAAAAGACAATAAATTGTTAAACTGAAGATCCAGATTCAATCGAGGCTGTCGGACGTGACAACCTCTTCCTCCATTCACAGTGATCTCCTGGGTGTGTGTTACGCGCCCCACGCATCCAAGCTGCTTATAAGGATTGCGCAATTGGGAAGGACAATCAGAAAGGGAGGAGAGAGTGTGACGGCTGTGGAAAAAGGAGACTTACAGGGAATTCTTCACACAAATATTGCAGTTATTTCCTATCAGACATTGTTGGACAAAATGGACTACTTGGACAGCTTAACTCTATTCATATACATTTATTATTTTTTATTTATTTTCTGAACTCAGCCACATCATTTCTCTAATTTCTCTGAGTTGTTTGCCGCTTTCATCCCGGTGCAGCTGGACCGGCTGGAGGCTTGGCAGCGTGTTTATGCTTCAAGGCTGTTAGACAACATTTAGGCCTATATCACACATGCGCACGCACGCACACACACACACACACATACACACACACACGCACACACACACACACACACACACACACACACACACACACACCCCTAAGAAGCATGTGACACCCAATTGCACATACATTTTGACTTATTTTACATACATTAGTCTTAAAAAGTTTGACTTGCAAATGCATGCATCTACAATCCTACTCCAGATAGAAATAAAGTTCTAGGTAATAAGCTAAATTTCATTTAAAATAATCCAAACTCATTTTTTGGCATTCAATCGGCAGCTTGGCCCACTGTTTCTCCTCCACCAATCAGAACACGGCTTCACTTTGCCATTGTAACCGATTATGACATCATTGGATGGAGCTGGACTCTGCTCTACCAATCAGAGCCTGTCTCAGCTGCACTGATGACATCACAATCAGAATTCTGACGTGTTTGGTCACAGCAGCTCAGGGCATAAAAAGCCCTGCTTGAGGTCTTCAGCTTCATACCTTACCACACTCTGTGTGGTAAGGTATACTCCCCTGGGTGCTGGTACAGCTGTTGCTTGGACTGCGGCAAGAGGCTCTCTTTGGGAACCTTTTTGGGAAAATAAGGACCGTGTAGACTGTGTAGGTCCGTGTAGGTCCTAGTAGCTATTGGATGCTTGATGGGCGTGTTTGGAAACTTTCTCTTATATTAAGTTAATAGTTCACTGAAATGTGTTTCTGAGAGAAATGAGGACCTTGTGAAAACACGCCTTCAGATGATCGCAATCCTGTCAAAACTGGCACGAGACACAGAGAGATGGAGCAGGAGCAACAGATTGGTGTTTTTCTAGTTAATTTTGATAGTTTGCACCAGGTGTTGTGGCGGCTAGCGGTTCGTTGAAGAGCTAGTGGTTGGTACGAAGAGGTACGGTTCGCGTCCCGCTGAAGCCAACCTGCCAGCCACTCCAAAGGTGTGGTCTGGTGGTTAGTGATGGCGGTTCGTTGAAGAGCTGGTGGTTGGTACGAAGAGACGCGGTTTGCCTCCCGCTGAAGCAGGCCTGCCAGCCAGTCCAAACTGTGGTCTGGCGGTCGCGGTTGAGGTGCGGTTCGCCTCCAGCTGAAGCCAGCCAGTCCAAACGGTGACCGCGACCGCCAGACCACCGTTTGGTCTGGCTGTCTTCAGTGCGAGGCAAACCACACCTCAACCGCAACCGAACCGCATCGCTTTGTACCAACCACCAGCTCTTCAGCAAACCGCCATCACTAACTGCGGGCTTCAGCGTGACGCGAACCACGCCTCTTCATACCAACCACCAGCTCTTTAACAAACACGGCTTCGCTTCGCCATTCTAACCGCCATTCTAGTCCTCATTTCTCTCAGAAACACATTTCAGTGAACTATTAACTTAATATAAGAGAAAGTTTCCAAACACGCCCATCAAGCATCCAATAGCTACTGTTCTGAAATGAGGACCTAGACAGAGCTACACGGTCCTCATTTCCCCAGAAAGGTTCCCAAAGAGAGCCTCTTGCCGCAGTCCCAGCAACAGCTGTACCAGCACCCAGGGGAGTATACCTTACCACACAGAGTGTGGTAAGGTATGAAGCTGAAGACCTCAAGCAGGGCTTTTTATGCCCTGAGCTGCTGTGACCAAACACGTCAAAATTCTGATTGTGATGTCATCAGTGCAGCTGAGACAGGCTCTGATTGGTAGAGCAGAGTCCAGCTCCATCCAATGATGTCATAATCGGTTACAATGGCAATGTGAAGCCGTGTTCTGATTGGTGGAGGAGAAACAGTGGGCCAAGATGCCGATTGAATGCCAAAAATGAGTTTGGATTATTTTAAATGAAATTTAGCTTATTACCTAGAACTTTATTTCTATCTGGAGTAGGATTGTAGATGCATGCATTTACAAGTCAAACTTTTCAAGACTAATGTATGTAAAATAAGTCAAAATGTATGTGCAATTGGGTGTCACATGCTTCTTAGGTGTGTGTGTATGTGTGTGCGTGTGTGTGTGTGTGTGTGTGATATAGGCCTAAATGTTGTCTAACAGCCTTGAAGCATAAACACACCGCCAAGCCTCCAGCCGGTCCAGCTGCACCAGGATGAAAGCGGCGAACAACTCAGAGAAATTAGAGAAATGATGTGGCTGAGTTCAGAAAATAAATAAAAAATAATAAATGTATATGAATAGAGTTAAGCTGTTTCTGATTGTCCTTCCCAATTGCGCAATCCTTATAAGCAGCTTGGATGCGTGGGGCGCGTAACACACACCCAGGAGATCGCTGTGAATGGAGGAAGAGGTTGTTGCGTCTGACAGCCTCGACTGAATCTGGATCTTCAGTTTAACAATTTGTTATCTTTTCGCGTTCTTGCCAATGTGAGTTGAGTCATTACATTCATTTGCAATAGGAAATGGCGCTCGGCCAAATTCATATGCCACATCATCATTCATTCAGTTTGTTTGTGATATGGGACATTCACTATCGAAACCACATATGTCATCAGTGTGAGGGTCCCAGGGTCCCCCCCACTGCATGAAGTATTATCATCCCAACTCCTATAAACTTTAGCAAACAGACCAGCTAACTTTTTATGAATTTATGATACAGGATATTGGTTTGGACTGATGACCGAATGGAAATCTAGCTTGAACTGTGGCTGGTTAGCTTGCTGTGTGCATTAAATGGTTAACTAACATTATCACGCTGGCTAGGTCACATGTTTCCACGCTAAAAGATACACTCACCCAGCCTCGTTTCTGTAATATCCAGGCAAGTTTCTAGGCTTGCATCCCAGTTTAACAAGGGATAGTTACATAAGATCCTGTGTATTGGTAAAAGCAGTAAAGTGTCAAAAGCCAGTTTAAGCCATACAGTTTTTTTGTGCATTTTCTACTTTCTGCTGTCTCCTTCGCATTGATCCGACCCCACAAGTCAAGTCAAGTCAAGTTTATTTATTTATATAGCCCTTTATCACAAGCATGTCTCAGAGGGCTTTACAGAGAATGTGTCTAGCTAGGTCTAACTAAACACAATCAGTGGTAAACAAAATTTTGTAGGACAGCATAATGAAAAACACAAGGTAGGTAGGAGCAGATTTAGCGAGACAAACAATCTACCTATTCTATATAGCCTAACCTACCCGGCACCCCAGCCTTAGACCCTAAATGCACACAAGGAAAAACTCCAACGCCTTGTAACACCTTGGAAATTATTTGTTTTGCTGTTTTGCGGCTCTAATAAAGTCATAAGAAATTATACAACCCTTGGACCTGTAAATGTTCCACAAAAGAGTGTGGACCACACAAATGGTCAGGTCCTGTAAAATGACCTTTGGACTGAATTACTAAAAAAATTTTTTTTTTAAAATAATTCTGAGTATTTATTAACTATGAATTGAGAACTTTCTCAAGGCTTTACATGTCACTTTCCTTGAATAGCTTGAATGTGCAAACCTCTTGACAGGGATAACAGGGTGTCTCCAATGACAGATACATGAATTTTAATAAAAGTAATTCTAAGTCTAGGTCATATTATTTAATCAGAGTTTCTTTTAATTTCAGAGTTTAATGTCAAACTGAAGTATAAAATATGCATATCACCACCCACAGTTGGAGCAGCTATATTCTACTTTCTAATCTTGCCTTATTTTGCTCATGTTGAGATGTTGTTTTGGAGCTTGTTGGCATTCTTCACTCTTTCACATGCCAATCTCCTCCCTGCCTGGGTGATGACTATTTGCTTCTTTTCCAACCCTTAGGAATCTTTGTTTAAAACATGCTGTACACTGCTGAGTGTATTCAACACCTCAATTTCTGAGTTGACATTACTAGACTGACCGCACTTATAATGCACTCTGTTTTCTGCACCGGTCTTGCACACTAAATTTCCTTCATGACAATAAATGATATTGTACCCTATATTTTCTTGCAGACAGCAAATTGTTGCTCATTTCCTTTGCAAATTAGAAACATTGTGCAAGCGTTATCTTTGCTTGCATGGTAGCACCTGTAGATCACATTAATACTAAGGACCAGAAAAATGGTGGCCTCAAAATGATATGTTCTTTTCTGTTAAAGCAATGCACCTTTGGAATTCTCTGTCTACTTTGTACAATTTCTGAAGATACTGTTTGTTAGAGTAGGCGGCAATAGACAAGGTCACATACTTCTAATGTAAAAATCCCTAGTAGATTGACTTGTGAAGTACACAGTACCTGTACTATAATGTTAATGAGTGGGATGTACCAACGTGTTTTAGGAACTGTTCTGAACCTGACATACATAAAGTGATATCCTTCTGTCAAGCAAGTCTTTGTGCATTAATACATGATGGTAACCGTCCAGACCTATACACTTCTATACTTCTTCCTATACACTTCCCAGTGGTGGAAACAAAGTGCATTATTCACAAGTGTACTGAAATAAAAATTTTGAAAGACTAAAAATGAAAAAGTATATTGAAGTGCACCTTTAAAGCACTTCATTAAAGTAAACATTCTATTATTGTACTAATAATATGATATCCAAGCATGCAAATAAAGTACACTTATTATACGTATACTAAAACACTACTATAAGTATTTGAGATTAAGTACATGTATTTGAAGTGAACTAAAGTACAACTTAACACTAACTTAGAATAAAGTACTCTTCATGTAAGTATACTACAATACACTTTTGAATTTCATAAGTACACTAAATTACCACTATAAGTATTTGCAATTTATTATACTTTTTCAAAGTACACTGAAATACAGCTTAAAATGAACTTACATTAAAGTGCACTTTTTGTAAGTATACTTAAATACACTTCTAGTGAAGTGAAATTAAAGTACACTTTAATAAAGCATACTAATAGTGTATTACAAAGGACTTGAAAATAAGTATACTTTTCATAAGTACACAAAATTACCACTATAGGTATTTGCAATTTAGTATACTTTTTCAAAGTACACTGAAATACAGCTTAAAATGAACTTACATTAAAGTGCACTTTTTGTAAGTATACTGAAATACCACTTTAAGTATTACAGGATTAGTATATTTATTTTTAGTACGCTGAAGATCTATTTTGAAGTACACTTTTTAAAAGTACATGTTAAATATACTTGAAATTAAGCACAAAAAGTAAAAGTATACCTGTAATAACTTTTGCATACTTAAATTATATTTCCAATACACTAAAGTATACTACTTTTTGACCTGGGTAGGTTCTGGCAAATACAACACATCAACAAGAAGCTCAAATTGAAAATAAATAATGCGTGTAATAACTTGTAATTCATGCAATTCATGTGAAGAAGTTTCTGTACCTGACATGAAAAAGAAGCCCTATGACAACGTAGTTTGAAGGTCGATGAGCCACTTCACTACAAGACACTTAAATGAAATGAGACTGCGCCATCGTGTCAGTGGGACATTTCATAAATCAGCTGTTCGGGTGAAATACATTAATTTAAAGACTAACGGCTTGCAAAGGTCGTAATGCCACAACCTCACAATTTGAGAGAATCAAGAGTGACTTTTCTCAACTTCCGCAGCATTTTTCTATTGATTCATCAGAGCACTGTGAGCCAGCAGGGCTACTTTGGACGGAAGAGACTTGACAAGTTATTCTGCACACATCTTGGTGAACATGATAGGAATACAAACTGCATTTTTGCTCTTGTCAACAGATGGAGGGTCCGAGTTTTCTGCGCAATTTTGTCAGGACCCTGGACTTATTTGTGACTCACAGGTCAAATTCTGTTGCCCTCACCTTGTTGATTCAATCAAGTACTGACTCATATGTCATGTCTCCTGAAGCTAACAAGACGCTATACCCTGCTTTCTAAGTATTGAAGGAAAAGGGCACAGATATCTCAAAGGAAATAGAGGAACACAATAAAACTAAGCTCTCACATATATTAATAAATGAAACATTTTTGAAACAAATCCAGAAGTAAAGAAATATTGAAGAATACAGTCATTCAGTGTATCTAACGCCTTTCTTTTGGTGTCTTTTTTACCCTTAGGAAATCTGTGAATATTAATGTCACAGAGCTTTTTGTATTTGAAGTGAAATTTGCATTAAGCCTGGCACACTTCATAAGCTACTTGCATTGTAATTGTGCTCTTGTCTATTTAAAGACACATCTGAAGATAAATCTTGCGGGTATCACAGTTGGAAATGTAATAATTGTGTAATCTTTAACTTCTAGTGTCATTATTGAATAAAACATATTTTTGGATTAGTTTGAATGCGTTATGTCTATGGAGGCAGATGATTGTAATCTTATACACGCTTACACAAACAAATGGCATGTTATCTGTGTAATGGATTCATTTTCTCTACATCCTTCCCCCTCAAAATACCATACTATAAACTTTTCATCTGGTTTTGCCCTACTGTGTGGACTAGTTCAAACAATCGTCATGCTTCAACTCTTTCCCCTTCTGTGATTTTACCCCATTTATGAAGTTAAGATTCATATGTGAAACACACACCGCAATCACTGAATCAGTATATAGTCTTTTCTTCTCTGAGTCTGAAACTGAAACTTGGCAATGTGTTTCAGTAATAAAATGTTTTGTAACAATGCAGATTTAAAACTGTTGTAGCATGTTATTATTATCTCCATATAGCATTATACCTTAGAGATAAAAACAAAGCAAAACACAGCGGGTGATGAGCAAGAGCACTGCTCATGAAGGACCAATACTAAATCCCTATGCAGATAGTTTACACTGATACCAAAAATTTTTTATTATTTACTCAGTGGGTAAATTTTCTACACACGTTTTTAATATTTATTTGGAAAACCTCAATTCAGTCTGAGTCGGTCTCTCACTGGTTTATCATTATTATAAGATACTTACAACATGACAGCAATACAAATGTTGTGTTGTGTTGTTTAGCTGTCTTGGAAACTTGGAAAGCAAGTGATAGTAATTGGGGTATTTACAGCTAAATAAGGCCAATGTTGGTTTTAATATACGGTATCAGGCTAAAAAGTTGTTTTTCAAACTCTTAACAGTCTAATTTTTCTATATGTAGCAACACATATTTTTTTTCTAAGGTAGCAGCTGAAAGTAATGCAGATTTAAGAATTAACATACCTAGTTTCTAAAAGGTAGATGCTCATTAATGTAGGAATGGCTGCACTCTTGGCAGTTACAGGCGTTACTAAGCAACACCCCCTATTTGAAAAAATATAGAATGTGATGATGTATAAGCATCAGGGCTAACAGCTTTGGCCCTGAGGATCTGGAAGGGCCAAGTAGTGGGACTTGAGTTCCTGGACTAGCCCTGTTTTGGCCCAGGCCAACCCAGTGGAAAGGGGTCAGGAACTCTGGAACTAAGTTCAAGCACCAGGTTTGGCCCTCAGTGGAAAGGGGGCTATTGTGACATAAAACCTGGCCTCCAGCTTTGGCTATATTGCAAGAAAACCGCTGTATGTAATGTGGCATCTCGTTCCCAATCACACGATGTTGCAACATTGAGCTGAGGTACTGCAGCACTATAGACAGCTTCATCCTACATTCCCCAGTGCACCTGTGCAGAGCAGATCAATGGGATAATATTTGCCATCAATCACCTTCTTCACTTCAATAGATGGGAACTCATACAAGTTCACCTCAAGGGAAACTCGGCTTGCAACTCAAGATTAATCTTGTCTTCATCATTAAGGACCATATGTCAGAGGAATCTGAGCCCGGGCTTTGACTTGTGGCTCTTTTATAGAGAAAATGTGTGTGTGTGTGTGTGTGTGTGTGTGGGGGGGGGGCAGCTAACAAAGTCTTGTGTAGCCATACCTCCAAGTCTCACAGACTCAGATTCCTGGAGGTCTTTTGTACTCTACTTTCAAAAAAGCTGATGAGATAGATCACCTTGGAGATGAGCACATGGCTTGAGGCTTGGTCAGTCTGGCAGCCTCTCATACAATCATACACATGACACGAGGGATTTGCTTGGTAGGTCCACTCAGTTTTATAGACCAGTAAAGAAATCACTACCTCATGCACTTAGATAAAGGTATAGCACAATTCAAATACAATACCTAACAGACTATGTTTAATGTGATGGAGAATTTGACACTTTTGAAGAAGCGCTGTGTTCCAAATATCCAAACCTCCTTTTTTGACCTCAGAATCCTTTAGTGGCCGAGTCTGTCAAACCATGCCAGTCTTTTCTTTGGAGTGAGAAAAAGGCTGGGGCCGAATCCAGTGATAGCCAAATGCTCAATGGGGGCAACTGATTATACAGTGTGCGATATAGGAGCAGTCAAAATGAAGAAGCAGTGATGAAAAATGACTGTAGTCAGATAGATTTTATGCCCTTGCTTGTTAGAATTTACTGGGAGCATGTCCTGTAAATTTAATCTGCTTCTAATCTGGTGAAGACGAACTGAAATAACTTTCTATACATATACTGAATGTACAAATTATTAGGCACATCTTCCTGATATTGAGTTGCTGTTCCTTTTGCACAATCCACATCTCAATCGTCTCAAAAAAAAATCTTTAAAATCCTTCTCTATAACTCGTCTGCTTCTCTTTATCTTCACCTCCTCCTTTGTGATTGGTAGATTTAATAAGGCAAATCAATAAGGGAATGATGGCCTTTACCTGGATTCACCTCGGTATACTTCATGAAAACAGTTAAGTGTTCCTAATATTTTGCACATTCAGTGTAAAAAAAAGAAAAGAAAAAAAAAAACAGAGCTCTCAGCACAGAGGCTCTAGGTAATTAAAAGATGTAAATCAAAAAGTTGGAACCCCAAATGATGGATGAGTCACTAGGGCTGCATAGCATGTTTACAGGAAAAGTGGAGAAAAATAATTTTGGGCCATTAGGACTGCAAATTTCTAGTGAGCATAATTTATGAGTATCTGCTCTTTGGAGAATGTAATGCCTGGATAGATCACTTGGCATTTTAAAAAGCCGTTTTTCATTATTCCGTCTTTAAAAGGTAGCATAAGCACTGTCAAATGAAATGCTGAAAAAAATATTCACTTATACTTTGGAGACTTTATGAAGTGAAATTTTCAATGACTTTGCAGCTGTGGGTCCACAGTTCACTGTTGATTCACAGTCTCATTCATGCAGCAGTACAGTAAAAACAGTAAGGTTCTACTGTATGTTTTCTACTGTTTCACAGCAGTGTGCAGTGCATTACAGCCTGATCTGATATGACACTTTACACTTCTTCTGTGACGCACATGAAAAAAATGTCACTGCCATTGTCTCTCAGATGGTAAAGAGATTATTCCCAGGCTTCAAGTTAGCCTTGTACCTCCCACCCAGTATTATCTGTCAAGGCCTTCTGTGAATGAGCATAAGAGTCGGCTTTAGGTTCAGGTATCAGGTCTCAGTCTATCTATCTATCTATCTATCTATCTATCTATCTATCTATCTATCTATCTATCTATTCTATCTATCTATCTATCTATCTATCTATCTATCTATCTGTCTGTCTGTCTGTCTGTCTGTCTGTCTGCCTGCCTGCCTGCCTGCCTGCCTGTCTGTCTGTCTGTCTGTCTGTCTATCTATCTATCTATCTATACAGGAAAGAGGGTGGCACTGGTTTCAAACAATAGCGATGATAGATAGATAGATTGATTGATCGATTGACATTACAATATTAAGCTAGATAGATCGGTAACTTACATATCTTGCCCTGGACTTTTTCAAACAACTAAAATATTGGGTTTTTAGAGTTGTTTTGAAAGGTTGATACTGTTGGCTTTTCAATTGCTGACCACAGTAAATAAAAATAAAAATTGACAGTAGTTGAATGTTTCCTTGAAGTTATTGTAGGAAATGTGTAGGGTGTCATTTTCACAGGCGGCAGTGGTTCCAACATTTTTTTTGCGAACAAACACCATTCACAATTACATTTGGTGAATGTCATAAATAGGTTTTATGGTGAAATCAATGAATATTAATTAATAAACCAGAAATTTCTTATTGCACAGATTGTCATGATCTGGCTCTTTGTGTTTTGCCCGCCCACCTAATCCTTTTCCTTTCTCCCTCTCCCTCAGCAGGTACATGCAGAGGGGCGGGGCCGATCTCCACAGGAGTGAGGCTCACAAGGCACACCTGTCTCTCATCCCGCAATCAGCCCGGCTTCTTAAGCCTGCTCCAAATTCTCCCCAGTGCCAGATGATTCCCGCACATGCTCGTGTCTCATGCCTCCTCGCTCTCGTGAAGATCTCCTGTCGTAGTGTTTCCTCAGCGTATCTCTTGTAGATACTCTAGTCCCAGTTTTCTAGTGAGTTTTTTCCCTCCTGGACACTTTAAGTTATTTTGCCTGTTCATGGTCTCGTTTTTTCCCGTCAAAGTGATTTTCTGTTAACTTTTGAAAATAAACTGTTTTTGTTCGATTCTGCATCTGGGTCCTGGCTCTCCTTGAACACACCCCTAACACAGATATTAGAAAATACACAAGCAAATTCAGTGTGCACAAAAAAGTTGTAACGTTAAGCGAGTAGGCTGTGACAGAAATTGTGATGTGATTTAAATTCTATAAACATAGGGCAATCTCTGTTTCCTGAAGCTAATTTTAGCTTACTAATTATCAGCTAGCCAGCTCCTTTTTGTGTTTGTATTCTCGAGTGTCTCAATTGTCTTGCCTAATCTGCAAACCTTATCAACATCTTGACAAGAAATTCTGTAAATACCCTTCACTTAGAGTTAAATGCTCTGTGTTTTCAGTTTGTAAGTCTGTGGCGAGCATATAATAATGGTCTTTTTCACCATTGCAGGAACATAATCATGTTGTTGCAGGTCTGGCTGTATTTGGACTCCTAGCAATCCTCCTGAGTAATAATGCCACACAATACAATGTGCCTGGTTTTAGTAATCTAAGAACATGATAATGGTTATGTTTCCCCTGCCAGTAAAGTAATGCTGAGCAGCTCCTGCCAAGGCACACGGAAGAGCAAAGAGACAGATAAGACAACAACTGAATCAAATTGCTTTTCTCATCTTTATGGTAAAATACTCCTGAAAACCTTTTGCATTTTGATTTTGCAGGGAATAATGAAAACATCTCTAAACAGCAAAACATCTGCAATTCATTCATCAATGATCCTTCTTGTATTTTTTTTTTAAATGTGAAAAATCTAAAAGCTATTGTATGTAGAGTTTATATTGGCTTTCATATATAGCTTACAGAAATTCTACACATTTCTTGAGCTATTACATGCAACAGTCAAGAAGAGCTCCTATTCTCTTCTGAAAATCGTCTTGTTGCTTTTACTGTAAAACACAATAATACAGTACTGCTGTACACACTTTCTCCCAGCAGTTGATGAATGTAATGGCCGACAGATTGACAGTTTGCTTGACTGCTGCGGTGTGTAGCGCCCTGGAGCTTCTTATCATGGTGTCATATTTAATATGCCAGGAAAAATTAAAAAAAGACTCATGGCTTAGGGAGCTTTAGCAGTTTGAAGATGAGTGAGGAGCTATAAGCCGTATGTCTCAGTTGATAACGTCCTGCAGAAGCCCCTTGTTGTTGCTCCTGTCTGACTCAGACTCATCACTGGAGTGTTTATTGTGGTTAGGTTTATGTTTGAGACCACACACAAAGATTAATGACTAATGCCTAGAGTTGCCCCTAGCTGGGCTATTCACAAGCAAATTTTTGACTAGATTGCATAATGGTTGTTACAGTACACTGCTAAGGACTCTTTAGTGGGTATAAGTAAGTAAGTAAGTAAGTAAGTACAATTAGATTAATTACAGTAAGTAAGTATAATTTTATTTATATAGCACTTTTCCTACACAGGGAAACTCAATGTGCTTCACATAAAAGCAAAAATTAAAAAAGGAAAACAGTACAAATTGTACAAATACATATATATACTGTACATATATACATTAAATGATCCAAGGATAAAAGTGAAGATCCAAGGATTCTTAAAAGCTCTGGGGTTTTGAGGAATTTAGGGTAAGATAAGGGGGGAAAGGGAAAGTAAGAAAGTAAAGGAAGTAAACTTCAGTAGCAGGCAGAAAAGACAAGGTTACAGACATGATTAACACTAGTTTCCATGAACAGGATCAAAATGACCCTCATTTAAATCAATGGAATTCTTCATTAAAAATTTTGTCTTTGACCTCATAGAGATGTTATAATTATGTTTATTTGTCACTTCAGCTGGTCTTATTTAACCCTTAGAAACAAACCTTCTTATTTCTACCACATACCATATAGCATGTTTTCTTTTTCTTTTTGAATACATTATTTGATGATAACAGTGATTTCTACATGGACCTAAATACATTTTTGAGGGATATTTTCAAAATGGCTACTCTATGTGGATGCAACATGCTTTTTAGTATTGAAGAAAATTCAGTCTAGAGCAAAAAGTTTTTGTACACTTCATGAATAATGAGGTGTAATGGTCCAATGATAAGATGGAAATATGCTTTTGTAGAAAGATTCTCTGAACTGTTGCAGTATTTTAAAAGAGCCCATGACAACCCTCACACAGTGTTATGAGTACACACACACACACACACACACACACACGCACACACACACACACACAGCTTTAGTATCAGCAGTGCAAATGTCTCCCGTAGGAATCAATGTATTCAAAAACAATGGAAGTCAGTGACAAAACGAAATGCTTATTCCACTGTCTCTCTCTCAGAGAGGCAAAGTCCAAAACACATGAAACTTTGCACAGACATATTTCCCATATGCAGAACGCTGCTGCTGGGCTTTTATTGGCTCTGGGAAAAGAGACCACATCGTCCCGGGACTTGCTTCCCTTCACTGGCTCCCAGTTCGCTTAAGAACTTCAACTTTAAGATTCTGTTGCTTATGTTTAAAGTCTATCTCTATCGATTGTTTTGCATCCGTCTGCATCTATTCTTGCTGTTGCTCTTTAATAGTTGTACAGCACTTTGGTTGTTGTTTTATGCCATGAGTCACTGTGTCCAAGTTACACACTACAGATGCTAACCCCTATATATCGAGTGTTTTAAAGTGTTTTACATTCAAATGAATGAGGGTCATTTTAAACTTGGGACACTAATATAGAAACAATTTTCTTATAGCATTTATATGGGTAAAATAATAAATGGAACATCAAATGAAAATAAAAGTAATAAAATATACTAAAGGAGTAAAAGGTAACAGACAAGGAATACCTTGAATATTTAATAATAAAATATTTTTCTTCTAACAATGCAACCACGAACAGGATCGTTTTGACCCTGTTTGTGCATTCTAGGCTTAAAGAAATGATTAGGGCCACAGTTAGCCAAACTGTTGGCAAAACCTTCATGTGGAGATCTAATGTGGGACCTTTGGGTCTGCACACCAATTATATTCTCTGCACCACTCCCACTCCTGTTGATACTTTATACCAGTAAACACTCTTAGTGCTGTCACGTGACGTGACCATTACTTTGGTAAACACCATGCTGCTCCTTACATCTGGATATGGAAAAACACATGTTAATACAGCACACATTGTGATCAGATTGTGTTGGGATCTAGTAGACTGGTCTGGGATCTGTCTCACGAAGATTAGTCGGTTAGTGAGGTAACTTTGGACTTCACTCTGACTTTTCAGTCCACGACGGTGGCTCCCTTTTAAACGGGGCACATCCCGAACCAGGTTATCATCACTGTTGTGTGAAAACCGGATTTTAGTGATTTGCATGTTTTAACTTTAATTGAAGGCACTTGGTCCTGTATAGGATGGGAAAACTGTACAACCCTTGGGTTTATGAAACCTTTTCAAAACTATTTGGATAAACACAAAAATGCTCATGGTCATGGTGGTCAAGCTAGAAACATTGCATTCAAATGAATGAGACAAGCAATAAAAAAGAACTGTACAGAGGGATACTATTGATTTAACAGGTAGTAAGAAGGACTGTCCTTAGGTATACAATAAATGTTGTATACCTAAGCCCACATTACCAGCAGAAGTAGTCTAAATAATGACAGACAGCATTAAATTCCGACTTTCCATTTCATACTTCACACTTTGTTGGCTCGTTCTTGTACGCTCTACTCGTAATTCTGATATTTCCGACATGACTTGAAGTCAGGATAAGAGAAGGGGAATCTTTTGATCGATATCATGCCAATAAAGAGGTTAAAAAAGCTAAAGAATGTAACACAAGTGACATCCTATCTAGTAACTGTAATGTGATCACTGATGCCTTACTTTACTCCATTACAGGAAAAAGTAATGTGATTACAGTAGCACAGTAATGTGTTTCCCCCAACACTGGATATACCATACAGGACTTGCAGAACACAGAATCCATGATGAAACGACAGACACACTGCCAACTCACTGCCGGTTGTTTTCTCTTCATAGCACCAGCTAACACTGCTCAGGAGAGATTTCTTTATTTCAAGGCAGCTGATGGGGGCACGACTGCTGCATCGATCTCCAAAGTGCTTTTAGAGCAATTGAGTGCGGTTTGCTCACCGGAGGAGACAGAGAGAGTCAGACTAATAGCGCAAACATTTGATGGTGCTTGGGTCCATGACAGGTGCAACCGGTGGAGAGAGGAAGAAAAACCAAGGCATTTATCCCAATGCACATTTCATACACCAGTTAAATTTGATAATGCAAGGGGCAGTCTGGTCAATAACCCCTGTACACTGCTTTTTACTTTTTACTTTTTACTTTTTACTTATCACAGTGGTTTTTCAGCCTTTACTTCTCGCTCTCCGAAAAAAAGTGGCTGTTTAGGACCGGACGGCAGCGAGCAGGTTGCCACGGGCGTCTCACACACTTGTTTATGAGAAGGAGGACGCTTTGACGGACAGCTTCAGCAGTATTCAGGCGTCTCGAGAGTTTGACCTCAGGTCAGGGAGGCTAAAGGTTTCTGCCGTATGCAAGTTCAGAAGAGAAATATGGATGCTGCACAGGCATACGGTCATGACAGACTTTGTTGATGCTGTTTCAGAAGTTTGTGACTCTGTGACATCTCTTTGGTCGTAATAAAGTGACGTCAGTGCTGGATCTAGACGAATTAAGGGGTGCAGCAACCACACAATGGTTGGGGGTGAAGTTTTAGCCCCACCTATTCCATTTTTTCTCCACCCGCCACTGGATTGCACCCATATTCCATCACCGCATCCCAGGGGTAAAATGAGGCGGACTTTGTTACAGAAAATCTTTTCACAGCCTCAATACAAACACAATATTGTGTTGATGAATAGTTTGCCCGCTGTGCCTTCATGACGGGCAGTGATAAGCCTATTTACTTATGGATTTACACTATCTGCAATTTTCCTCCAGCAATCCTCTCTGGGCTTGGCAGCAGCAACAGTGTTATACTTGTCGCTGTTATAATGTGTTTGTATTGCTTTGCTCATATTTATTCATTATGATAGCTTTGTTCTTCTTGAGAGAAGAACAGAAATGTTAGTGATCTATACTCCCCACTTTTACAGTCTATTTAACATGTTGAAATATGATTATATAACCCCACAAAAAAGATGGTATTAAAATATATTAATGGTGGAATGTTAAAGTCATGGCAGTCAAAGTCAAACTTCACAGTCTACTGCTGCTCCTACTAGTCCTCCTCTTACTACCACAACTCCTCCTCAAAGCACTCCTTCTACTCCTCCTACTTGTTCCTCTACTCCTACGACTCCTCCTTCGACTCGTTCTTCTCCTCCCACTACGTTGCTATTAATATTGCTGTGGGAGATCCAGGTTTTCGATTCCCGCCTGAATTGTCTTTTTTTCAAAGTGCTTCATAGGATTTTAGCCTCGGCTACTTTTAAAGATACATTCCACTGAAACACAATTTTGTATTATTAATGCTCTTAAAGGTATAGGTTTATTCCATTGACAACATCCTACTATTTTTCCTGTCTACTTCAATTGTTATGTTAAGTGTTATGTTCCTGTATTTTTTCTGTGTATTGATAATGAAGTGATTCCTTTGCTAAGAAATAAACATATTGCTTAAGCAGCACATTTTCTCAAGGAAATTTACTTTTTCTAGTTATTTTTCCACTATTTTATTGCTTATTTTTTACATTCTAGTTGTGTGCTTCTATTCTATTTATTTTTCCCTACTGAATCCTGTTACTTTCTGCTGCTGCGGCAACCTAATTTCCCAACAGGGATCAATAAAGTTTCACCTTACATCAAATATGCTGCTCTGGATCTGTCCATGTTGCATGTAATTGGCTATTTGTTACAAACCCAGCTCCTTTTATGTGAACGTACTCATGGGTGAATTGGAAAATCTTGGGTGGACAGAATGGGTTGATAACCATCGTGAGACCAGTTAGCCGGGATTGGCATCGTCTGGTTTTGTGTCGCCAGCTCTCACGAAGATAAACCGGACTATGCTGAACTTGAGATGAGACATGCAGGCCCCTGACTGGCATTATGATCGGATTTCAGCCAGAGACAGCGAGGTGCAAATGCAATGCAACGTTTGCATTAGTGACAAAGACCCACAGGATGGAAATGTTATCAGTGCATTTCCTACTAGACAATCATAGAAGACGACCCCATCCACAGCAAAGGAAGAGTAAGCAGAGGCTGTGCTGTATCGTCGCCTCTGATGACCCTACACCTGCCATGTTTGTTTTTGTTGACAATAAACAGACTTACCACCTCCTGACCTACCCGCCTGCTTTGCATAGTGCGGAAAATCAGATCCAATCACAAATCAGACAGAATGCAGACAAAGAAAAGGCATATAAACCCCAGGGGTAAATGCAAGAGCGTGAGCGTGATCATGATCGTTTTCATTATCTGGAGAGCATATTCAGACGCAGATCTCATTTTAATACCAGATGTAAATAAGGTCAGAGTCAGAACATGGCAACTGCAGCTACTCTGGCCAGCACAAAATGAATAATTGGCCGAGAGTCAATATATCTTTAAAAGTGAGCGTTTTCTGTCAGAAAAAGAACTTCTCCAGGGAGCAAGAAGCTGCCCTCCACAATCTGTCAGACTTAACTTATTTCTTCAAGAGCCCTCTTCATGTGCATGTGCTCTGAATCTCAGGATAAAAATTGTGGATGCAATTGCCACTAATATTTCTTGACATCTGTTACTATGAAACCAAGCTTGTCAAAAGGGTTTATTACCATGTAATCATTATTGCCGGTCCAATTACAATCATAATGCTGGTCCAATTACAGTACTGTGATATCATCAATTATTGCCACACTGCCATGTGAGTGGGTGCAGTGCTGAGTTAAATAAGATTGGAACATTTTAATTGAATTGAAATAGCATGGAATGTTAAATTCTTCATTATCATCACTGTGGACTGGAATGTAAACGTATTACCAGTGAGTTAACCTGCTAGCTTTCAAAGAACAAGGTTTATTATTTAAATTCCAACGGCGTACTGTTCATACTGTTCACAAGTAAATTTTCTAATCAGTGTTCAGTGGGTGTAACGAAAAATGTGTGCGATTGAGAAGCTGCTAGTATACCTTCCCAAGTCCTGCACTCAGGTGAGACCAGACCGAGACGCAGCTTTTGTTTACCTTCAGTTTTTTTTTTTTTTTGGCTTGTTGTTTTCCAGAAAAACAATCAATGGTTACCATCTGTACAGTTTATCCTACACCTAAACCAAGTGAATTTTGTTTACATTTTATATTGCTTTGAGTTATTATTGAATAAAATCTCTCATTGTTCCAGTTTTCTTCATCATTGTGACATCCTGCTTCCAGGGAGATGCATCACATTTGTCATGTCTGCTGAGGACAGCCATATTTGTTATTTCTATTTCCATTATGAGACATGTTTTTTTTTTTTTAATCCTCTTTCTCATTTTGTTTTTCAAGTCTTTTGAGAACTTGCAAAATGCAAGTTGCAAAATTACTAAATGAACCTTTCTCTCCAGTGGAAGTAGGAGCACACATCCACTCTAAAACTCCTCCCAACTTCTCCTAAACTTTACAAGTTTGAGAAGCACATTTAGTAAAATATTTTCTGAATTACTCAACTTTTAAATTTAGGAGTGAGCTTCCTAGGTGTATCAAACTTATTGAGTGGCAGGGAACCTTGAAATGTCATCCAAGGACCACACTCTCTGAGGTTTGCTTCAAATAACTAATAGATTTATTCCGTAAGATGAAAATGGTAATTGAGGATATACTGTATATGGAAAGATTTTCATCAAAAGGGGTCAGCCAAAAGAAATTCCTTCAAGGGCATTTGCTCTACCCACTTCCCCACCACCACCATAGGTTAGCCTGTGAACCTATGGAAATGAGTTGATAATGCTCAGCGTAGTGTGACCTTATCTACATAGAGCCCAGGGGATTTGGCAACACTATATTTGAACCTCAGTTTAAAACACATTCATAATATTTGGGAGCCATATTTGACCAAGTCCTGCAGAGTGGTGAAACATGATGAGCCCCGCAACCTCAGTATTTCACAAGTATTGCATCAGGTCACAACGACATCACCAAGCCCATGCAGCTTTTAAGTGGTTCACTTAACCCCACCTTCCACCTATCTTCCCTCTCCTAACACTTAATGTAATAAAGAAGGATAGAAACACACACAATAGTAGGGAAAAGAAGACAGAATGGACAGATAATCTCATCATCTTCAACTCTGAAAATGACACGAATGCACAATAATCCAACGAAAGCTTATGTCTGTGCACAGAGATGCATATGTTCTCATATTATAATTATTACAGTGGGCTATTGTATCAGTAATTCTGACATAACAACTAATCATCCTTTTATGTATGGACTGGGTTGGCAGAATGTCAGTTTGATAAGGTTGGTCCAGTTGTGACCAATTTTACACCAAATTTTGAAGAAATGACCATCTCACCTTCCACTGTACACAACTGTATATTATTGCTGATGTGACTTCAGGTTCAGTTTAAATTAATGGTCTCCATGCCAAATGCCAAACAGCTTTGCTTTCACGAGCTATTCCATTTCTGGACCATATAAATTTTGCCATTTGAATGCTATGGTAGTGCATTGGTTTAACATTTACACATTATTAATTTGAGCTCTTATCCAAATGTCAAAATCCACATCAGTAGAATAACTAGCAAGCTAACTGAAGGAAATTATTTATTTCAGCATTTTCATGTATATTCATCATCTCAGATTAATGCTAGCTAAAATTAGCTCAGTCCCATTCATTTAACATGGCAGTGTATGGCCAGTTTGTGTAGCAACCCTTGACTCTGCTGTTGGATGAAACTGATATACCGATATCGGCCTCTAATTAAATATCAGACAGCGGTCACTGCCACAGTCTGTGTTCCACTGACGATATGATGAAGGTCTTTTTTTATTTTATTTATTCACTGAATTGTTCAATAATGTTTTTTGTAAATTAATTCTTTATTTAAAGGTAGTAATCGATCCCAGAGTTTCCCTGCAGTGGAATAGGTGTGGTGGGTCACCCTGCCTTAAAGAGCTGCTAAAATAATTTAATCACTATGGGTTCAGTGGAGAATTTTTTGTGTCACATGATGATTTAAATACTGTTTCAGAGGCTTTCCACACTGGAAACACTGAATACTTTTACGATGCTGAATATCAGCACAAAATATTGGCGATCGGCAGCTTCAATACAAAGATGTCGGTATCAGCCTTCAAAAACTGAAACTGGTTGAACTCTGCTGTTACCAGCTCCAATCAGGCAGGAATGTTGTTTATAGTGGAAGTCATATTTTTGACCTAAAAAATTGTCATAAACCCAACCCAACCCAATAAACATGTTCTTTATGAAAATTGTGATCTGTAACTTTATGAACTTGACTGATTGATCCTCAAAGAGAAATTGTGTGGTTGCAGCAAAGAACAGAGGTTCAGAAAAAGTAAATGGCAGTAAAGGATATGAATAAAATGTAATAAAGGATATACATAAAATGCAATGAAATAATACAAAATGTTAAAGACAGATCATCGTCATGATGCCAATAAAGAGTTTCTAATGGCTAAAAATAATCGTCTCTGCTCTTTTTATAAATGCACTGCAGTTGTACACTTGGGGGCATGGCGCTTCACAGTTGGAACTATTTGCCTAAAAGCAGAGAATCCAGTCCAAAACCTTAAAGGAGAAACCCATTCTGAAATATAATTTGCATGCTATAAGCATGCACAAGTGTCTCCCAAAGCTAGAAACAAGACAAGCAAGACTCTTGTTGATGTCATCAAGTGAAAAATCCTGGAGCTGCTCCATTGCCATTGAATAGCAGATTAACTTTGTGGCCCATTGTGACAGCACCAAGGTAATTTTACAGCAATCTGGGCACATTTTCTGGCTCTTATCTGTCAGCCTTACAATCAAATAAAATGATGTAAGATGTAAAGGCTTCAACACAATCTCCAGTTCATGCAGCAATGGAGAAACTCAAGGATACTACTGTGCACCCTCTGTTTCGAAATGGAAGCCTAACCCCATTCATTCAGCTGATGAGAACTGCAAGTAATCTCTGTTCTGATATCAGATAAAAAAACAGATGTTGAAATGTTCTGCTGCTCCTCAGGCTCTGAATACTGACCTATTCATCTACACCAATAGATCTACACCTGTGAAAAATAGGGGCCTAGTAGCAGGGAATTCTATGATAATGAACTAAATTAAAGGGCAACTTCACCGATTTTCAACCAGCATTGTATCATTACAATATGGGTAGTATATGCAAATTTAACTTCCCTCCATGTTGCCTGCACCCAGAGCTCCCCGCTCATTTTTTTATATCAGTATATTTGGAAGAAAACTAGTTTCATGATACGATGTGTATATATATATGTATATATATTTTAAAGTTGAACATTGTTGGACTTTATAAGAATAATTGAAGCCAATGTGTGAAGAACCATTTTTTAAACACCAAACATAGTCAATAGTATAGTATAGTCAATCTGCATCTTTTTGGGTGAGAAACCTCTTGTGTCTTCATCTATTACAGTGTTTAGTACCAGTGTGCCATTCAAGCCACAGCCTTTTTGAGAAAATCAAACAGTGAAGCTGAAAACCTAAACTAAAAACGCTCAAGCCTTTTTTTTTTTTTAGTTTATTCTATACATGTCTAAGAATTTTGGCCCAGTCAATTATTACTACCAGTCTCCTAAAGCGTGATTTATACTCGGTTCTTAAAGGGTTACACTTAAGTCTGTATGTGGCACACTGCATCTGAATCAACCACTCAAACAACCACAGACAGCTGCTACACTGCCCCCTGTTGTTCACAACTGGTACGTACACATTCCGTTCACAGTTTTTGACGTGAGCTTTATGTCCATCTTTTTTTTTAACGTTAAGGATTCGCAATACCCCCAAAATCACTACAACATTCCTATAATATTCCTATAGGGACTTATAATGTGTCTGTAGTACTCAGTAGTGAGTTTATAGTGACCTTATCGTGGCTACTTTATGTTTTTGTTATCACCTTTATCACAATAATATTCCGAGGGACGATTTGTTTTGGAATCATTTTTTTTTTTTTCGTAAATTAACTTGAAATGCAATGAAATAATCACATGAGTTGAAAGATTTTTTACATTTATTTATTTACTTTTGAGAGGTTTCTCCAATGCCAAATGCCATAGCGTGAAACAACAGGCTGGTATTAGGACTGTGTATGAGGTCAATAAGCACTAAATGTGATCTCTTGGGTTTTTTTTTTGTTTTTTTATCATGGGAGTATAATATTATTTTATAGTAACCAAAAGGCACTGGTCCGTCCACGAAACTCGTCCCCCCCTTTGGTCCGTTCGCAAAACTATCCGTAGTGAAACAAGTACACTTATCCTTGCTGGCATGCAACAACTTCTCTGACTTACCTGACTGGAAAATTAGCTTTGTCTGAATAATAATAAACTTTCAGATAACTTGTTTGAATTTGGATCGATAACATTAGATGCGCTACTATAACAAACGTGATCTATATTTAAGGCGGTTAACAGAACTTACTTCATCTGTGCAACTGCCTGCCTTCGCCCAACTAGAACAACTTGTTCTTGTTAGATTTCACCATGGACACGTTCATTAAATTTACCAATCAAAGTCAAGGGAGGGATCGTATTTTCAGGTAAGTTGTTGTTAACATTATGATTTGGATGTAAACTATTGGCTGTTTAAGTTATTGTTCGAAACGTGCAGCTAAACGTTATGGAGTAATGCCAATGGCAGCGCTTGTTGAGCAGCTGTAACGTTAACCGTCGTGTGCTAACGGTTAGCCAAGTAAGACAAACTGATTTTTGTTTGTTTGTTTTTCAGGGCAACACAGTATGCCTGCGCACTGTCCAAATATTTACTCAGAAACAACTCGGGAACAAAGGAACTTGTGGCGAAGCTTAAAAGTCTGGAGTCCAACATGAGTGCTGGACGAAAATGTGAGTTGTAAATTTAAAGAGGAGCACCTAGAGCAGTGGTTCTCAAAGTGTGGTCCGGAGGCCCCCAGGGGTGCTTGAGGGGGTTTCCAGGGGGTCCCCAGAATAGTTATATTTCATTTTGATTTAATTCACTAAGAAATACACCAATTAGAGAATGTATAAGAATGACCACTGTAGTCCTAGGTTTCACTCTCGCCCTCCTATTATCGCCCCATATGCAGTGTAGACAGTTCTACAGTTCAATACTAAATCAACAACAATAGTGGGTTCCTGGGGCAAAGTCTTATTAAACCGGGGTCTGTAGCTCTAATATGTGTCTGTGGGGGTCCACCACATGAAAATGTTAGAGAACCACTGAGCTAGAGCACAGAGGTCCCACTCCCACCTTCTTCTTCTTCTGATAAAATTTCCAGCAGATTAGACACTGAAAAGTGTACTGCTGCCCTCCACCGCCCATGAAAATATTTACCTCATCCTCTGCCTATATCAGAGGATAAAGGCCTGTAATGTGTAAAAGTTAAAAATTATCTTTACAAAGTTTTAAATGAAAAAGAAGGAACTCCTTAAATAACTGCTCTCTCTCCCTTTACTATACTTCCTACAAGTAAATATAACATGCAGTATTGTCTCTGGACTGCCACAAACGCACAGCCTGTCTGGATGCTTACCCACTATTTTCATTTTGTGATCTAACCCACAATGCCCTAGTCTTAGTGGAGTCAATTTAACAGCATCTTTTCTGTCACCTCCCATTTATACACCATTCCTTTTTACAGACTCTCATGCACAACTGGACCAAAAAGTAAAGCCTCCCTTCTGTTTTTCATTGACCCATTCTTCCGGCCTTTCCTTTGCAAGCCCCTCTTTGATTATACTTATAGCACTATATCTGCCATTTCATTGCCCTCAACTCCCAAATGCCCAGTATGCACAAAAATCCCACCTCGCCACCCACTTTCTCTTTTCTGTGTAAACATAATAATATCTTATTAACAAGGTCAGGGCGAGCTCTTGCTGTCCCACGCTTCACGGCCGACAAGGCAGCAGCTGAATCAGAGCAAATAACAGCTTTACTTGGTTTGACTTCCTCCACCCACCATAAAGCCTATAAAGACTATTGCCAATATTTCAGTGGCAAATACGGACACCCCATCTGTTGTATGAAAACCTTGTTGGAACCCTCATCTTTTTTCCAGGAAGTCTATGTCCTTCGTTTTTTTTAGTATATTGGCTTAATAATATAGACTTTGTTCCAAACATCTTAGTCTGAAACCTACCACTTGGCCAACAACCTTTGTTGGTGTAAGATATAAATTATATATCAGTTAAATATTGTATAACAGATCTACTGGATGTATGCCTAGATCTATTGATATCTTTTAAACAAATTGACCCACTTTTAATTCATTTATGCTACAAATTAATGGTTAAACATGCCCCTGGTAAAACATCTCCCTCTGTGTTTTGTAAGAAGCCAACAATTTTGTGATTTTACCACTCCAGGGTTATTATGTAACTAGTAAATCAATCATTGACCTTACACTGGAAAACATATCGTTTGTATGTTTTTTCTGAATGGCCATTGTCATCCCCCACCTGAGATTCAACCTGGTGGTGATTTAGCACCTGAGCTTGAAAAGCCTGAACTGAACTTTGAAAGCCCTGTTTCACTTTTTCCCTGTATGCCTATAATTTAAGAGAATGTTGATAACTCTTCATATGGATGGCATTAGTGGATGGATGCAATTAAAACTAGTTGATGCACATGTTTTGTGCAACCCCACAACATGTCAGTGTAGAATATTTGGCACTTTTCAGAAGACAAGACTTGGTTTTCAATTCTTTGTTGTAGTGATAATTTTTGCTTCTGTTGCATCCCTGCCAGAACCATAAACATTGGCGTTGCAGAAACAAATCCTCAAATTCTGTCGGATCACATTTGATTGTGCTCTATAATGTTGCTGTGAGGATGAATTGGCAATTTTGCAAATTGCAATATCTCAGACATCTGTGTGTATTTGGCCCATGGGCCAATGGCTGCTTGTGGCTATAGTGAAATCTATTTTCTACCCCAGTGTGAAGTGAGATAGACACTGCGTGGGTGAGCGGACTGTAAGTGCTCTGATGACAGGCAGACCTGCAACAAGTGTGGCTGTAATGATGCGAAAGTGATGATCTTAAGACTGGGTGAAATGGCTCTTAGAAAGGTCTTACAACCCACAGGGCGAATTAATGTACGAACAAGCAGTTTGTGTCCCTTGTGAGTTCTTAATGACTAGTCGGGTAGAATTGGTATAAGTAAGAAGTTTGGAACCCGTCAGTCTCCCCACACAGAGATGAAACACTAGTGGACTGCCTGAGAGACAGCAGAGTAGATTTGTGGACATGCTGTCTCAATCAGAAATTTGAGGATAAATACTAATAGAAGTAAGCATATTGTAGATGTATTTATGTAAACTAATTGTTCTCATTTGCTAAAAGTGCCAGAAGGCTCTATGTCATCTTTTTTTAATTTTTTTTTTTAGATTTTGAACATCCTCAAATGTTCAACCAGTATTCTTAGATTTAAAGTAGGCCAGAAATGTACTGCCTTTTTCAAAACCTGCAATACTATATAAACCGCTGATGGCTTTTTTCCCTGGGGCCACTCAAATCGCCTCTTTTGTCAAGAGAGAGATGATTTTCTGCGCTAAACCAGGCACTTGTTGGCCTGTGCATAAATCATTCTTTTGAAACTTTGCGGTTTTAATGCAAATTGAACACCCAGAGACCGACATGAGCTCCACATCTAGATGAAGGATGAGTTGCTGCCTTAGAGGAGAGTCGGGGATTAAAAGCCTTTTCTCTCGTCTTGCTGTTGCGGCATAGCTGTGTCAGGGCCAAGTCTGGGCCACAGAGAGCCAGGCCAGGCTCTGTTGGCGCACCACCTAATTATCTCTTCTCTGCATCAGAGATTCATCCACTGGGCTCTTTAGCCTGTGTACCTGGGCTGCTTGCCACGGGTTACGTAGGACTGTGACATTTCCACAGTCTGAGTGAGGTTTTATGCTTGTTTAGCTGCTTGCCTATGTGCTCTAGGAGTTCAGCTTGGCTGGCTGTAAGGGGGAAGGACACATTTATGGCTCTCACAATTTGAACTCAGACCTTGTAGGAGGCCAATTTAACAAAGGATTGTGGCTTCTGGATGACGCCAATAACTCGCTCTCTGAGGGGTTGAGGTGGCAAGGAAAACAATGAAGAGCCAGAGCCAGAACAGGTGCCGTTATATACTTCAGTGAGTATATAATGACCATGACCAAATTCCCTCAGGTGAATAATGTAATAACCTGAAATATTACAAGGCTTAAGTGCATCTTAAGTGTGCATCCAATCCTAGTTTGCAATCCAATAGACTGCTATGACTATGAATATAGATCTGACATTTCGTATTGTTCTAATGCCCAGTTTTTTTTTGTTTTCTTTGTCAGTGTTCAGGCTGGGGAACACAGTGAATTCCATTGAGGCTGCCAAGCGAACCATGCAACTCTCTGACCCAGTGCTGTGCCTGTTCCTCACTGTGGCCAACATCAACCGCGCCCTCTACTTTATCTGTGACAATGTACTTTGGGCCAGAAGTGTCGGCCTTATCAACGACATCAACAAGGACCGTTGGAGCCTAAACGCCTCTCGCTACTACTTCCTCTCGCTAGTTATGGGTCTGACCAGAGATGTTTACGTAATCTCCCAGTTAGTGGTACAGAGAGCAAGAGATAAGCACTTTCAGCAGAGGCTCAATCGGCACCTCAGTGTCAGTCCTGAAGTAGCTGAAGTTGTCATTCCTCAGCTGGATGCGTTTCTTTTCCTCCTGTTTGAGAGCCTAAAAACACATCCTGCTGTTGCCTTGGACATGCTGAAAAATATATGTGATCTTTTCATTCCATTAGACAGGCTGGGTATATACCAGTCAAATGCAGGAGTGGTTGGATTTTGCGGTCTGATATCCTCACTGCTAGGGATTGTAACCCTCGTACAGCCCAACTTAAAAATCAAACCATGATATCCAGGGTTGAAAGCGATGGGAATGTCTTATTGCCGATAAGCAAAAAAAATGGTTTATCATGAAATACAGTTTATCTTGAAATACGGGTCTTTAAAAGGATTTAGTGATATAACTGGACTCATAATGGCTAACTGAGGTTAACTTGGGTGCACAAAGACTAGACTTTTGTGTAGACTAGACATTACAAGCACTTCTGCTAACTAGCCTATATTCTTGGTAATTATGTTTTACACCAAACCTGACCTAGCAATAACTGAAAGGCTTGAAAGGTTTTTGGAATAAATGGATCTTTGTTCTGTATGTTATCTCAACTAGTTTTTTTTTTCTTTTTTACATTTGTGAGCAAGTGGTTAACTAATTACAGGATATTTTGGAAATATACAATTTTGACATCTTATGCTAGGTTTTGGGACCAGCTAAAGTTTATGGGCTGATAGACTGGTTTGAAAAGGGAGCAAATCAAGTTCTATTTTGGGCTTGCAGAGTCCCACCCTCCTCCCCCTCCTCCTCCACCCCTAAGACCAATTTGTCGCACTCTAATCAAGCTGGTTTGTAACTGCAATACGACTTTGCACTTTGTATCTGCAGTGAGTGACGCTAAAGGGATGCACTTTGCAAAATATGGGCCCTTCACTAATGCAAGCTTTTGGCCCGTTAAAAAAAGCTAGGTGCATAGTTTTCATCTAGGTGGCTTTATCAGTTTACTGCTGTCTTTTATCTGCTCTCTTTTCACTGATAGGATGCTGCTAAACCTTTTACCTCTAAGATTCGAGCACTGAAAAAGCTACTTCAAAGCCAACATTACATATTTTCCAGTACGAAGGGACCTAATGGAAGTTTGGCAATTTCAGGGAATTACCTACCACCGGTAATTTATTATTCATGCAAGTGGCATGGACTTATAGTTCTATATTAACACCGAACCTCAAAACCTGACTCATTTCACAACGTTATTAGCAGCAGAGCATAATGTTAACCACAAGAAAAGTGTGATGGAAAAGATTGAGTACAGAATCTCCATCTAAAAAAATCTATGCAAATTATGTTAGATTAAAGAGCCTTAATAGATTTGTTTGTAATATGTACTTGTTTATCAATGTGTTTGAAATTAAATTCTTAATATATTGTCTCAATCTAATTGTTTCTGTGTGGTTTGATATTTTTTATTGCTAATGATTATAAGGTTGGGAAAATATTATATAAATATTTAATGAAGTGGCATTGAAGATAATTTAGATTCATTTGCTTTTTCAAGGAGCACTATTCATATTTTAATCAGGTTGACAATACAAATTGCTCCACTATTGTCAGTAAATGATTTGTTCAGTTGCAGTTCAATTTGAGAATAGAGTAACACTGCCCTCTTGGGGAAACATTGCATCTTGTTAACCACAGGACCAATTGAAAAGAGCTTTATTCTTCAATTTTATTTAGACAACAATACATTTTTGTATGTAAGCTTTTCTCAAGAGGATGATGTTGTGATAAAGCATCCACCATCAAAAATTGCAAAAATATATTCCATTTCCCTTTCACCGTACTTCGAGTTTTGCTGTGAAAAGAATGAATAAACTGTGCAAAGAAGAACCCCAAAAAAGAAAATAAACACATAAAAAGCAATAAATAGTTAGAGAAATTTGTTCTCCTAGGTAGATCAATCGCAGTGATTTATACTAGACACAGCATTTCATTTCACATTTCTATTGAGACATTGTTTTTCCAATACCAACAAACAAAGTAAGCGCACCGGTAAGAAACAACATGTGAAAATAGTTTGCTGGGCTGGACGTGAAAAGAAATGAAAATAAAACTTCGGGCCATTCTTTCAAATAATTACATTAACATGTATGCAAATAGCTAACAAATAAGATGCAGGCAAATTGGTGTCCTGGAAAACCAAGCATTTTTAAAAAGCCAAATTTAAAAAACTGGAAAGTGAAAGTGTCCATGCACTTTTTAGGCTATATTTTTCACAAGGCATCTGAAATAAGGTTCACTAATCCAAGAATCGTGAACCATGTACTGCACACAACTAACAACAGTACTAAACACTGGTGGCACAAGGTTTTTCCAGAATACCAATGATAGGTAAATGCCAATTGGCTCTTCTTTCCTTATGAAAAGGCACCTACAGTAGTTAGCTCCTGCAGCAGTAAAATACAAACACATCACAGTTAGCACTTGATAAGCCCCTTTGACTGAAGGTGTGGTTTCCCAAAAGCATCTCATTATTACAAATGGTAAGATTAACTTTGTTCATGCTGGGGTTAGACTGATATATTGGTTTGCTGATATATTGGGCCGATATTGACTAGTCAGTGTCATCCATCTCATTGATATGATGCAGCTTGCTTGATTACATACAGTATTTATTGTATTAACGATCAGTATTACACTGGTTGTGTATGGGAAGCCCTTAACTTGAATTGATTATATAATATTATTACTATTATCCTGAGTTTCAGGGTCTCATGGTCTAAATGGTGTTTCAGAAACTTTTCCATCCTATCAAGAATACAGTTTGTGGGTGGAAAACTGAATACTTTCTGAATTCTTCTGGACCTGTTTGCTATGAAAGTGGTCAAATTTTAAGATATTGTATATCTTAAAATATCAGCTACTGGCAGCTTCAATCTGTTATCAGCCTTCAAAACACCATACTGGTCGAACCCTAGTTCATGCTCAGTGGAACGAAAATTATCAAAACACCAAGATGATTTTGGAAACCCAGTCCAGTCCAGTGCTGCATATCAGGGACAGAAGGCATTAAGTATCTAAGAACATGCGTGTTTATCTGAGACCAGTTTTTTACAGGTGATATTGAAGTTTATAAGGTCATGTGACCTGACCTTTGATCTTCTATCAATACAAGAGCTGGATATCGGTGAAAATTGTTCGATACTGGTTCCAAAACTTAAAATTCAATTCCCGTTCTAAATCAGTTATTTTTTTTCAATACCTTTCTGTGTTGAATGACAACAAATTTCATTTCTTTTTGTATATTTGTGCAGGCCATCTGCAGACAATTTGGCTCCATGTTTTAAGAATTCAGCTTTTTATAGCTTTGATGCCATGTGATGCTTAAAATTGATACACCACCAAAAGTCTGTACTAGATATCATTAGGTATCATTTTTCAATACCCAGCCCTAATCACTATAGATTTTTTTGAAGCTTAGTGAATGTGCCAAGAGAGAGCAACTGTTACTAGTCTCAAATCCTCACACACGTCCCAGAATACCTAATGAAGTAACATACATTTAATTTATGCAACAGAGCATACCAAATATGTGACATTACACCCACTGACTATTTGCATTAAGAAGTCCAGAGAAGTTAAGCACATTATTTTGTGTAGATCTCTAAAATAATTCTTGCTTTTGATAGTGGTGCTTGATAGGATTGGAGAATGACTTAAAATAAATTCCTTTTCAGTTCATGATTATCTAACAGATTATGAGAAAAAAATGCTGCTAAAACACAAATGATTAAGACGTACATGAAAGAAAATTCAACACAGATGAGACAACAATTCAGCTTTTCCTTCAAACTAATAACAAAGACATTGAAACAAATTGTCTTAAAACACTTTGAACTGTGCAGGTGATCAAAACCAAGATTAAGTACATTTGAGAAAAGGGGTATCAGAATCTTGGAAATGTCTGTCAGACATGTTAAGGCAAATATTAGTTTCTTTCTCCCATTTTAGGCCATCTTTAAGACAACAGTTGTGTTTACAGCTACATTGACGCCGATGTTCAAATAACACCAAACACTGGTCACTACTTCCTACTTCAGGCCACGGCTAATTAAGGTGAAATGAAATCACAGGTTGCGTTGATTCAGATTGTACCTGCCTTGGTACAAAGATGGTAAAAATTACACAATCCAGTTTGTTAAAGGCATCTCTACTATATCCAGTAGTATAATGTCAAAATGTAACATTCACTGAAGTGAATTATTATTTTCCAACTAAATCCCATACTAAACCGCATCGAGACATTAACCAAAGCAGAAACAAATCAAGTGGAAATGTGGGGACTATGCCAAGTTGAATACCCTGTACGCTTTAAAACTGCATGTAGAGCTGATACTGTATGTTTAAAAGACCAATTTGTAGGCATTCATCTTCAACATTAACATGAGAGGTACGACTACTGTGTGGCAGTAAATACAATGGTAACCAGTAGACTTGAGATGTGTCAAAGGTTTCTATTTTTTCCTCACATAATGAAAAGGCAATTCATGGTAGGCTAGGTGTTGGTGGAATTAGCACTGGTTTTGCACAAGCACTAACTTGAAACCAACATAATGGTAGTTGGAAGAGTGGTTTTCTGGCATTCCAACATGTCTTGGAAATGGAGCAGGGCGATGGCAGAAAGCTACATGATAAAAACTAAAACATCAAACCAGGAGACACAAGTCCTAACCACAAATTCTGGGGGAAAATACAAGGTAACACATCTTGAAACAAACTTTTTGTATTTCTTAATCATGTGTGTTAGATCAGAAACTTGTAGTGTTTCAATTCAGTAGGGTTTGTATGGGTGACGATTTTGTCTAAATTTTAAAAGAAATGAAGTTGTCAGTTCACCAGGCTATATTATTATATGGCCAGAGGAGAGATAGATTGCTTATGTCTTGCCCATATTATTGTCATTATGTGATTTCATTATTGTAACTTACTGATTTAAACCCTAACAATATGAATTAAGGTGTTACGTTCACATTTGACTTATGTACCATTACTGAAACAGCAAATAAACAAATTTCTTTGTACTTAAATACAGGCTTTAGTAGCATTTGTTTTCCGCTATGATTGTACCATCAAATTAATACGTTTACACAAATCAATGCTTTAGTCCTGACAAAAAAAGACAAAGGATAAAATTAAAAAATGCAATTCGGCAGGAGGGATCACATCTATTTTGCATTTTAGATAGAAAAAAATGGATTTGGCTTTCACTGTGTCATCTAACCATTTTACAGCAGAACAATATCCAGCCATTACAACAACAATCATTCTTAAAAACTATAGTATTAAAGGGCATCATTTGATCACGAGTTGGTGGTCTTGGCCCACTTTTGAAAAGAGAACCTTGCTCCTCGATTCCATTAACACTTGGAGGAGTAAAGTGAATAGTGTTTCAGCTTTTATCCAAGGTCCTTAACACTCCGGGACCCAGCTGGGCAGTCTTTTGGTCCATGTGGAGTCTTTTGGTCCAGTCATGTTACACCCTGCTGAGGGTAAAGGCCAGCGACTAGGAGGGTTCCTGCGTTTGGTCATAATCCATGATCAGGCCTTTGATATGCGACAGTTTCTGATGCAGGTACTCGCATCGCTTCTTCTCTTCCCGGTACCCAGGAAACTTCTAAAGAGAAAAAAAGGGGGCATCAGTGAGCTTCCAATAATACATAAAAGACTGTGACACAATGAGAGAAGAGAAGAGAAAGAAAAACATTCTTACTTTCTTATACTTTCTGTACTTTTGTAGTATTTGGTCCTCCATAAGCTGGAAGGATTGAAAGAAAACAGTGTTAGCCTGCCATGTGTCTGATGTGTTCTCTGTTTTAGAAAGAGTGTTATGTTGAAAATGGAGCAGCCATTGGTTCCTGGTCCAGGCAGTACCTTGTACTCTTGTGTTCCAGGCGAGAGAGTGTTGATCTTTGAGCCCAACTGAACAAACATCTCTGTGATAGTACCAATCCGGTCGTGAAGGGCTCTGTATTCATCATACTCGGCACAGAAGTCGTCCTTGTACTGCTGACGCTGCTCCAACGCTGTTATGATGCTGTATTTTCTGAAAGGATAAACATAAATATCTTCAGAACTAAAAGTATAGTGGGGGAGCATGAAACAAGAAGCCATTTTTTCCCCCTTAACTTTACCCAGTAGATGGCACTGTAGAACGCTGCAGTGAATAGTCTGACACGTCACGGATTTAACAGTGTGATGTGTTGTCCAGATGTATAAATGAAAGACATTAGATCATTTGTTTTCAAAGTCATTCTCAGTGAAGCTTTGTGACAGCCCATTAAGACATTTGTTTTTTTCTTCCCACTATTTATGTGAATGATTTGAAGCTGAACCTAAATCTTTTAGGGCAAATCGGTGTCTTTTCTCAACAAAAATAATAAAAGAAGGTAGACTCTGAAACAAAATCTTGATCATATCAACAACAACTCAGGTGGCCCCATCGGTTTTGTGACAAACTGTTTATTTTTGTAGTGCGGTTTTGAAATGCCTACTGAATCTGGGAGTACAATTTAGAAACCCAGGTGGCTGTGAGGGGCACAATATTTGAACTTACATTAAATAGTCAGGCAGTTCCTCTGCTGAGGTTCGATTGACAGGTGTTTTTGCTCCATCATGGTCTGTAGATAAACACACGCGCACAAAGACAGAAAAAAAAAGGTTAAAGCAATCTGCCAATGCAAATGAGATAAAACCCCCCATCATATCGAGGCTGATGGAATCGTTTATCACTGTCCCTGATAAGAGATCTGCTCCAAGGCAGGCGGTGACGTCAGCAGCGCAGAGTAGGAGGCAACGCTGCCTGCTGACTCGCTGGACCGTAGGTCACCCAGCTGTTCCACAGTCAATCATCAACAGACTAGACCGGGGAGTGAGGGCTAGAGGGCGGAGAACAACACACACGGCGCTCTCAAATGAAAACGTTGTTTGAATTGCTCTTTGTGGGCTTCTGATGGCAACTGTAACTCACCCCTGAAATTGGAGCATTTTTCCCTTTACAATGGCTAGACGGAAACGGATAGTGTCATGGCCAGGACAAATAATATAAAGCAGATTCATTACAGTATAGCAGGTGAAAGCAAGGATGAGACTAAAACTTTCCAAATAAGTAATTTTCATTGCCATTTACCGTTGAGATTTTCTTGGTTCTGCTTCAGGTCTGGGCTGGTCTCTATCCAGTCCGGTTTTAAGCGCTCTCGTTCCTTGTCTTTGTGCTTTTTGGACCTCTTCTTTTTATGTTGGCCATTGGCGAACTGATGGTCAGTGCAAATGGAGGTCTCAGTCTGTGGGGGCTTGGGGCTGGGTGCGGTAGGGGCCGGCTCCATCCTCTCCGGTTTGGGAACAGTAGATGAGCTGCTGAGTTTGTGCCGTGAGTAAAGACCATTTGGGCTCCCCTGGATGTGATTGTTGGTTCTTTCAAACTCCATTTTGGTCTGTACACTAGTGTTTCCTTGGCTAGAGGAGCTACGAACCCCATTGGGGCCGTGGTCTCCATTGGAGGGGGACTGCAGAGGCAAACACTGGTCTAAAAGTCTTTGTTTCTTGGGGGTCTGACAGTTGGATGGGTCAGAGGGCAATGGACGTTTCTGCAAAAACAAGGACAGAAAATGATACATTTTGCTGTAAAATCTTTTGGTTATGTTTTATAAAGACCCACTATTATTTGAGGGTAAATTATGTTACATGGGAACATCCTAACTGGACCCTGAAATGAGATGTGCCGAAATTGTCCGTAGCACATGCATAAATACGAAACAGATGCAGATGAAGAAACGTAGCTTTCATTCCCCTCTGAAATGTATTTAGTGTCATGCTGCTTAATGTAATCACACTTCTTACTGGAAGATATTACAGAAATATAATAATTCCAGCAATCTGCAATAGAGGAAAATCCCTAACCATTCTCAGTCCTATGAGAAAGCAGCAGCAACAGGGGAAGGTATAATTCATTTGAGGTGAATAATTACCACAGAGAGACTCTTGGCAGGACTGAGTTGTGAAGGAGAGTCTCCGGGGGTTTTGTGGAATGAATGGTTGGACTGGAGACTCTTCAACTGGTTACTGTGGAGTGGCTGGAGTTTCCTGAAGAGACATTAAGAACATATCACCTTCGATTAGCCAGTTATTCTTATTGTACTAGGTAAATGGGCTGTAAAGATAAACAGGAAGATACAGTATGTAGGCCATGACACTCCCTTTGACAGATTTATGATTTAGTGTGTAAACAGCACTTCAATTATCATTTGTAATGGCACGGCTTCCAAAGAAATGACAGGTGTGGGACTTTTTCCACAGAAGAAAGCATAGGTTGAATCATGAAGAGGCCTTTGGTTAAAAATTTATGACAATCATTGGCAGGCAAAGTCTGAGTCTGCCTCAACACGACTTTCAACAAATTAATTAAGATGCTCGTCTTTAAACAACCTAATTTATTTGTGTCATCACAAAATAACATTCAGCCCCTATTACGACATTTGGAGTATTATCAGTGCCGCTTGCGTGTTTCTGTGTTATGTTTTCTCTTGTGACTCTCCGGTGATAACATCTACAGGAGGCAACCACAAAGGCTGAGCGGTGTCCAGTGAGCAGAACAATAGTAGCAGATTTAAGCTCTGCAGGACCAAACCCTCTCCTCTGGCAATCTGCTTCCTACAGCTCCTTCCTCATACAGACGTCACTAGAACAAGAGAATAGTCATTCCTCCCAGTGGATGCACGCAACCTTTTCAACCATATGATCTGTGTAATCACCAGTGGAGTTTACGGCATTTTTAACATAACTAACCAAGTCGGCCAGCCTGCACTGAAAGGATCCAGTCAAAAAAAAGTCAGTCCTCTGCAATAAACTACATGAAAAAATTATGAAGTTTACATTTACAGGCTACCACAGACCGTATACATCCTGCTCACTCTTGGCAAAACATTTTGATAACTTTTACTGTAAGCATTTTTAAATTTAGCAAGAGTTGTGAACAGAGGGGGTTGTGAAATCACCCAGCAGGGCTTGCAGTTTTTCCAAAACGTCCATGAAGCACATGGCCAGAGTGTTTACTGGCAGGCAGAGGACACGTATGAGGGGCGCAGCTCATCCTGAAAAGCTCGGCCTTGCTACTCTGAGCCTCCCATGCTAATGCCATTTGGCAACACCATGCAGTGAATATTTTCCTCTGCTTTGATGTGCCCATTAAGAGATTCATCAGTGCAGAGAAGTAGTCATTTAGTAGCTCCCTTTTCAACATGATCACAGCAGACATCTACATTAATCCAGCGGCCTGGCTGTATTAACGCCAGCACATTGTCAAAATGCATCAATCCCCCAACGCTTAGAAACACTCTTTTCCATGTTATCTGGCCAAAGGTGTCTGTGAAAGTGTAAAAGAAATGTAAAAAAGGAAAGTTATGGGTTTCCAAGTTGACTTTCTTCATGGAACAAAACACAAAAAAATAAAACGATGAAAACGAATTGCATTTATGAGTATTATGGCTCACTTGATGCATGAACAATAATGGAAATCACACCCACCGGGTCAGGAGCCTATGGATGAGTTGCTTCTCCTCCTCTAGATAGCCGGGCCAGTCTCTCTGCACATGCCTGTAGAGCTCATCCTTCAGACTGTAGCTGTGATCCTTAGAGTTCAGCTTCGCAATCTGGAAACCAATGGCTCCAAAATGTTAATAAAGCAACAGGAAGGAGACTGAATACAACAAGTCATTTGTCAGGGTGAGAATCCAGCCGACGATCTGAGGTTGTAAAAGCTTCACAGCGTGTTAACTTGCAACGCCTTGACCCCACCTTATATTTAAAGACCTTTTTGCACCTCAGTGGCTCTACAGTCGCCTGAACGGCTCGTGTCGACGAAATAGTTTAACCTTGCGCTGCTAGAACATCTAATTCTGAAACAAATCTACCCAGAATGCCTCTCAAACCGCTTCCAATTCTTAAAGTAGTCGGAGCCCAGCAGGAGACACCCCACCCCTCTCCTGTCAAAACACAATCTTCTCCTCCAAAGATAATTAAAGCACAGCCCTAATTACAGCTACCAGCGGCGGCACAGTCTCCACTTGATGACTGCAGTGGGACACTCAAACATAGTGAGCACAGGAAACACGCCTGAAATAAACTTACTGAAATCACCCTTTTAGAGTTTTAGCTGTACAACAGTAGGCTGTAAATGGAGCCAGTATCATTAGCAGAAGTAGCAGCAGTGAGGGACTACTTTATGTTTGCAGTTTTAAACCATGAAGTGATATCAATTGACTCTAAATGCAGCTGTATTTCAATTTAGCCCACTTTTTATGAACCTGTAGTTTTTATGCTTGTGATAATGGGTTCCGTTTAATTTTTTCTTGTTTCTGAAGTGATGTTTTAAAATGGGATTATTCCTATAAAATCATAATACATAGTCCAACATTCACTATTTTTGCATTTCCCCTTACATTTTCAGTATTTAATCACCAGTCAACTCTGTGTCTGTGTAGCAATGTGCCAGATATCTCACCTCATCCAGGACTGAGGTCAGGTCAGCCTTGTCCTTTGGACTGGCCCTCTCCCTCTCCAGCCACAGTAGCAGCTCAGGTTTCCTGTAGGGTTTTAAGGCCAGGAGGTGAATGACGCGGTCCCTCAAGGGCCGGTGTGCCACAGGGCTGGGAACCAGGCTCCTCTTGTTGCTGGGGGAGTGCTTGTTGCTGCTGTCTGTTCCTGATACTAGACCCTGCTTCCTCTGGACCTTCACACACTTACCTAAGATCAAAACAAAGGGAAGCACAGCAATGTTTCAATATGACATTTGTGATTGTATTTGTATGGTTGTTTTGACGGCATAATTTCCCATCAAACTTCTGCCAAGATAAGTACAGTCTTCTTTCATTGATAGTGGTAGTGATTGGAAAAGTTATCACAGGAATAAACTAAAGCTGTTCTTGAATGGCCATACAGTCAGCGCATTATACAAAACTAAAGAGGAGCAAAGGGATTATACCTAGTCATCAGGATTCACATACACTGACAGTGCCTTGAAAAGCCCAGCCAAGATATCATTCCTGATCCAGTCCTCAGGCCAGTTATGCAAACCAGAGCCTGGTTTTGAAATGTGAAAGAAGGCCTTCACAGGAGATACAATCTAATACACTTAATCTTCATCATATCTTGTAATGTAATATGCTAAATGCAAATGCTAAAGACAGGTACAGCCCTTTCAGCTCCATGTAAAGCAGCTTTAAACATATATTTTAATACATATTTAAATACCTTGAACCTGTGCTCATGCAGTTTCTGTGTTGGTGTGCAGAGGCAGTGTTGTGAGTGGAACACAGTGAAAGGGTTGACAGTAGGGTTAACCTACTGCTGAGTAAACAGAGGAGCATGGAAACTAAAGCAACTAACACAGAGAGGCCCTTTCTTCCTGTTGCAGTACTAATTCAGCTGGACCCAGGCAGGCAGGGAACGGCAGTGCTTATAGATATCTGCCGACCGTAATCTCATTACAATTTTAAGCCATACTTTGGAAGGTGCTATAGCACGAAGACGCGCAGCCTCTACACAGGGACAATGTAGTATCATATAGCTGACATTTTGACCATTAACACAGAAGATATCTATCCTTTTTAAAATGCTCTTGGCATTTCTGTATGTCCACAGTGATTTGAATCAAGTAAGAAAAGAGTGAAGCAAAGTATGCACAATCTGTATTTTTAAGGTGCCAAGGCGTGCTAAGCTATTTATTTTTCCACAACAGTGGGAACTGCCATTACCTGCAGCAATGAAATGATCATGGGAAATTAAAATATCAAGAACCCCAGCATATTGCCTGCCTCAGAAGAATCAAAAGGAGTCTTTTAAATAAACTTTATCCAAGGTAGTTCATCTCTGCTTCGCCAAATCCAACAGTCTTTCAGAAACTTGTTTCAACATCTACCTCCCTTGGCTCAAGTCATGGAGATTTTAGTCAAATATCCTCCTGCACTGAAACAACCTGTGCTGCCACATTTCAAACACGCAGCAACAAGAACCATTGTTTGAAGGTAATAAATTAAAGCAGCTTGAGGGAAGTTTTCAAACTGTCAGCGCATCTTTTCCACAAGCATGCCTGTCATGAAGGTTAAGATAACTGATGTGGTTCCACTGTTGTGGTAATACTATTTGTGCAATGATCCAATAAAAAACAGCAACTGTGATACTTTTGGCTCGGTTATGGTGCATCAGTAATAAATTAGGTGACTTCATAACTTAGTTGAATTTATAGTTAACTGTTTTCAAAAGCATGAAGGACTTGCCCAAAACTACCAGTGCACACATTTCACTTGCCCATTTGTCAGTGACCTTAAATGCCTCTTTTCCCTTGGATGGAGTGAACTTTGAAACATACACATTATATTCTAAATCATGGACATTTTTCTACTCTGCAACCTATGATTGTGAGTTGATATATACAGACATTTTTCAGATGAGTATAGCATTATTGTGCCACAAAAGGAGTGTCAGTCACCACAAAAGGATTGTGCGCTCTCCATAGCATATGGCACATAAATACATAACCACTTCCTTTCACTTTTGTTTGATTCTTCCTCTGCAAGTCACACTGTCCACGGATAGAGAAGTCCAGTTATGCGCTTGGGAAAATGAGCATGTGTTTCTAACCATCTTTTTCAACATTTATCAGTGCCAGATACATTAAATTTAATAGAATTGTGCAAGAGCCCCTGAGAGGCTGTATCAGCAGCAAAGCATGGCATGTAATGTCTAGAAACTGGCTTCAACAGCAGGCTTATGCGGCAATTACCCTAAACGTTATGTTGCAGTTATGTTCATCACAGCATGTTTCCATTCATAAAACATCATCTACACAAGCATTTAAATTCACAAGGGACCTCTAAATGCCATGAAGCCTCATGGCTAAATCATTTAAAAAGATGCAGCATGTTCAATTTAACAGACAATGACACTAAAACCATAGCCAAGGCAAGGAGTAGGCTGTGAAAAAAAAGAAAATTAACTGGAAAAAGGGGGTCTCAAGTCAGACCCCCAGTACTCAAGGTTAACTATGGCCTCTTCTTTAAATGATGTTCAGAAATTATACAATATTTCATCAAATGAAAACTAATCAAATCCCAGTCGCCGTAATTAAACTTTTAGGCAAAACTTCATCCACTCAGCATGAGACTTGTTAGCGCATACTTCTGGCAAACTCAATCACATTAATGGTGCTGGCAGGCAAGTTGGCACAGTGCCTGAGCAATCTGGTCAAAATGAAGGGAAAATTACGAGAAATAGAGGCATCCCTCTTGCATGAATAATTGCAACCCAGTGCTTTGATCAATTATGTGATAACTTCCACACCATATGGCAATTATCAGCAGGACGAAATGGTGAGAAGCAATGGATTAGAAACACTCTGGGAACATAAAACTCCTCGGTTATCTGTCCTTGATCCCTATGTGCTTAAAGGCTGCCACGCAAACTGAGGTTGGAACATACAGCAGAATGCAGAGACAGCCATTAAGTGAAGACTTACTTGGCCCTGGTTTGATCTCAATTGCTGAGCGGCTCCAGATGTCCTTCTCCACCTGAGACATGCGCTCCCGGGTCATCTGGTAGGAGTCATCTGTGGCACAAACTGTGATCTTGTCCTGAATGCTGCCCTGGCCCTCCAGGTGCTCCCTGCCCTCCCTTTTTGGAGAAGAGGAGAGGAGAGGAGACAAAACAGGACAAGAGAGAAGACTTAACTTAAAATTGACAAATTTTCTGGCACAGCTCAATCGATAGGCCATATATCAAACATAGTTTTAGAGTTTAGTTGTAGTGCAAAATATGGTTTCTTTATCACACACATGACTGTCTCTGTGACTGTGTGTGGCCAGTCATGTGTTAAAGCATCAATCTAAACAACAAGTGAGGAATTATGAAGGCTAAAAGACTCCTCTGAGCTGCGGGCCAAATGAAGCAGCACTAATGTAACCCTTCAACCAACCCATTGACCCTGTGTGGCCCACAAATACCAGATGACCGTTTGCAATTATTTCTGGTCACACCTTTGAGGTCAGTTGTGGCATGTCAGCCTTTGGATATTATTATAGAACTTGTTGAATACATGTTTGAATATAGCCTGATAATGTGCTGTCTGTTGTTGTTGCAGTAAACATGAGGGCATGGGCTGCTTGAATTGGTAATAGGAAATGTATTTAAGAGAGAGGCCACTGTTTGAGAAGCCCTGTGGTCTCAGTCTGACACCGAACTTGCTATGAATTCCATTTGTGGTTGACTGTGAAAACAGTGAAGTGTGCTGCTTACCCTGAGACATATTGGTGAATGCAGTCAAAGCTGGACTGAGGTTTGTCTTTGCTGTCGCTGGATAGGTAGAAGGAGAAGACTCTGAGTGCATCAGGAGATTCAGGAGACGGCGCTGGGATCTTTATGTACTGTCCAAGAAAAAACAACGAGTATGAAGTTATTAAAAACAATGATAATTCAGAAATGCAGGATGTCTTTGCGATGAGTTGGACTGAGACCATGATGTCTTAAAGTTGCAAGATCTATATCTAACTTCAAATGACTTCAGTTCAGAACTGAAGCCCTGCTATAGCATTACAGTGTCATCTATAACACAATGTTTCTCTGTCATTACCAGCTGAATGTTAGGTCTTATCAGATAGATTTTGTTCATTAGGTTGCACACACTATTATGTGCTATATTATATACTAATATATATATACTAATATCCATCCTGTTAGACAACACAATGTAAATAGCACTGAGAAGGGAGTCTTCTTTAAATACTGGTTGCACAGTATGTCAACATACAATACCAAATTATCCATATTTACTCTTCATTTCTTATCTCTGAAATTGCTTTATTTCTTGACTTTGAAACTGCTACACTCACCATCCACTAATAACATCCGAAATGTATGAGCAGTTTAAAAGCACAAATGTATTTTAGTAGCAGTGTAAGCGTGAATGCCACACCAGCTTCCATTGTTGTAACTCATGGTAATTATTAACTTGCAACAGTGTTACAATGTTCTATATTACACTCTCTGACACACTTGCGTCTATCTGCCAGTATTGCTGACTTTGTGTTTGTGTGGTGTATGAGTGTGAAGAGTGGTGTGTTATATAAGATATAAGATATAGGTTGTAAGATGTTATATAAGATATATAGAGTGATGTGTTATAGTGCATTTTATCTCTCCAAGATGTAGCCTAATCTGATTGAATGTAATCTCAAAGTGGAAAAACACTGGATAAAGTAAAGCAACTAAACAACTTAAGTAAAAAATGTCTTTTATTGAATCTGACGAGAGCAGGCTTGAGTCGCTGATTTCTGTTTTTATTCAAGCAATAAATGTGACCTAAATAATCCCCAATTTAAGCCAATCACAGAGGCTCCATGGGACCTCCCAGGTCAGAGATGATGACCTGTAGCCAGCCATGGGCGGAGCCTGTCTGAAAGGCAAACCATAACAATAGTATAGTGGATGGCTTTGTACTTGGGCGATAACCTCTTCTGTCATATACCGTCCATGGCTCCCTAGCAACAAACAAGCCAGCAGGGTGCCGTCTGTCTCTGTCAGAAACCTGTTACATATAATGACCTAAAAACCTACTTCCACTAAAAGGCTAGTTCAACATAGAAAGTCATTAACCAACAGGTAATATGTATGTCCTTTAAAACATATTGGGCAGCGGCTCTCTTTTGCATTGCCTGCAGCTGTGTTTCAGCCTGAAAATGGACAGTTTGGTACTTTTGTTGGTAGTGTGTCCTAGATTCAGGAGAGGGCCAATGATTATCACCCATTCTTACCCAGCACGGATACAGCCTTACTGATGTCTAGAACTGTGTACAGCTTTATCATATTTACAGTGAGATTGCTGCAACCGCTCTAATTGCGTCTCTTTCACCTCTCATTTTGGAGCACACCGCATGGTAACATGTTCAGCCAAAGGACAAAGGCTTTTTTACTGCAGGTCTCAAGACAAACAAATGCCAGTCAGAGGGACTTGAAACTGCCTCTTTAGTTATCAGCGGTAAGTGATTGATTATGGGCTGACTGGCAGAGAGCGCAGTGCCCCTGGCAGATGTGGCAGGCAGGACCATAGCTGTCACAAATGCCCAGTCATGCAGCAAAGCCATAAGCAGTTTTTGCAGCGTGGAGCCAATGAACAGCTCCTCTTTCAACACCCCTCCTCCTCTTCTGAAACCCAACGCATGCCATTCACCCTACCCCCATCAGCCTCTAGCTTTCCTTAATGTGCACAGCCCACCCATCTCAACACAAAACGCAAAGCAGCCCACAAGGCCACGGACACTTGAGACACACAACTGACCATTAATTCTGACCTATTTATGTCCAGCCGCTCGCATGAAGTGGTATGGCAGAATCCCGCAAATGTCTGCTTTGGGTTTTACGCTAATTAACTACGATCAACCAAAAAAGCATCAAAGTGAGCAGGCCCAACAGACGAGCCATGTCCTCAGGACCTATTACTTCAAGACACTGTCTAAAGTGGTAGCCGCCTTGACCAAAATTAGAAGCAACAAGTCATAAAAAGAGAGAGATGGAGGTCAAAGCATGCAGAATTGCAATGAAGAACAATTTGGGTCTTAAAATGAGAATGCCGCTAAACAAAAGCTGGCTTGCCCTCAGACGACAGCGCAGCCCGTGATTTACAGTTTTAGCTTTGCAATCATGGTAACCCTGCGATTCACCCACCCCCACAGTGCCACCGCATCCCCTCTCCCCCTCTGTGCCGGCGGTGTGAGCCCCCCTCCAGCCATGCGTTAGATTTGCCTGTCACCCCCATCCATGCCACCGTGCACACTTCACATTCTAATTCTAATCAATGTCAACCAGGTCAGACTGTTCAGAGGTCGCCCCCGTTTTATTCACAGCTTCCTTCTCCAGCTTCATAACCATATGTCATTTAACCCATTAGTTCCCAGCTCCTGCCTCCTAAAGGGGAGCCTATCTCCATCACCTTGGGATCACAGGACTGATTTGTTTTGGCGTCACAGAGCGCAGTATGAAAACGGCTTAAAAGCATGGGGTGCTCCGACTTAAACCTCAATCTGAGCGAAGGAGGAATGTCCAAAACTGCTATCTGTCCCTCAGCAGAAGAGTTATTAAACATGCCAGTTCACAAACCAATAGGCTTCTGCATTTTGAGATGTGAACGGGATTTCAGGGTGTAAAGTTGTGACTAGTAATGACTGCAGAAAGGAGCTATCATCACATCAAATTCATGCAAAGCGGTCTATATGTCACCATCCCACCCAAACTGATGAAATCCACTGTGACTCTTGATTTGTTCAGTGACACCACCCACACAGACAGGTTAGTCATCCTGGAGCTACTGTCAGTCAAGGAGGTGGTGTAGAGTTACACAGAGCCGCTGACTCATAGAGGTCCCAGTGTGGAGCGTCGGTCTGATCCCATGGGCTCCCAGGCCACGGCCCCAGGCAGTGTGTGTGTGTGTGTGCATGGCCTTTCCATCTCTTTTTAAGCAGAGGGAGCCCCACACTCCCACAGGTCACATGCAGGGAGTGAGGTCAAACATCTCCTAAGCTACACCGCGGCCGAGGGTTTAGGCCCCACTTCACCCAAAAGAAACTATTAGCAGTCAAACGCCGTGATATATGTCATCCATACAATGAAGAAACAAAAACAGGCAAAAAAGTCAAGGGAACTGAACACAGGGTTTGAAATCCACAATCCACAATCTAAATGTCAACAAAATGGTAGATGAGCCACAAAAAAGAAAAAGGAAAAAAAAAACACACACACACAAGAGGGATATTTTTTTCGTTCTCAAATTGACTAACAGAGCTCTAGACACGCACACACATTCATGTAACTGAAAGAAGCTCTGGGTAAATGTGTCCAACAAACAGCATTTGTTTGTACACTGATAAAGAGCATGTGACAGCAAATTAGTTTTAAATAGATTTTGGAACTGTAAAATATTTGCTTTGTTTGGAAGCATTGGAGTAAACAATAAATCACTGACATCAATACTTTGTAACTTTCTCATCAAGCTCTTATCCAGATATATGCTGTTACATGCTTCTCTTTTATACAAAATATTGTTTCTACACATTATTGAGAATATGCCGAATACCGCTAATGTTAGCTGAGGCAAAGAGTCAACAATAAAAAATGAATCCTCAGAGAATGCCTGTTTTCCACAAGTTCTTTTCAGTCAGAAAAATATGTCAGTCACTTTTAAAAAATTCAATTTTCATAAGATATTTGTATTGTGTTTTGAGCTATGGTACAAAATCTGTTTCTGATATGTAATTTGAATTTGCTGTTGGCCTGTTGTAAAAGTCCTTGATTATTAAACTGGTGTTATTTGTCCGGCTCTGAACCAGGGGAAGAATTCATTAAAATGCTTATAGTCCTTAGTATTCTAATTATGATTGTAGAACTGCAAGTCCTTTAATCTGATGATTAATTAATCAGACTGAAGGCTTAATGGGATATTATTATAATCAGAGTATACTGTTAACATGTGTCAGTTTAATAAAATTACTTTTATAATCAGATGAAGACCGACATATTGGTGTACATGTTAACATAGTGAGTAAGTGAACTGCCTCCAGAAAAAAAACAGAGAGACGTGTAGTAATGCTGCCCACTGTTATGATATGACTAAAGCTTAGCCGTTGGACAGTTATGGTCGTAGCAGCCAAATGGCATCAGAATGGCAATCCTTAGCACCTTGTCAGTGCAGCCCCCCATGGAGTGTACAGGCTGATACAATAACTGCCTCTGTGGCCCCGGCGCTGCCACATCTGCTACTCCAGGCCCTGTGTGTTTGGAGATGTCAAATACTTTCAGCCTGTTGTAAGGTGTGAACTGGACTGGAACGGAAAAACTTGGCAGGGGGCTCTGCAGTTGAACAAGGACAAAGGGCACGATCGGTGATGTCCATGCAAAACTCCATCTTTAACTCCCAGAGCATGTAAAGTCTACTCATCTTTGATCGGGTTAAACAGTATTCTTAACCCTCCCGTTTGGTGAGGGATGAGAAAATAGTTTCACTAAGGAGATCTGCTCTTCTTTCTTCTTTCTGCCGCTGCAAGCCAAACATCTGCTGGGAAAGATGAGAGGATGGTTTCTCTCTCCTTCTGTCTTTGCTCTGCAGACGAAAGGGAGAAGGCAAGGTTCCCAGCTCTGGTATTTGGCGTGGCAGCACTGTGATGGGAGCAGGCGCCTGGATATGTGATTTACTCCGAAGTCTTTGCCTCCTGCCCCTGTCTGTACTGACACTAGTTACCATTGTCTTCTCATCTGAGCCTGCTCAGCCATGGCTGCTCTGAGAGCTGCCCGTCTTTTGTTCTAGCTTCTTCCCCCACAGAGCTGAGTGCAATGGCCTGTCGGCCCGCCTGGATTATTCATGAACAGCGGGGACGTGTGGCTGTGTGTTGTTGGGGGGTAAAGGGGGGGACTGGGGGTTGGGGGGTAGAAGGGGGGGGGGGTATTCTCCCGGTAGAGCCTGTGCATGATGGGTAGTCCTACATAGTCCTCCCTTTGGAATGTGCTAAACATTGCTAAGCGACTCAGCAGTGAAGAGGGGGATGGATCATGGCTGGGGCCAATGTGTTTGTTCCTATGAATCTATCTCTATTTTGACTGCATGCTGTATGTAAGTGCAAAGTTGAAAACAAATGTCAGCCATGGATAAAAGTGATTGTTACCATGGTTCCTCTAATGGGTTCCACAAGTTGAGCCATTGGTCAGACAATAAAAAGCATTCAAGTGTCAGTTGAGCAGAACACAATATTTCAGCGACACATGCAGGCAAGCAAGGATGGAGATGCTGGCAAACAACACCTCAGAGAAATGCAGGGTCAAATTAGTTATTGCCGTATACTCTCCCCAAGCTATTTACAGTATGATCTATGATTCCGTTGTGACTCATTCGTTGAAAACACAATGCGTGACATCACCTCTTAAGGTCTAAATCATGCTTTCAGAGAGCCTGGATGTGCTGGTTCCTGTGTCTATTCATTGAGGGGGGTTGGTAGAGACAGGAAAGCAAAGGAAGGGGGTGGGGATTGACGGGAGCAGTGTGGGGATATGGGGATGGGCAATTGTCGAGCATCCCCCAAGGTACTGCCTCTTATGCCAAGCAAAATCAGTCTTTTCCAAGAAGCTGGGGCTAATCTGTCAACCTCAACAAACACACATCTCCTCACCTCCCCCAACCCCACCCCCACCCGTCCTTAGGTGCCTCCTTCTCTGATAGACAGAGGGATGGAAACAACACTGCTGGCCATCTTTTAAAAGCCCACAATTACACTCACAAAAAGGCAGATGATAACATAATAGCATAATCCACCGCTTTCTCTCATCTCGATATGTAAATTCAAAAATACATAAAAAAAATCAAAGGGTAAATCTATAGATGCAAAGAAACACTTAAATCCCCACAGACTATGCTTTTCTGTACACACACCTTTCTACTGCCAGCCTTCCCTAATTTGCATAAAATGGTGAAAGTGTTTGGAAGTCAGGAAATTCTCTTCAGTATTAAAACTCACATGCACGGAAACCAATAATGTGTTTTTCTCGTTGGTTCCTAGCTGTTTCGCTGGAGCAATCCCGAACCACTTGGAGCGTTGTACTATACTCCCATTACTGGACTTTTTTCTCCACGCAAGCAGGCAGTCTGTAATCCTTTAACAATTCACAGATTGTGCATTGGAAAGTATGTCCAAACCTGATTAACTTGCAGGGAAACTCGGAGGAACAAGGGAAAATCCAAAACATACACCAAGATGTGAGGTGTAAAGTGAAGTGATAAGCCCTGCTAATCAACAAACTGTCAAACACACAATGTACAACTAGGGGTGAGGAAATTCAGGGACCTTTGATGTGATTACTATTTTTGCGGTCCCAATTCAATGTGATCATGATTATCAATACATTGCAATTGTCGATTTGAGTCAATACAATAGACCATTTTTGTATTTTTCAAACTATTGAAGGCAGTAAACAATTGACTACCTTTATGAATTAAGTTATATCTTCATTGTGATTGTTACTGCTAGTGCTTATGAAAAGAAGAGGAAAGGATGATAGGTAAAATCATTTTCAAGGACCATCAAAATCTGTATTTCATATTTGTATCTAGTTGTATTTTGCCTTGGAGAACAGGAATCATCTACCAGATGGTATGATTTGACTATAATAATTCATAATAACATGACTATCTGAAACAGAAATTATATAATCCCAATTTTTATATGAATTCTCCCCCCCCCCCACACACACACTATAATCAGTGACCTCAGAACAGAATTCATCAGTATCCTTTTTGCACAGTGTATATCTTCCATCACAAATCTACTAAGAATTACATAAGCTGGTTAAATCTCTTTCCGTCTTTAGGTTAAACAATAGCTCTCTGGTGCTGCTCTCAAGCTCCCGGGTTTAGGCTTTATAGAAACCTAGCAATGTTGTACACAAAAACACTGCTCCCTGACCATGTTTCTGTCATTGTGTTTATTTGCAGCGCCAGTGTTGCTCATATCCTGTTGTGCTACATTTTTAAATCCAGGAAAAAATAATGTTTGTGATAAGCAAGCACCAGCACCAGATAAAGCATTTCCTTATTCCAGCCCTGCTCTTTTTTTTTTTTTTTTTACCTCATCAAGACTCCTTGAATGATTAATAATCTAAAGCTTTGCACAGGAAGATAACATTTGTCACAGGTCATTTAATTGATAACTTCCTTATTATTATTACCTAAATATTTTAATATCTTAATGATTCCTGGTTTTAAAGCATTTAGCCTATAAGTGATACAGGATTCTTTTGAAACATGTCCAAGATATTAAATGATAATCCAAACATACAGAGGGACAAGACTATTTTACTGCAAAGAGTATTATAGTCTGTAGTCTCAGGTATTCACTAACTTTCGTGAGAATATTATAAACATTAATATAAACAAGCAAGCTTACTTTTCAACTTGGCTAAAACACACCGTCACCATTAGTCATCCTGGTTAGAGATAAATCTCCAAGGGGCTCCGCCAGCTCCATTAGTGCTGAACAATAGTCTCTATCAATCCAAATAAACCATGTATTTTCTGGCACTTTAGAGCACCAGATTGCCATATTGGACACCGTGTAATTAAAAATGTGTTTGGATATACCTCAGACAATGGCCAGACTAATAAGCAAATTTTGAGTCTGATGTCAGTGCCAATATCTGCAGAGTGATATCTGACATACTGTCACTTAAGATAGAGGCCTCTCTGCTGTCCCTAACCTCACAGATTTGGCTTTTGTGGAGTAAATCCTATTCTTACTTGTCATAAATCATCCCTCTCTAAACCTCGAAATTTAAAAGTCACCTAGTCACAAGTATATGCTGCATTTTTGGCAAATTTAATGGTTCTTTTCCCACATGGTCCGGTGTTAAAAAAGTGTTAAAATAAACCATAAGTGATGCCAGAGTCACCAGAGGGCTCAGAGCACAGGGACATGAGTGTGGTCCCTGGGACAGGCAGAGGTTTTGTCTTGTTAAAGGACATGTCAGCATGGACGGCTGTTGACACTGGCTGTCACTGGGATCACACCTATGACCTTCATGCAACAGGATGGCCTTTCTTAAGCCCACAGTATACTTGCTCCGGAAACAGTTTTCGGCAGGTTCTTGGGGACAAAAGGACACATTTGCCCCGCATTGGCTTTGGCCTCCGCTGGCTGAACTAGTCAAATTCATTGCACACCAGCCCCCACTGCGCGACCGTCTGCAATTGGTGTAAAATATCACATGATTGGTTGTGTTGCCTTGCGGAAAAGTGTCTCCACTTCCTTTTTGCGGTTCAGTGCCCTTGTTTACATCTCCGTGCTGATATCTCCTGGCCAACTCTTCAACATGAAGCGTTTCGAGGCTCGGCTTGCTGAGCTTGTTAGAGGATATCTGCTCCTTTATGACCGATCAAACAGTTTCTAAATCCTCATATTCCCTCAGACGCCTTTGTCGGTCTTTCATCGCAGCCATTGTTGTTTGTTCTGCTCTGAGTTTTTGTCACTGCTATTTCCGGTTTCCCTGGGTTACGGTTACCTCTTTAATCTTCATGCTCCCCCACTGGCCTGGAGTGTAAATAAACAAACAACACAAAGCCGCAACGAGAATGCACAAATTTGTATGTGGCGCCGTGTTCAACTGTTTCTAATTCGGGCAAGTTTGACTTTGTTGTTAGTATTCTCTCGCCTTTAGGCCACAGTGCCTCCCCAGTGTTGGTGAATTGATTTCTGATCTTTAGAAAATACATTTTAACTGCCCCAGTCACAATAAAGCCCTTTACGATCCCTTGTTTGAAGCTATGGAATACGATAATGACAGAGGCGCTCGCTAAAGAAAAGTCTTCCTTAACTGGAGCATCTCATGAGGCTTGTTCCTGAAATATGTGATCTAAAAATCCTGAGGCCAACGGCTTCGGCGGGAAAACAGTGGGTCTCAGACGAGAAGGGCATACAGGGACTTTTGCCTCGCTTAACACATCTGGATGAATAGAGCGGCGTGTGCCCTTTCAGACACACGTGGGACAACTCTCCCACTCACTGCTGAGCCACTGGGAGAGGACGGCTCTCAAACCGCATTCCTGTTATTGTTATTCTAATTAGCTTACAGAAAAGGAAAAAAAAAAAAAACTGACGGGTGCGCATGTGTGCACACATACACACACACACATACACACTGCAAAAGCTTATTTGCAGTGTGAGCGGGAGGCAAAGTGCTGTGGTGGTGGGGGTAGAGTCAGAGCAGCCGTGTGTGAGATGGAGGCCCTGATGTCTCCCAAGGATTCAGCCGAGGCACGGGGTGAAACGGCACAATAATCAAGAGGGCAGGCGGGAGGGAGCCCAGGGGAAGCTAAGCCTTCACACACAGTCGTCATGAGAATATCTCAAAGAGGGCTGCTACATTCCCCTCATCTCAGCACCACTACCTTTACATGGCAGCTGTGCACATAAATACAGACAAGGCCATAAACAAAAATATCCTCTCAATTACTGTGGCAATTCACCATGTATGAATGGAAGAGGAAATGACACCAGTGTCACACCTGACACGGTAATACAATGTTCTAATGTAATATCCATTACAGCCACAAAAAGACAAAGTGATTCACTCACAACACTTCTATTCACATGGAACAGTATAATATTGAACGACTCAAGGAAATGTCTCAACTTGGCAATGCAATAAGTGGGATAAAGTGTTTACTAGTCAGTACACAAGCACAAGTGGAAAAATCTAGTCGAATTCCAATAACAAGAAATATGTCCTTTTAAATACTGAGCAGTATTGCGGTCGAGTGGGAAAAACACTTCCCAATCAATAAGTGCCCTTCAGCATGGATCTAAGAAAGAAGAATACAAGAATCTTTTTTTTTCAAAATGGGTATAAAACATGCCGGTAAGGAGGCTGCATTGCCAGCCCTAAAGGAAAATAAGCACTAGGATGTGAAATTCCAGGCCATGGGAACCCAGACCAGTACTGAATATATTCCTCAATCCCTGGTGATTATTTCAATCGAATTTCTTTTCAACTGCAACCTTTTATGGACTGAGAAAAGAATTTCTCTTTTCTTCTCTTATTTCTTTACAGTTGCATCACCGTCTCCACTTTTAACTTGCACCGTTGCAAGTTTTTCTTTTCTTTCACCGCTCAGAAAGCCAGTTATTGTTCAAGCTTCTTCAATGTCCCTTTCCTCCAATGCCCTCCAATTTTGAAGACCTTATTTGGACGAGTAAAAGTAGAGGCATGTCCTATCAGGAGCCGTATGCATCAAGTTAGCTAAATTTGAAAGCAATATTTTTTATTGTTGCTGTTATGAGTAAGTTTCACAGCTCCCTTGAACACTGGTTTCAAAGGAATCTGAGGGCCCTTGCCTTTCATTGCATGATTACAAGCTTGGCAGACAATTTACAGTAGTAGGGCTAAATGCCACAGGGTCAGAGAGAAAAGCAGCCGAAAACCTCTGCGTGCTATTTCTTGATAGGAGCCCTGGAGTGGCGCCAGGACAGCAGTTTGAAGAATTCCACTGGTTTTGTGGCCCTGGAGGTGCCCCCTCGCAGGAAATGTGACATGAGCCGGCAAGAACCGAGATCACAAGGACCAGCCGTGGCTTTTGTGATGGAGCTCCACGTCTGCCAATTGTCAGCGGACACAAGCCTTGCCGCACACTACACATGACCTCTTGAATCCCATGCTGTTTTAAGGGAAGAGGGTGAGCTCCTCCAACCCTGGAGAAGGAGAAATGGCCGGGGTGCAAATGCAGGATAAGAATAAGCAGGCGAATATCTGCATCTGTAGCGCTGTAGCCCTCCAACCTGGAGACACAGATACTGGTTATCCCCTCACTCTGTTGTACGCCAGACTGCCATGATCACCAACATCCTCCCCCCACTAACGGCTTAATCTGGTCTCCCCCACCAATGGCTGCAGCTACCTCATTAATGCCCAATCGTCCAGCTCGGGGACTATTGTCGGAGGGGGAGGGAGCCTATGCTTGAATTCCGCAAAGCAATTTGAATATGTAATGTGCCAACCAAGATATAATCACCAAATCCTATTCAGTGATTAAAGCACACTTAAATTGCGCACACTTAACATTGCTCCACAGAAAGACCCTTATAAGCATGTTAATCTACTGTCCCTTTTACATATGTCCGATTACACGTTTACATGTATTATTTGGTGTTTTGGCCATATTTTTGTGTATGTTTCCAGTGCCGCCCAGATAAGCAGAGATAACAATTCCACCGCTCCCGTACCATTCCTGTATTTCAGATCTTTCATGTCTGCACAGAGACAACAGGCGTGGAGACATGGGGCTCCCTGGGGTTCACCAACTCCCCTGCCTCCTCCCCCTCTCTGAACAAAGCCTCCCCAGTTGCAAGCCTGACCCAGTAACCTGGCTAGCAGCCTGGGGGTATAGCGTACCCTGTCTTACGGCTTCCAGGGCCTGTGTGAGCACACAGGGCCGGCGTTTGTGTACAGAGCAAAGTCACTTTCGTCAATGCAATCGGCTCTTGCGGGGATTAGAACAGCTCCTTTTAGACAGGGCCGATTGTGTGGTAAATGTGTAGTAGCCTAGCAGGCAGAGCTGGGGAGGGTGTTCTAGTGGCTGGGCTAATCTGGCTGGACACAGGCATCTTTCTTCACAGCCGCTTCACAGGAATGCCCTCTCGCTTTCATTGCCAAGTGTTTTTGTAGATTATATACCTACTCTCCTTACATACACAATCCAGGATATTTGACACAACGTGCTGTATTTGAGCAAACCAGTGCTACTTTTCCCCCCCTCAATAAAAATCCTCAACATTCAAGGCTTGGGGTACTGAGAAAATAATGTAGATATGCATTTACAGCAACCATATTCCCTGTGTGGATCACTGGGTCTTTCAATTCCCATACTTAAACAAATATGACAACAACTCCTTTCCATGTACCTTAAAGCTAATGAAAACAACCAGATGAAACGATGAGAATATCATCACATTTGCTCAGTGGACGCATGCGACAGCTTATCGGATGCGTAGGAATCGAATAAGATTCTGCAGAGGAACTGTCACAAGTGTGCTCCGCCGCAAATCATAACTAATTAACGCATTCAATTTCTGCAGCATTAGGAAGAGTATGCAAAACAACTTACCCCCTGGTTCCCCTTGAAGCAAATTGCTGGCTGATTTGGTAGCGATTCCTGTAAGGAGAGAAAAAAGAGGAACCGGTTACTGATTCAGCCTTTGTAATACAGTCGAATAGCGTTCATCCTTAATCTGATGGACAGCTCATACGTCATATAATGTTATGAGGGAAAATGTATCACCATTGTTCCAGCATGGATTTCTGTAGATAACAAGGCCACCGTAACAGTATCTGTTCTGATGAGACAAGCTTGGTAAACTTTACCCATTAAATGACAAAAATTACCATAATTGCCATTTCCCATCTGATTTTGCCCCAGTGAATTACTGTCACATTGCTATGTAGTCAGGTCTACAGATGAAGGGGATCCGGCCCTAATCTTCAGAGGAATGTGTCTGATTAATCAATCTAGCCTACAGAAAACTTTGCGCATGTCAATCAGTTTGCAGAGAGTGTGTGTGTGTGTGTGTGTGTTTTTCAGCTGATTTCCCATCTAAATGAGTAAAGGTTACAACAGTTCCCCGAGGAAAGGCTAAGCTCATTCTGAAACCAATTACACTTCTTTATAAAAGGTACTTTTTATGTGCCCTCTGTACAGTGACTTGCAGAAAACTGTGTTCCCTGCACAACACTGTTCTCCCAGTAAACCTTTATTTAACAGTGAGAGCGGAGTGGACCTGGTTTGAGGTTCCCGAACAACAAAATGTTTCTTTTTCCACCTATTGTCAAGACTGAAATATTTAAAAAATAAAAGAAAAAAAGCATATTGCCTTTGAGGCAAGATGATACATGGTTAATAGATAAGGCAGCTGTGGCCATGATCAACAGAACTCTTCATCTGTTGTTAATGGTTTTGGGAGATCCCCATCTTCTTACATTGTATTGTTGTGATTTTCTTTGCCATCCTTTGGCTTTTGACATTGATTGAAATAAACATTACATTACAATACATTTTAAAGCCCCAAACGTTTGCTGCACATTACAAACCCATGCTGTCTTGGGTTATTATTAATCTGGGAACCCTGTTAAAGAAACTTTTGAGGAGTCCAAATTTGACATCTTCCAAGAGAGATTCAACATTTTCCTCCATGGAGGACAATAAACTATCTATCTATCTATCTATCTCTATCTATCTATCTATTTGCCTATCTGCCTACCTACATACCTTAGGAAAAACTGAAGTCATTTAGGCCTATATTGTTAAGTTTTTATTTGGTATCCCTGCTTATGACTGCTTATATGAAAATGATGAATCATACCGTGGAGTATGAGTAGGGTCCTTTACATATTATTTCACTCACTAGAAGTTAATACAATTAGAGACGGCAAAGAATGACTCTTTTTCACTGTAGGTTTCACTGCCCCTCTCTCCACCTACAGTATAGACTATAATGCAATTCATAACACACGGGGATCCGCGGTCTAAAGGCGTGTTTGTTCGGCTGGTCCTTGACATGGAAAAGTTTGCAGTGAGCCCTCCTGCGTGGTGGCCTGGAGGAAGTCGTCAGGCGCTGTGTGACTGGGGAAAACGGCACAGAAAGTTTACGCTGCCTCGCGGACCAATGAGCTGTGGAGCTGGGCGGGCTCCGGACGTGTAAAGGGCAAAAACAATAATACACAAGAGCCCAGCAACAACTTGCCGAGCCCCACCACCCAATAAGCAACCAAGTTTGGGATGGGATTGAACACGGTCGACTAATGAACCCACGTCCAGCTCCAGTTTAACGGTGTACAGCCAGTTAAGCAACTTATCGCCGGAATAGGTCTGTTTCTTTTTGACGGTTCACAAGACTCAAACCAAATGAGACTATAATCATAACTACCATTTCCCCGGTAAAGGCAATTTGGATCCACTATCTAGGTATAATCTAATCGACCATAAAAACAACCCATAGCAATAAAACAGTCTCCCGGAATACTTATAATTTGCCTGATAGCCCATTCATTACTTCCATTTATTTAGAGCGACTGAGCAGAAAAAGACAGCCTTATTCTTTACATTTAATGATTGACAAGCTTGTGTTTTCGCCTGTACTGCAGAGCCTAAATAATGCATTTCAGATGCAGATGTATGGCTACAAAGCAGAGACAACACAGCAGGCTTCTACAGCTCACAGCAAACCTTTCGTATGGGAACTTTAATACATTTTGGGTTTCGGGAAGATGGTGCTTTGGTTAACAAGCAAACAAGCACAACTCGAATTCAGGTCAAAATACATTTTCCTCACAGCTTCTATGAGAATGCAATGAAATCCGTTCATTCATCAAAGTCTATTGCATAGCCTATTATGATCATAATAAATCAAGCCTGCCTTATACTGTAACTGTCTGAGGCATAATAAACGAACACAGCCTACATAGACACCCATGCTATTGTCGATTTGACTTGAACGGTCGGCTGACTATTGAAGTATTTTAACTTTTTTTTTTATCTAAAAGTAAAAGCGTGCTCTATTTTCAATGGAGAATTTACAGTTCTCGTAGTTGGGGGATGATTTAAAAGACACACACACACACACACACACACACACAGAGAGAGAGAGAGAGAGACAAGCTGGCAAATTCAACCCAATCGGTTCCTTACCTTCAGGTTCTGATAGGCTTCGAGCGTCCGGATGGCAGTGTCAGTGAGTTTTACATGATACAGAGTTTTATTCGGGGTGTTTTTGTTGATTTTTCCACAGGAGAGCCCATACCGATGCTCCTGTCTCAGCGCTGCCATTTCTACAACTGAAGGCAATTGGCGACATTCTCGTTGAAACGTCATGTAGAACCTATAGGCGGAGTTAAGTCCTGCCAGCGCACGTCAAGCACGTCACACGCGCGCGCGCGCACACACACACACACACACACACACACACACACACACACACACACACACACACACACACATATATAAAGTGGTTACAAACTATTTTATTTTCACTTTTTAGATCATAGCCTACTTGTATTTGTATTATTGATTTTCAACCTTTTCTTTTTATCTCGTCTATCCTCAACTCTTGAACTGGAATTGAATTAGCCTAATGCTCTCTCTCTCTCTCTCTCTCTCTCTCTCTCTCTCTCTCTCTCTCACACACACACACACACACACACACACACACACACACACATAGACACAAAATAAAGTATGTATAGAAAGGTTTACATCCATATTCTAGACAAATGGCACAATTTATTAAAAATAAATTGGCACTTCAAAAAAGCTTTATAGCATTTAATTCTGTTTGTGAAACGCCATATTTCCTTCTTGAAGTGCAGAAAAATTACATATTTACAGCCTGAGATACTTTTTATCTACAGAAATTGCATTAATTGTGATCCGATCAAAACCTATGAAATGGTAGAATTGATTAATTCCTGAATAAAAAGGTGAAATAACAAATTCCAAACAAATCTCAAGATTAGACATCTTTAAAGGTATTATGTTTGTGGCCTGCCAACACTGTGCAGTCAGACAGATGAAGTGAATCAGAGAATGAAAAATATGGAATTTGGGTTAATTAAAGCTGTAATCCCTGACGGACAAGATGCTCTGGCTGTGGATTAAGGAGCCGTCTCACAGTCAACAATGCAGTGTTTATTTACCATATGGCTATGAGGACGTTGATGTCCATCTAACTGTGCTATTAACATCACAAGCATTTTGGTAGAGATTGAGTGAGCAAAGACTTGAAGAGTAGTAAACATTAATCTACTTCATAACAATCTAGTTGACACAACCCAATACATTTTCAATGCTGTAGTATTTGCAATTACATTTCTCTACTCACTATGTCACTCTGCTGTCCAAACTATTATACTATATACTACTACTATACTATACTATAGACACATCATTATCAGTTATTCAATGTAGGCGTTGATCTGTACATTGTACCTCTATTCTACTCAAGTACAGGTTAAAACTAGTTTTGATGTTGCCTCCATCTTGCCGTATCTTTTATTTGCCCTCTAAGTATGAAAAAGTTATTCTACAACATTTGGCATGGCAGTCAAATACTTGGGTGACTTTTCCTATTATAACATTATAGTGAAATCTCTAAATACAAAACAAAATTAGTGTTCCTTTTGAACTCACTCTATTTGAACTATTGCGTTTAGGTAAAAGGTGAAGTGAAAAATTACTTAGTAATGATGCCATTCATTTGAAGTGTGGTGATTTATAACAAGTCAAGTCAATTTTTATTTTTATAGCACATTTCATACAACACACATAGCACACATTTCATACATAACACAGTCATAATGTCTTGCTAAACACTTTATGACTGCTTCATGACATATTCATGAATGCTATTACAACCCTTATATCAGCTTCCATGACTGAATGAAAGTTATTCATGTAACATATCTGGCTTGGAGCCAGAAGAGTGTAGCCGTTTGATTAACTTCTTGCTTTTCATACAAGATAAATCTCATTAAGAGTTTAGAATTGATTTGATATATAAATTCCCCCAAATGTCACTTGCACCCCTCTGGCTCTCAGTCCTAACATACCATATAATCTCATTTATCCAAACCCTATCTTCTGAAATAACTGGTCAGCAGCAAAGAATTAGATATGCACCAATGGAAAAAAATAAACCCATTCTAGTTTAATATTTACAGCTTAACATTTACATGTATTTTGAGGCTGAAAAAGATTTATTTACATTATTTGTCTTGAGTAAACACTTGAATACAGACCATTATTTTAAGTTATGATGCATTCAGAACATTCCAAAAACATTTATTTTTCCATCAACAGGTTATTTTTAAGATAATGTGAATATACCAAACAATTAGAAGGACACATAAATTATACATGCGATATGAAATATGTATGCACACACTCTGAAATGCAGACTAATTTGCCTTTAGTGGCGTGCCTCATCAAAGCAACTCCAGCAATTATAAACAATAAACAGAGCGTATGCAACCTAGCGTCAGCTGTAAGGTCAGCCGGTTATCACAGCTGTTCTATAAGTCTTGTGGCCTCCCTTCAACACCACTTCTTAAAAAGTGAAAATGAAAATCTTCCAGTGTAATTTAAAGCAAATTAAATTAGAGATTGCAGCCCCTGAGATCTTATTGGTGGATTGCATTCATGGAAACTGCATTATGGGGCAGCGCGATGAAGTCATTAAGGAGCTTACAGACGTTCTGGCAGATTAGGTTTTCCTCTTCTAATCCTACAGATTACCAGCACACAAACCTGCTGACTGAGAGTGCTTCGTTGCGTTGCACAATTTCTTTACATTGATCATTTCTTGTTGCTCCCACACTACTGGACTATGTAGACTAAGACGGACACCAGCAGCAGAGAGACGAGGTCAAAGTGCAACAGAACTGCATAAACTCCGCAGCTGCAGACAGGACAAAGCTCTTCAACTAACTGTAGATGAAGCTAGGATTTAGAGATGCATTTTAAGTTGGATTTAACGAAATACGATGTGGATGCTCTATTTTTGTAAAGATTACATCGTGTCTCTCGTGGATGGAGATGCTTTTTTGTTGTAAACGAACATAGGTGGCAGAACTTGATTCACGACAGAATTACCAACCCACACCTAGGTGCAACACAGGCTGAACAAGGAGGATAATTTCTTTTGGAGGCTACCCCAGATGGTGTCCCTCGCTCCCTGCAGTGAGATGGAGACAAAGCCGTGTTGTGAAGAGCACAAGGAGTTTGTGGTGGAGCCTGTTGAGCTTGAGGTAAGGGAGGCCATTTCTGGGCTTGTTGACAAGGACAGTCCAGCGGAGCTGTCCCATGGGCCTGGACAGGAAGACAAGGACCCTCATGGGAAAGAGGAGAGCGAAACAGAGAGTTATGGAGGAGAGAGTGAAGACGCTACGATGAAGAGTCCCTCCGAACCTTCAAAGGGAGAAAGTAGACAGATACAATGTCAAGATGGGAAGAAACTGAAAAAAACAAACAGCTGGAAGACGGTCCGATTTCAAGACCCATCGGCAGCAGAAGTGGTGTTGGAGAGGGACAGCTCAGGAGAGAGTCTCTTTCCAGAATATTCGATGGAAGAGTGGACTTCCTCTACTTTTGAGGAGTTGTTCATGGCAGAAGATTGGGTGGACATCACAGGTAGGCTTGCGGATATATCAGTACACAGTACATTATAGTACATCACATTTATAGCCATACATTTTGTACCTAAAATGGAGCCATAGTCTTGAACAAACTTTAGTAACTTTCCATTTCATTTACTTGACTTTGACCTTTATGTGAAACTTTGAAGTAAAATCTGACCCCAAAACAAAACCAGGACAAATTTTGTGGCCAAACTATGCAATCAAGATCGGTCACAAGTTGGTTCAGCGGCTGTTTCTGACTGCATGTTTACCAACAACTAGCAGATAAGTCCCCTTCCCCTTACATGACCTTCTCTCCCTTCCTCACCCAGATGACCGGCTCTTGAGGAAGAAGGTGCTGGAGCCTGGGCCCCTGCATGCCCTGCACCCCACCTGGGGCCAGGAGGTCACCATCAAAATGCAAGGTGTCCTGGAGGACCGGACGGTGGTGGAGAAGGACCGCAAGCTCGTCTTTGTTATAGGAGAGGGAGATGTAAACCAGGTGCGAGCTTTGAACCTTTCTGCCTCTTTAACACTGCAGGTTTCTCCAGTGCGGAGCAGTTGTTGTCTTGTCACACTTCATCAGTGACCGATGGAGAGACCGTACGCATAAACAAAATGGCTGTTCTAGCTCGTGACACTTAAGAATTCATCAAGTAATATGTCAGTCAATTAAGGACAGTAAATTACACAATGCTAAGATATGCCTAAATGTATTCACAGTAACTATGTTAAAGGATGCCAGTAAAACAGTGCTGTTTGACACCTGTAGGCCCTGGAGGAGTGCGCTATATCCATGCAGAAAGACGAGATTGCGTTACTGCTGGCAGATTCACAGTATACCTTTGGTCTTCTGGGAAGGTAAGGAATTTGGCAATTATCTTCCAGAGCACCGTGGTATTAGAATACAACATCTCTGACAAATACTAATTATTTACCGGTGTGTTGTTTTTTGTGGTTTACTTCTGTAGCTGTGGGGGCGAGGAGCGTGTTGAAACAGAAACCCAGATTTGGTCAGTTATCGTCCTGATTTGAAAAACGTAAAGTGAAGTCTATGATCACTCTAAAGAAGCCCAGGCCTTTTATACCTGTTGCTGTGGGGGCAGCCTGGCTACCCTCAGTAGCAAGGCTAATGAACCATAAACAGGAGCAGATGGCTTCCTCCTAACACCATTCACAGGCAGCCAGAGGCCAACACCTCCCAACCTATGGGAGGACGCCACTCATATTACAGCCAATGGCTTAGGTTTATAACCCCACACCATTAAACAGCCAGTATAAAAACAGAAGAGGTTCATGTACTACTGATGAAAACCTGTTAAAGTGTTTATCATCTCATGTTTGTTTAGAGATGATTTGAGGATTACTTTTCAGACTGCAACGAACAGCATTTGAATGGAAAAGTCTTGCCTCAAAGATTTAGGTCATAGCAAAAGTGTGTAATATGTCGTAATTTGTTTGCCATTTGGTTGTATTATTTCTTCTAGCAAACAATATTTTGTAAATGTTACTGCTATAGGGATTTTTAGAGATGCGACAATATATTACAAGCATTTTCACAGCAAAATTATCAGTGTTTATTTAATTTTGAGAGTGTAAAAATCATAATATATAAGTCCAAACCCATCATAGTTAATTTAACAATTTTGAGCAGCCGCCCCAGAGCCACATCAGCTCTATGAGTGGACAAACAACTCTCCAATCAACACTTGTCAACTCAAAATAACTATCACTGAAAAACCAACAGTAATTAACACTGGAAATTTTGTCGTCTATTCAGGCCTCCGTGTTGCCAACACAAAGCTTGATATATTCCTAGAATGACAAGTTTTACTGCACTTTTGAGGACAAGTGCTGCCCAATGATATTTCAAGATGTTCAAAGTCAGCTACACTTGACATACCAGTAATGATTGGAATAGCTGTAGGGTGGAGTAATGCACAAAAGCAAAACTTCATGCACCCAGAAATATCATGCAGTGGTACAAGTAGTACAAAGTAATGCTTAATGTATGAGTCAAAGCAGGTTTGCATCAAAGTGAAAGTGCAAGCAACAACTGAATATTGTTTGACAAACAGAGAACACAGTGTGCAACATTTGAAAGCAGCAGAGGCACCAACTGCTCAGCAGAAACAATAGGGTGGTAATCTATTGCTGTATATATGGGGATACATGGAACAAATATAATATCAGTCATTCCAAGTACTAAACCTGGTGAAGCCTTTGAACTATGCTATTCATTTAACCTACACACTCATGGGAGTATTGCAAAACACCATTTTCCTGCTTTACACCCAGGCATGTATGCAATGTCTGAGGCTCCACAAGCCACAGTGTAGTTTGTTTTTTTGCAAGGACCCATGTGATGTGTGTGCCGCACGGTCCTGGCCTCTGTTGCGTGCTGTGTGTGAGGTCCTGTTTGTGTTATGCAGCTCTGTGGAGGTGATGATGGGACATGGGTGGGAGGTGTGTGAGTCTGGTCCTCTGTGTGTAGAGAGAGTCAGAGAAAACGGGGAAGGCAGCAGGAGGTTGGTTAATGATTGTTTTGATGCAGCTGATTAGGGTTGTGTGCTGCGGAGTCAAATTTAGCCTTGCCCCTAAGGTAGACAATCAGAGCATCACGCCAGCGTTTTAAAGACTGCTGACATACTGTGGTTGTTTGTTGCCGCAAATCTGATACTCTCCAAAGTGGCTGAAGCCTAATGTTGCATTTGAAATACATTTGATGATGGATTGGAATGAAAATTGAGAAATGATTTAATTAAACAGCATGTTACAAACTTATGAAATTACAGGGTGGCGTAGTGGTTACAGACCATCCCATAATGGAATGGTCCCAGGTTCAATCCCTGCAAAAACAATGTGTCCTGCTGAAGTGCCCTTGAGCAAGGCACTGAATCCCATCATGAGTCGCTCTAGATAAGCGTGTCAGCGAAACATATACATGTTAAGGTCTGTGACAAACGTATTTGATAAAAAGACTCATTTAGGCAAAAGAGCTGACAAGAGTAACTATCTGAAGCAGAGAGAGATAGTCCTTTCAAAGGAGATTTGACAGTCACAGTGTGTCTGTGCTGTAAAATGACAGACAGACAAGGAGAGAAAATCTCATTAGCCTCTCCCTGTTCTCTGGCGGATACATTGATTGAACTCTGTCAGTCGCCTGTCGCAAACAGCACGGCTAAGAGCACTTCACAGTTATTTGTCAGAACAGTGTGCAAAGCTGGTCAGACAGTCTGATTCAGCACAGCACACTAGAACGGTCTGTGGCATGGTGAGTGGGTGAAGGGTTGGCTGGTGCAGCTGATCCTAACAGACTTCTCAGAGGAGGTATAATTCCTGAATACGGTGAAGACGAATGAAACCCCTGGAAAAGTCTGGAGGAACCACAGTTTACCTGATTGGCTACAACAGGCAGGCTGAGAAAAAATGGTCGGGACTAAATCGACTGTAAGGACCGCTGACGTTTGTCCGGCGAGACGTGGACGCAGCGAGCCTTTGAAAGATGAGATGTGACGGAAGACTCCCTCGCGCTCAGCGTCTTCAGACAAAAGTAGCATGCGTCAAAACCGTTCCCCGCTGAGACATGGTCGGAGACACGGTTTTCCATGGAGGCGCGGACTGAATCCCATCAGTCAACATGTCATTATCAGAGATCAATGGAAACCAACATCTGTGGATCGCTGGACAGGCCCAACTTCAACGGCCATAAAAAACCCCAGGGGCCGGGGTGGGGGTGGGGGGGACGCTGCCCCATCAGCCCTTCACGACCCCAAAGTCAACAACATTAAGTGTCACTGGCAGCTGCTTTACTTGTATCAGAGTAAAAGTGAGCTTGTCAAACTTGAGACCATAGTTAAATGAACCTGCCTGTACTGTGTGCAGGGCATGCATGTGTTTTTTAGCCATATGTGAAATACTACACAACACATTTAAAGACTTCTTCAGTCTAAACTAGTGGGCTGTAAAGTAAGGTAGGGTTACATTGGCCTGCTGTCAACAAACATAAATAGGAGCTTACACTCTGTGCTGGTAGGGAAGGTGTTGCACTGCTAATCATTTTGGCATACTTTTGCTCTTGGCAGAAAAGAGAACCATCTCAGTAGCACATGTTGGAGTGGAGTTAATTAGACCACTGGGACATGTCAAATAGTTAAATTAATAGCTTAATCCAAGTCCAGATGGACAGTGTCAGCCAGTCAATCATTCTGGTGTTGCATCAATGTGTCATGCGGGACTTAGATACTGCTGATGATTAGTATTATACTACAACATACAAATAGATAATCACGCGCTAAACAAATAGCCTTCAATGGAAAAGCAGAGACACTGTGGAGACAGAACAGATGGCTGTCACTGTCGGTTTCTGAGTGGAGAAAAACAAACAAGTTTTACTGAGGGGGGGGAGAGAGGAATCTCTCTCACTCTGACCCCAGGGGAGCTGGGCCTGATGGCTGCTCAAGCCTTGATTACACCAGCCTCTGGTGTAGCACTAGTGGCTGGGTGGAGCAAGAGTGCAGTTTCAGTTAAGTGAAGCTACAGTTCAGCTTCAGTTCATGGGAATGTACTGCTGTTTGAACATTTACCTTGATGATTGATAGTTATTGCATAATTTTCAGCATGTTTGTAACCTGTGCGACTTAGTGTGTTCTTGTGCATTTGCTGAATTTTCTTGTTCTGTCAGACTGACACACTGTCAGCACGCCGGAATAACATGATACTGGACAATGTGTTTACCGAGGACTAATAGATAACGTGCAATGATCAGTGAGACTACTTTCTTGGGAATGTGCTCAAGGGGAATCTCTGTTGACACAAGCGGCTGGCAAGTGTGTAGAAGCCTTTCCCCACAGCCTCTGAGACACACCCATATCCAGCGGGGAATGCAGCTGAAAAAGGTAACAGTGACATTCTCAGAGGAGAAAGGCATGCAAAACAATAGATCCACAGAAGAAATTGGCAACGTGAGAGTGTCAACCTTTAGATGTGATGAATGGGATTATGTCCAATGATGAGTGAGGATACTTGCGGTCATTGCCACCGTAGACGAATGTGACATTGGCAATGACATATGACACATTCTCTCTCTCTCTCTCTCTCTCTCTCTCTCTCTATATATATATATATATATATATATATATATATATATATATATATATATACATACAGTATTTCTCTCTCTCTCTTTCTCTCCCACCTCACAACAAGGATATAGGCCTGGTGGGTGAGTCCTATACTTTCCCTGTGAAAAACACAGTGATGAGAAAATAATTGACTAGTTCTTGTTCTCTAGCACTAAATGAGTGGTGCGACTACTTGCTATTGTTTTGTGTGTGTGTGTGTGTGTGTTTGTTCTTCCTCTTCTTGCATAGTAATCCAGTTCTTATCAACAGTTGTAACATGATGCAGCCTAGAACTTGCAGTTCTGCTTTTCCATTACATGAAATGGGTACACAGTAAATCACCCACCAAATGATTGTGCTTGTGTCTGTACACTTTTATGCACATGACCACTCCTCCCCTGATTCTAGATATGTAAGCATGCAAGCAAGCTGTCCACTCTACTGAGGTAGAGTTTGTCTCTGAACTCAAGATACTGTGACTCACTCCGCAGAGCCAGCTGGGTCAAATGAATAGGCTGACCTTTCAGACACAGCTATGTGGAAAAAATGATGAATCTAAACCATTCCTCTCCAAATAGGTGTCTCCTCTCCATACACAAATAGGGAGGAAAACAATCGCCTTTCAGGCTGTCAGAGGTAATAGAGAAGAATACGAGCCGACACCTGTGTGGAAAACATGTTTCTTTGTTTTACTGTTTGTCATCCATGAAGGATTCCAGCAGCAGTAGTGAGCAAACCTGCAACTGAACTCTTGGCTGCAGGGTCACGTGACTTAAACAAGTTTTAGGGTTTGGGCTCTGTTTGTAGCTTTCCTGGCATAGCTGCAGCAGGCTGACTAGAAACCACACCCAGACCTCACGCTCCAGGAGCACGCCAGCAAGTACAGACAACTGTAACACACTCCAGATAAGATCTGGCCAGCTCTCACTCAGCATGTGCTCTTCTGTTGCTACAACCTCTGCCACACTAGTCGGTAGCTTCAACATGTTGACCTAGAACTAAACAGAAATGTCCGAATGAAATTGGAACAAAACAATGGATTCTTTGTTGTACCTCTGAAAACTGGATGTTAGGTTGTCCTGATGTCACAGCAGTGCTTTGCCACTCACACCAGTGTTTGAACTGTGCATGTGCCTCATCTAATCTCGCTGAATGTTTACCTTTTTCCCCTACTGCTAGCAGGCTTATCTCTCTCATCGGCACAGCCTTGGCTGTAACATGGCACTACCCTCAGACTCTATATCTACTTCTGCTTTTGTGTTTTGGGAAATTCAGTGGTGAGAGGGTATTTACTGGGACAGTAAATCTCCTCCACTGAAATCTCCCTGTGTGCTTTTATTGAATTTTTGGTAGAGAGAATATTTTTAGATCCGATAAGGCTCGGTGGACTAAAGCTGGCTTTGTATTGCGTGGCCACCAGACTAGTTGTCCACACAGCTCCGGCAGATGTCCAGTGTCTCTTTGCAGTTATTTAATGTTCCATCATTTACAATTCCTGCTCCACGTTGTGCAGTGCATTGGCTAATGTGGACTACGTGTAGCTTTGAGGTTCCTTTATACTGACTTTTTTCAGCTTATCAACCTTGTTTGTTCCTTTTGTTGCTTTTGCTTGTTTGTTTGAGTGGAGAGGTCATTTCTGTGTCTCCACAGTATGTCACATGATTTCATCATCCCTGTTACTGTTAGAATAGTTGCTTGCTCCCAATAATACAGACAAAGATTTCCTCTTAAGCTGTTTTACACTATAAATATTATTCTACAAAGAGGATTATCTTTTATCTTGATGGGCTCCAGATCAAAATGGTTGACATCTGGATGCTCTCCTGTACCCCCTACCCCAACCTCACCTCTCACATGTTGTCCCTGGCATCAAAACATGCTGCTTGTGCTGGGACACACAGGGGAGAAAGAGACACTTGCAAATAGTTCACCGATAGCGCTTCTTGTCCATTGTTCCCCTAACCATGCAGTATTGTGTAACCACGACATTGTGATAGAGCATTTTTCAGAGCATGACATGCAAGAGGGGCACACGGGAGAAACACACGTGAGATGGCACTTCAGTTCTAATCTAGCCACCCTACCGGCACCTTTCCTATCTACGCCTCTCTTTTTACATCCTCCACGCCTGCTGTGCACAATACACAGCCAATAAGAGAGGGAGATTACTGGAGCAGGACAAAGAATAGAGGGCCACGCAAGGCTCCAGTTTCAAGTCTGAAGTAATCTAATGTACTCTTATTTACAGCTAGGCAGGTGCCAGGACCACTCTCCTGTATATTGTGGATGGGTTGTGCCTGTCTGGGATATATAATTATTAAAATGTAAGAGCTTTATAACATCCATTATACATTCAGGAGCCATTTGCTAAAGACAAGTTAGTGGAAGCCAATTTATTTGCACAGTCTAAGTATCCAGAAAAGAATTACAACCAATATACAATTTTATGTCCAAAAAGTGTCATATCCGTATATATACTGCTTTAGTGTACATGACAAAACAATTTCTGATTATTTCAAAACCTTCAGCTTGTAACTCTCCTGCATGGCTTTGTATTCATAGCTGTTTCCAATCCTCTCTGTTATTCTCCACGCACAGAAGCTGTTTCTGGGTTACTTTCACTTTTGGGGCCACCCTGTCCCACTGTGGCTCACAGAGGTCACTTCTTATTCTGCTCTTAGAGTTTTTGAGACTTTTCAGCCTACAGAAGAATGCACTTTCTCATAGTCTGAGCTCAGACAGACTGTCTAGTGATAACAGACACATAGTTGCTGGGCAACTCATGAACACACCTCCTCTATATGCATTTTGCTCATTTGTAACTCCAGGAGAATGGAAGCAGATGGGGTAGTGGTGGGGAGAGCTGTTATAGGCAATGAGAGCAGCACACACACACATACTGCATTCGTGTACACGTACTTATATAGTATACACACAGGCACTTGCTGTATACACACACATACAACTCTAGTTCTGGTCTGTATCTACAAGTTAACATGCTAAATGTATCACATACTACTGGTAGAGTTGGAGACAATGATGTGTCCATACAATATAGATAGGAAAATGGCTTGTGAGCTATTTGTCTGTATAGCAGTGTGGTGCTGCAGAGAGGTGTGAGGTGACGGCTGCTGCCTGGGAGCCGGGAGGCAGGAGAGTCGTGGCAGAGTGGCTAGTGACGTGGGGGGGTGGGGTGGGGGGAGGGGTGTGTGTGTGTGTGTGTGTGGGGGGGGGTGTCTCCGTCAGTGGGGACGTGGACTGTGACTCATCTCAGTGAGACGTCAGTGCTTCGTCATCAGTTGTCTGCAGCAGTCCATCACAGGCAGGCACATACACACACACACACACACACACACACACACACACACACACACACATGCATGCAGGCAGACACTCATTCACTCATACATACATACACATACACACACACACACACACGCAATAGAGTTTCAAAATATTCCACTCAAAACGAAAGACTGCAATGCCTCAAAGGCAGATCACAAAATCAAAAAAACATGAGATGTATTTGAGCTTTAGGGATTAACTAAGTAGATCTCATTTCAAATCATACACTTGTTTGATAACCCTGATGGTATTAGCTGCATTGCTGTTATGTTTCATATTGTTATTTCAGATGGCGAAGGACATCATAAGTGAGCTCATATATTGCAAAAGACCTTTCCGCAACAGGACATCAGGTTCCCATTGTTTCCTATCATCAGTAAAACAGCCGCACATTCCACGTCAGCAGGCTAACTGCCTGTGGCGACTTCTGAAGCTATCTCTGATGAGAGTGACCCTGTGCCATTGCCACTGGCTGTGGTCAAGTAAAGTCAAGCCTTTCCTCCTAAGAAATGTGGCTGCATGACTAATGAGTGGTGCTCCAGGTCTCATACCTCCTCATGAGCATCAGAGAGAGAGACTGTGAAGGAGCGTGCTAATGGCCCTGCTACATTTGGTACATTCAGCCCCCAGATGCAGGCTGGTCTGCCATGACAACCTGACTAATTAGGCAGGAGGTGAGTGTGCTGCTATTGATTCACAGTCTGGAGAAGGAGTTAGAACTTGCTGCTTAAAGTAGGCTGGCACTTCATCGGTTAGATTACAACACACACTGAGTAAATCCTATTTTTCTCGAACAATCAAATGACAGGAGAATGAGGATGAGTGATAGTGACAAGAGAATGAGAATGTGTCATTCTGCAAGTGCAAATGATACATTTGCACAGCTTTAAAACTGAGTCTTCGTATAATGTCAACTAAAGACATGAAGGCAAGGTGCAGCAGTTCAGGTCCACATTAGCAACAAGTGATGCTTTTAAGATAGCTCTCGGTTATTAATCAGTCAGAGATACTGCAGAGCGTGTGATAACTGGTGACCGTTTGTTGTACGCCCAATTTGCAAAATGATATTCCAGAAATGGTGACATTTTCTCTGTGGCACTTATCTACTTTCAGCACATGCATCTGTGACAGCTTGGATTTTGAAAGGAAATTAATTTTTGATCAATATCTATTTTTATGACATTTATTCTCCTCCCAGAATGTCATACATAAAGCACTGAGCAGCTTGTGGTCGCAAACATTATAATGTCCACAAATCTATAACCATAAAGTGTTCAAGCGAGGCACACAGCAACCTTTTTGAATGATGATTCATTTCCTTCATTACTTTAATGTCTGACTGATCATTTTTGCCCATTTCCCTCTTTCTGAGAAGAAAGAAATCATTGATCTGAATGCAAATTAAGTTGCTCATCTAAATAGAAAACATAAAATACTCTCACAAGATTCAGGGATTCGATATATCCTCTGTATATGTATGTGAACTATAACAGTAATGGAAGGGAAAGACTTTCATCTTTCAAAGAGCCTGGCTTAGAATTCATTGTAACTTAGAGAGCTTTGAAGTTCAAAAGTGAAATCCAAAACTGGCCGGGATTCAGTTTGTATGATCGGTAGACATAACGTCTGTGCAAAGAAAGAACTGAGCTGTCATTGTTGTTTAACTATAGTTTCACCATTTCCCGCACAAAGGAATCTACTGAAACAAAACCTCAATCCCTGGGGCTGAATGAGAAATTGCCACTTGACTGCAGCATGCGGACCTCAGAGACCTCCGCTTGTTAAGACTGATTGATTATGGGTTCAGAGTCAATCCTGGGATAAGATACCTTCTGCAAACAACAGTGTGGCTGACGTTGATGACTGCCTCTGATAATATATTTCTATATTAGACAGATTGCTCTCATCCCCACTTTTCCTTAACACATAATTAAACCTTTGAACTTCCTCTAATGGTTTCTTGTTGAGGAATCGCTGACCTAGAGATGCTGCCACATAATCTGATCAGGGCCCATATGTGTCAGATATTTCAGTCTTTTGCTGAAGGTAGAATCTGAAACTCGTGGTTATATTACATTGTCATGTGACCAGTGATCTTAGATAAATGAATGTTCCTTTTCTTTCTAGCTGGATACCCATGCGCACCCCAAAATATGGTCCAGAGTAAAGCATTCGTTTTAACAGCTTTTTTTTTTTTTTTTTTTAACAGCATTCACTACAGGGAGTCACAGTATGGAGAAATCAAGGAGAAACATTCACAAGCTGATACACCACACTGACTTTTAGTTGAAACAGTAGCAAAGTATTAAAGCTAATAATGTTTAATAACATGATTCTGCTTTATTCACAGCCTTAGATGAGCCTCATGTCTCAAAATAGTACCATTTAGTCAAGGTATTGGTCCTTGTCCTACCTACTATAAACAACTCTATACTGTATTCTCTATACTCTGCTCTCTACTGGCATAATTTAATTGTTTATCCAAATGATCCTCACTTGTCCCACTTAAACGGCCAGGCAGCTATACATCCCTGTCATTAAAAAGCTACTACATGCCCTGCAGATAGCCCCAAGGCTGAGATTGGATTCATTTTAACAGGCTAAGGAAGTCTGTTCTAGATTATATGGGGGCTTTTGAGGAGCTCAATGGCCAGGATGTAGGCAGTAGCTACCCCTGATCCCTGCTAGCCCTCCCGTCACAGTTTCATTGGCTCATCGCTGGAGGAGGAAATGAAAACAAATAGCACAGGAAAACACACGCCGAGGCAGTAGCACAGTACACAGTGCAGCTGAAAGGCCTAACGCTGTTAGTTCCTAGATCTCAGGCAGTAGCAGGGGGCTGTTTTGCAGCAAATTAACTAGTATGGCAGGAGGGGAGGAAAAACAGCTGTGACGTTTCACCAATGCCAGGATTAAAGCTAAGCTCCTTTGCGTGGTTGTGTTGGTGCTGTGTCCATCCAGAAGTCTAGCAAAACAGAAACAAGATCACACTGAACTGCAACAGCAATTGATCTGTTTTCACCATAATAAAAAATGAACAACATTGCAAATCCTCTTCCATTTGGTATTAGCGTACATCAAATTTATCTTAATTGTATTAGTGTACTATGTGAGGTTATCACCATAGCAACCACTATGAGGCACACTGCTGGCCTTTCCATCATTTAAAATGGAGAGTATGACGTCAAACTGACCGCTGTTTTCCCCCCTCTGAGGTAGTTTTTCCTCTCGTTCAGACCGGTGAGGTGTGTGACAGATAACGCAGTGAGTCAGCTGCCGTACGTATCATAACTGTTCATGAGGAAGTTTGCTTTGCTAAAGTGCATGACTCAGATTCATCAGTAATGGATGCACACTGCCCATGACACAAGAGAGGGAGAGAAGGCAATCTTTCCTATGTTAGGTGAGGACCATCCATACAGACACAAGAGCACAGAGGAATGGAAACATTCTTCTTTCAATCTGGTCTGTGTAGACTCACAATATATGACATAGAACCATGAAGAATGAGATCATATTCTTATTAATATATTATTGATTTATTTGAATTTCAATATAAAAAATACTAAGATGCTAATTTGGCCATTGGTAAAAGATATAAAATAAATGTCACCAAGACAAGCAAATCTAGATAAACGGTTTGGTGGTTTTATATTAGGTTTAGGAGTATATTGTGATAAAATAAAAACCAAATAACTGATCACAGTAGCAGGTAGGCAAGATAGGTCGACCTCATAAGGCATTTAGCTGTACAGATGAACCTATAAATCAAACAGATTAGATACAGTAGAGGGGGATATCTCCTTTCACAATAAAGCACTTTATTAAGACACTTTATTTTCCTTTCAAAAATATATTTTCAGTATATTGAAAATTCATGTATAGACGTATTTTGCTTACAATCCATTGTTGCCACCATATATTACAACTTGTTTTGATACGTTCACTGAAATATTTGTAATTTATAACAAGACACTTTTCAATATATTGTTGGCCATCATTTCCTTGGTAACCTGCAGTAAACCTTACTCTAAATAGATCTGTATGGATCTGCCAGGACCCCTAAACCTGTCTGTGTCTGTCACTGCTGTCAGACGCGCTGCCTCAGCTAATGCTCGTCTCATCTGTAACCCAGCTCAGTCCTCTTCCCCCAGGCTCTGTCCCACTCCTGGACCCAGACCCATAGTCCGAAAATCTAACTGTGCAGCTCACTGAATGTCTCTTCTCCCTGACCTTTACTCTGTTTAGGGTCAGATGGCGACTAGCAGGGTCATTTCTTCTCTGCAACATGATTTGAAACTAAGAAAAGAGATATCATGTGTATCCTGGCCTTATTTTCTGGCTTGTTTATAGCATAGCTTATACATTTCCCTATTTTTTTTTAAACACTGTCCTACAACAAAAACTCTGTGATACTCAGATAAAAAAAGGCTGTGATACACAGAACATCTAACTAGGTTATAGATACATTCATGATTATTATCATTTGACAGAATAGGGACTATTAACATAAATTCCCATTGCCTAATAATACTCACAAAATAACTCAAGTAACTCAAAATTATCACAGTCTAATAACAAAATATGATCATTTTTAATATGTGTATGTGTCTCTGACTGTATGTTAGAGATGAACAGAGAGAACGAGAAACAGAAACAGAGAGAGGCTGATAGGAACAGAAACACAGAGAGAGAGAGAGAGAGAGGCTGATAGGAACAGAAACAGAGAGAGAGAGAGAGAGAGAGAGAGAGAGAAGCCAGCACTGCAGCCTAGTTTTAGGACATGAACCTGGGCTAAGGTTGCAGGTTCAGGTTTCATTGGGATGCCGTGGTAGCAGATGAGTTTATCCCACTGACCAGCCTGTGTTTCCTGTCTGCACTAATAAGACCCTGGGGGCTCATTGGCTGAGCTCAGCGCAGCAGCGTTCTGGTGTGGCGCTAATCACTAGTGACCTGCTTGACACCATAAACCTTATAGATCTGTCAACGTGCCGTGTTCTCAAATTACACTCGACAGCTCGCCAGAAATGCCTGTTTCGTTTAGAGCTCATGACAATTATGGATCCCCAACTGTCAGCTATGCACATTATACCTCCGTGTCTTTTATGGACATAATTACAAAGGCTAAGTTCGGCATTCCTGCTTAGCGGCTGCAGTAGCGTGCCGAGCATATTGCAGGTAAAACCTTTGGCTGCTGAGCTTAATGACATTATGCTTCAAAGGTCACCTGTTGAATCCTGCAAGAGGATGATTGCTTTCTTTTCTGAGAAATCACTTTGAAACAGCCGTGGTTTAAGCCTTGGCCAAGTTGTATGCAGTGTGTGTGTGTGTTTGTGTGTGTGTGTGTGTGTTAATGTTTGTGACTTCCGTTACCATTGTTGGACAACACATCAATGAATTTGGATTCATTAAGTTTTGATGTGGTACATCTGATTAGAGCAGTCAGCTCTGAGGCAGCTCTACCTGTATTGATTAATAAGAAATGACTCATCACATCTCCTCTAATGTGTCCCTATCTGTGTGACTCATGCCTCGCAAAGTGGAAGTGTTCCATCTGCCTATCCAGAGTGCATGAAAAAAATCAATTTCTAATGACATGATGGGTAAGGGGTTCTGCTTTTCAATTATTTACAAAGCAAACACTATTAAACTCGCCATTCTGACATCCATTTGGGCGTATTAAATACTGTGACCTGATATGACCTATTTCCTTCCGAATGTGAGCTTCAGTAAACAGTGTCGCTTTAAGGACACATAAATCTATCAAACCTAATCCCTCAGTGGTAGGCAACTTTCTCTATTGATGTTGTTCCTTTCTTTTATAGACACATAATTGATGGCAGCTTCATATTTTTTTGTGCTGCACCTTTCATTGCCGACTGAAAAGAAAACAGTTCTTTGGACCATATGTAAACTAGAACAAAGATCTGTAAAGATGTATTAATGAAGTCTCTGATACGCCCTTGACTGAGACTTTGTTTATAGATTGTTCTGTGTTTATCCTGAAATACGTTCAATGAAAAGGAAACAGTATTTGGGACATTGTGAACTGTGCAATATCAAAATATGAGAGAGTGACTCCAAGCTAGGTTTAGTGACATGAAATGCAAGTTTCTCATTACATAACGTTGGTTCTAATGAAGAAATTGAGTTCAGAAGAAGCTTGTTTTAAGGTGAGGCCATCAAGACGAATGCGCTGAAATTTCCCATATTCACTTTTTTCTCAGCAACTTAACTGATATAATATAACACTCACACCTGATTTGTTCAGGTGTGAGTGACAGGATCCTTATTCAGGGAAGTGGATCCAGTGCAATCCCTTTAGCCACAGTGAGCTGCTAAGTCTGTAACCAGCTGCTAGCAGAGCAGTATAGGCAGGACACTGTATGTATTGTTATTAAATGCTGCACACTGTTACATAACATGCAGCCTTCGGAATATTGTGAAATAGCCAGATAAGAGTAGAGAAAAATATGCGAGGATAACAAATCACTACGGTGTGTACAAGCTTGCATACAGTATATATACAGTATATAGAATGAAGCATGAATCCAAGCAGAACCCAAGCAAAATGTATGACATGCGGGACAGAGGGATCACTCTCTGATGGTCAGAAGGCCCTTTTTTAGAAAGACTCTAATGTTACCCGGTGCAACCCAAGCCGTGTATGTTCTTTATAAATGAATGAACAGTCTTCTTCACTGTACTTACACTTGCCTGTTACGCAGCGAGGGTAACTAAGTCTCTGATCCACATGAGCTGCCATAGTATGCAAAAACAAGAACACAGAATTAAAAGCGACTGGCTTCTAAAACAGAGCGTCCTGCGTCTACTTATTCATGGCCTAGAACGATAACATCTCTGAATGCTGTTACTTCCTCCAGTCCTAAGCGCAGGGATCCAGCTCAAGTTTCCAAGGCCTTAGCTCAGCTGCTGGTTTCACACTCTTGTGCATCCTGTAACAGTGGGTGTAGTCTTGAGGGAGGAGAGGTGAAAGGGTAATCCGATCCCACCTGCTGACACAGCCTCCCAGTAACTGGGGATACACTAATTCTGTTAGACAGACATAAATTGTGTCATTGACACAACCCGTTTGAATAATTCATGATCTGACACAACTCCCAGTACTATCACCTTGCACCAAGCCATCACTGGGTGGGGTATGGGGGAGCTGAAATGGCAGCTTTACTTACCTCTATATGACTGGCTCTCAGATCTATACTTTGAGCTCATTAAACTGACAGGATCCTCTTTGAAGTTGAGGGGATTCAATTTATTTTGGATTATGTGCTTTTAGGACTAAGGTTTAACATAGTTTGAAACACGTATTGCCCTCACCAACATTGTCCGTCCTTGCATCATTTAACACAGTATTCTTGTAATTTTTGTACCTTGTCTCATCGTAGGCTACTTAAATATGTGATTTTCCAAATATAATCAAGCTAGGATCACATTCTTTTTCTCTCTGTCTCTCTCTCTCTCTCTCACACACACACACACACACTCACTCTCTCTCTCAGACACACACACACACACACACGCACACACACACTCACACACACACACACACACACCTTTGGAATCAGAGCCGTCACAGAGTAACTGATAATGGCCCATTGTGTGCTATGTGGTCACAGGAGCCAGATGATTGAAAACCAAATTAACTTTCCTTCTGAGTGACTCTTGAGTAAGTTGAAGCCGTCGACGGCTCACAGCTACACCAGTTTCAATTTCTTGCCTGCTTAAATAAATTGGAATAACCCACAAACCCTAAAAACTAACATTACAAAACATTAATACAATATATTTTTTTTAATTTATAGAGAAAGCAGCTGTCATAACTCTTGTGAATGAACACAAATGTATCACAGTAAAATACGCCACCAAACTTGGCACTACTGGACTGACATACTGTACATGCTGTCTCAATCAGATGCACAATATGGCCGCCATTAATGCATGAACCTGAGAAAGGGCATATGACTGTTTCCCATTCAAATTTGGAAGTCACAAATGTCCAACTGGTGTGTTAATTACAACCTTTGTGCGTTCCAGTGGTCCAGCTCAGAAAAAACTGCGAGATTTAGCTGATGTTATGTCAGTGATATTTGGCAATGTTAGCTAGCTAGAACGTTAGCGAATGTAAGGGCTCAAATTTATAACCATTTACCACACTGGTAATTTTAATAAGTTTAATGTCATGCAATGCTGAAAATGGAACTTAAGTGTGGTTCGAGGATTATAAACATGTTAAAGTAATGCTAACAGTGTGTACCGCCATGTTGACGTGACATCATTGTTTTTCTAAGTAGGAAATTTTAATTTCCGACTTTCCGACATGTCTTGAACGGAGAATATGACCATGTCACCACCATGTCATGTCAGCATTTTTTTTTATTTTTTTTTAAATCATTCAATTGGAGGTTCCATCAAACTTTATTCCATCTGGTATAAATGCTTAAAGGCCAAATATAAATCTAAAGTCAGGTTTTGATTGGTGCAAGTGGACATGACATATCAGATATCAGTGCATATACAGAAACCCAATATGAGTTTGGACTACTTGATATACAGTAGCTGTCAGCCCCAACACTGTATTTTGAACATGAATATCAAATTTCATGCATGAGTTACAAGGCTTAGGCATTTGTGGGCATGCAGGATGCTGCAGTTATCTGACTGGCTTGTTTTTGCATTTCTTCAAACTCACAGTTAGTATCACTCGTTTCCAATTAATTTATTTAAGCAATCTAAAACAGGTAAGAGTGTGCTCTGGATGAATTTAAAAGGTCTAGCAGTACACCTGTCCCCTGTGATGCCCTGTGTTATGACTAAAATGCTAATATGGAAAGGTAATTCTTGGCTGTTTTCCTCATTGCCCTATGTGTGTGCGTGTGTGTTTTGTTTGTGTGTTTGTGTGTGTATGTACTTGCGTGTTTGGCAGGGAGCCAGATATTCCAGCCTGGGCACCTTTACTCTACCAACTCCAGCTCCTGAACATCAGAGAGAAACCAGATGCTCTGACTCTGCCCATAGCCGACCGCATCCGCATTGCCAACCAGAAACGAGAGCGAGGAAACTTCCATTTCCAGAGGGAGGAGTTCAGCATGGCTGCAAGAGCCTACTCCATGGCCCTGGATGTGCTGACCACACGCAGCAGAGGTAACTCATCGTCAGAATCTGAATTTATTCATCAGGAGCATTTTCATATACCAGGAATTTGTCATGGTAGTTGTTGTGTGGCCATTACCTTCTCAGAAAAATACTTCAAATGAAAATGGATGGACACACGCACACACACACACACACACACACACACACACACACACACACACACACACACACAAAACATAAACACTGTTTGTCTCATTCATTCCCTCCCTCTGTCTCTCATTCTCACCCACACACACCTCAGACACATTTCCACATTTTCAGCTCAGAATGACATAACAGATCTGTGCTCTCCGTTAGTCTATCACCGCACTAATCATGCTATCATGATGCAGAGCCACATCTATCTGAGGTGAGTGCCACCATAAATATTTTTGCTTAATTCTTTGGATAATCAAAGCTAATCGACTTTCATATTATTTCCACCTCCTTAATCACTTTAATCTTTGAAGAGGCAGGGTGGACCCAAGAGGGAAATTTGACTGAACAAGTCAGTGAAGAGAAGAGCATGGACTGCTTCATAATGTATCAATGATGATGGACCAATGGCTGAATTCACTGTGGCACTGAAGAGAGAGAGCGTTATATCAGGGCGTCAACATCATATATTTAGTGGATCTGACAGACCCAGAAAAAGTATTCAGCAAAGACGGCAGCATGTGAATCCTGCATTGTAGGCCTGTAGGATTTATTTTAGACATACAATACATATTATTACTTCTTCTACCCTCTGGAGACCATAATACACTCTGTTGAAGTAACCATAAATCATGCGTGACACAACATTTTAGACAGAAATGATCACACACCTTAAGGTTTTTGCTAGGTTTTCACAGGTAACTGCCAAAATGATAGGAAACACTTGAATGAATGCGAGATGTGAAGTATAATGAAACCAGGTACTTTGACACAGGTGTGCTCCCTAAGATACTTAAGCAGTTATCACCCCATCATGCCTAGGGGTCACGTATAAAAATGACTCTGTACTCCCAGTTGCCTATTACTTTGGTTACCATGGTTTGGAGAAGAGACCTCAGAGACTTTGACAGAGGCATGACTCATGACTCGATGATATAATATACAGTTGAATAGAAGATGCCCTCTCTCATAAAGACATCCGAAGGGACGTCCTCCTTGGAGGCGTTACAGTCTTCTATTATATCCCACAAGGTCTTGAATAACGACTGTTCTCCATTCTAACATCGATATGCAAACAACAATCCCTCACTAATCTTTAACTAGCAGCTCTCGCTTTAGGTGCTGACTGTAACGTACACTGCCGCAGTCAGAGGAACATCAAATTCAACGCTTCTGTAATAGAAGAACAAGAAAACGAGCACACGCTGTCGTCATCGCTGCCCTAGAGTACATCAAATACCCAGGCAATCCTCTTTTCTGTCTATAATATGCCCGTGTCACCAATAGAGAGGCTGAAGTTCACACAAACAAAAAAAAAACATATCCGTGACAAAGACGCTGGTGTGAGAGGCTGTGTGGCCCTGTTCCCTCCTAGATGGTGACAATGATGCGGCGGTGGTGGAGGAGGAGGAGGAGGTGCAGGACTACCGGGTGAAGTGTCTGAACAACCTGGCCGCCGCTCAGCTGAAAATGGAACAGTATGACGAGGCGCTGCACACCAGCCGGGATGTTCTGTTCCTGGAGCCAAACAATGTCAAGGCCCTGTTCAGGACGGGAAAGGTGAGGGCGCGTCACGTGGCGGCACTGTTGTGACTCCACAATACCATCAAATCTGATCCGTAGTGTCCAATAAATGATTATTTCTGGGACAGTTTCTGGAAACCCCCTTTGAGAACAAAAGGAACTTGTTTAGTAGATTTAATCATGTTTGAGGGCGGAAAAAAGCCGCTACATTATTGCTATCTTGTTCTCTTCGTGTTATGATTTATGGGTCTTCCAACACAGCTCATACTGTAGGTTTTGCAATCTGTTTTTCAGCTCCTGTCAGACAAGGGTGAGTATAAAGAGGCAATGGAGATACTAAAAAAGGCCTTGAAACTGGAGCCTGCAACCAAGGTGAGACTATGTGGGTGAGCATGTCTGTCTCCTCACCACTTCTCTGCCAAATCTGCCTGTGAATCCCATCCACACACACAACACAGGTCACTCTAAAATAGATAAAGCTACTGTATCTCCCAATCAATCCAAATTAATGGCGAGTGTTTTCATTCCAGTGTTCTCACACATTGTCCTATAGGGTTAAAAGTCCTGTCAAAATTTCAATTTCAAAATTCAAAAAAGACTCTCAGGCATGGATTTGTGTCATATTTCATTCAATATACTGATTTATTTGCATTACATGGAAAAAAAACAAACTTAATAGAAAATTTTTGGTAGAATATTCTTACATGGACACAACCTCCCTTCCAAGAAAAAGAAAACATGAATAAACGTAAATACTGACCAGAACCTTGTGCTCAAAATATAAGTTTAGAGAAGTGAAATGAGACACACACACACATTCACGCACATTAACCCTAGAAACTGGAGATGCCTATGATCCCAGTGCATTACTGTGGCTCCTTTCAGGGCCTGTTCTGTCTTGCTCTTGTGGATAGTGTAGTCTGCCAGATCCTCCAACTGCTCAGAGCCGAAACCCTGTGCTGAGATAATGCAGACATTAACTAAATATTGTCACACTCGATAGAATGGCTTGCTTAGGCTTTATGAAGTGAGCGAAGAGGACTATGGGTAAGAAATAGACTGAATCATCATGACCATCTACAGTATATACTCTACAGTGTGTAATTAAGAGAGCTATTCAGAATGGTTCATCGTATCCAAAACTAACATCACTAATCTCAGTTTATGACCATCACATGTTCTTCACTGGAAACCTGATTAAATCCACTGCTGGCTGGATTTTGAATTCGTACAGTATAACAAACTGTGCAGCGTTTTCCCTGTTATCCTCAATGAGGAACACTTGGCACGACATCAGCTGTTTTCAACACACTCTGTTGCCTGTGTTACACTTGACCTGACCTATAGAGCACCGTGCCACAGCCATGAGTATGTCTAGTCTAGTCTAGACAAAACTAAAATATCTGCTGCCGTCGTAATTACACCCTTGCCTCAATGGTGGATAAAATACTTTGGAGGAACCTGATTTAGCTGCGCTGTGAGAAAGGTTTGCACTGCGGTATGTAGCTGATGACAGAAAAACACAACACAGTTGTAATAATGAACTACAAACAGGAAATGCCTTAAATGATACTGATGCATGTCACGGAAATTACAACCTCTGATGAAGAATCTTATTGAAAGCCAACAAAATGTGATGCTAAGCCGTTTGCATGGAATTTTGAGCATAAAATTGAACTTGTGTAAAGTAATTAAAGGAAAATGTATGTTAAATGTTTAAATGTTTGTAACTATTTTTATCAAAACATTGGCCATCAACCATTTTGGACTACTTTGTAGGGTTTATATTTTAGACATCTACTGTCACCTGCTGGACAACTTCAGTACTACATTTTGTTGAGAAGGTCCTTTTATTCCTTTCCACCATCTTTTGACAAGAGTGATTCTTGTTTTGATTGTCACGTGTCTTCTTCCTTTTCCTCAGGCAATCCATGTTGAGTTATCTAAACTCGTCCAAAGGCAGTCAGGAGGCAACGATACCCAGAAATGGAAAGCTAAACCCGCTGAGGTGTTTGGAGAAAATATTGCACCGTTTCTGATTCCCTCTAAAAAGAAGCCATCTGTAAGCCATAATACAATTGTCCCTGAGTAAAATGTCAATGCCTTTTATTCAGATTCAAAACAAACAAAACAAAACAAAAAAAAACTGGCTACATTTTGACCATGTCATTTGGTGTTTTAGGGAATTTCCTGGAAGTTCCTACTTGGCGCTCTGGTGGTGGCCTTGGGCAGCTTAGTAACATCAGTCATTCTGACTGCGAGAAACTGACATCTTCTGCAGAAAGCACTGGGAAAACCATCATCATTATCATCATCTGCAGAAGCTAAATATCCTCTCCGGTCCACTTCATGAATTCAGTTCAAAAGAATTGTCTGTTCTGCTGTGAAGATATGAGATGAGGTTTGCACTGAAAAATGGCCAAAGGCTGCTGATGGTGAAGTTGTATTTGTGTATGTTAACAGGGTAGAATAATGACGCTTCACTGAAAGGTTCTATTTATCAAATTGTTATCAGAAAAATGAAGATAGTACAGCATTGTATGCATTCACAATACAATAAGAGATTAACGCTGACCCATGAGAAAGAGGTTTGACACGGTCATCTGTCCAGTAAAGTCTATTTTTGGGGTCTATTAGGGAGTTTTATTTGTGAAAGGGATTACATTTGTTTTTGTCATTAAAAAACATAAAAATAAATTTAAAAAAAAGAGTCCTGGAATATGTTCTTGTAATACAGATTATCATGTAAAAAAAATAAGGGGACCTGCAATTTTAAAGTTCCCCATTTGAAGACTGTAGCCAAGCTACACAAACTTGTCTTAGCTAGTGAATCACACTTTCAACATCAGAATCTGGTAAAACATTCAGCAGGATTAATGACAGAAATTCTTTCCACCATCTGATATTTCACTGTATGCATGCCGACATATACCAAGCAAAACTGCTGGAAAATATTCAAAATACATACTGTGTCAATAAGTGTGTCAAAACTGCAATGTCATGCACTGATGCTTAATAAAATGGTAAAAAAAAAAAAAAAAATTACTTGTCATTTTCTTTAATTTTTTTTAAGAACCAGGTAAATCTACTTTTCTATTACAGTAACCATGTCTCCATTTATCAAGTCCAAATTTTTAAAAAATAAAATAAAACAATAATCTGTGGGAATAGAGTAAAATTTGAGACAGGGCTTGAAAACCATGCTCATTTATTTCAGTGGAATCAATGCTCAAACTTGAGTATGATTGAAGAAATAATTTAAAAATACTTCATTTGCATCTGAATTGAGGCACCATTGTTTTTATTTATTACTAAATATATACAAAACTTTAAAAGAATAAAAGCATGATTTTGTTTGTATGAAGTGCGTTTGATATTCATACATCTTGATTTTTCAACAATAGAAACCTTCACTTTTGATCAGAGAATTAATCTTAAACATTTACCAAAAGGCTGCGATTTAAATATTTAAAGGTTTAAAACATACACATAAGGAAATACCCTTGCAATGGTTGATATATTGGAACAGACAAACATGTTCTTCATCAAAAAATAAAATCATACGGTGTCCTTCATTGCTCCGTCCCAGCGAGAAATATCTATTGGCATCAATGTCTAAAGTCCACAGCAGCTGTTCAGCGTCTTCTTCGGATTGGCTGGACTCAATTTGACCTGAGAATCCGACTGCCGCCTCAGTTTTACATTTTTCTTTACTTCTCTGTGGGGGGAAAAAAGAAAATTGTTGAAGTGTTGCCACGGCTCGTGAAGGACAGAATACTGAAACTCTAAACTCTCCTACCTCGCCAGGTGAAGCACAGCCTCGACGATGTTGGTTCCCTCTTTGGCACTGGTTTCGCAGAACAAGGCGCCGTACGCCTGCAAGAAAAAGGATCGACACGCTCGATTTCCCTCAATTTGTTTAGACACCAGTGGGAGGCAGGACAGGTTTTTAGTCGGGTGAAATAAGGAACGCACCTTGGCCAACTTCTCCCCGTGCACAGTGCTCACGCAGCTTCCCTCCGCGAGCGTTTCTCGGAGATCCACCTTGTTTCCAATAACGCACATTGGGATTTGCTCTTCTGTTGAGTCCTGTGTAACCAAGGGCATTGTTAACTGTATATTCCTATATTTTTTGGCAATTGTTCGTCATTCGCCCTTATCACACATACCTGAATCTGATCCACCCATGCTCTGACATTAAGGAAGCTGCTTTCTGAAGTAACGTCATACAGCAGCAGGACTCCATGAGCTTTACGGAAATAGGACCTGGCAATACTGCGGAACCTAAAGTAAATGGAAAACAACGTTAAGCCAAGCGTCATCTGCATTCCTGAGCAATTATTTGGAACCAGTTTTAATTGACATCATCGTATTTTTTCCCTGTTCTTACTTCCTTGATGAACATTATGAGAGTTAATTCACTACCTCTCTTGCCCAGCTGTGTCCCATATCTGGAGGCTCGTCTTTTCTCCGTCCACCAGCATCTTCTTGATTTGGAAATCAACCCCTGAGATTCAAATACCAGATGTTTCAAGATTAAAAAGTGAATCTGAAATCAGGCTGTCATCCCAAAAGACTGCATGGGAGTTTTGTTTATTGAATGTGGTATGTTTGTTGTGGCACTCACCCAGTGTTGTCTGAATATCTCCTCTGAACTCGTTGAGCGTCAGCCGCAGCAGGAAGCTGGACTTTCCAGCTCCTGCATCTCCGGCTAAAACCAGACGGTACATTGGAGCCGGCTCCTCATTTTCTACTATGTCTGCGTCTGACGGCTTTGTAACAAGGAACAAAAACAACACGAGCTTACCCAATTTCATATGGACTTTCTTTTAGATTGTGGCATTAACTCTAAAAAGGCATCATGCATTAAAAGGCTAACCGTTTTTACCTTTGTGGAAAAGGCAGACAAGCGTCTTCGTAATGATGATGCAATGGAACTGGCTTTGCTAGGGGCAACCGACAACGTAGCCTCAGATTTCACATCAGATATCTGATATGTAACAGACAAGAAAATACAAAGAAATGTCAAATCCCCATACCTTACGAGCACATCAGCATTATGTGACTTGGTGTTTGCGCCTGGTGTTGTCCTAACCTCAACATCGGACGGGACATACGAGTAACTGTGGTGCACAGTTTCCACCGAGTTTCTACTGTCATCGCTGTCATAATCACTGCCTGAGCTTTCAGCTGTGTCCATCGGCAGGGCGACTCCACTGTCCAGGTACTTATCAGCCCAGCTGGTCACATGGCAGTAGGCCGACTTACTGGAATCCTGCTCTGAACTGCACCAAAACACGGACACACACACATGTTGGTTTTAGCTGTGACATTGATTTAATTCACCAAGATCAATCCGTAGATCCAGAGAGGAGTGGACAAGACATTTGTAAACCTGCTGTGGTTGAGTGTGCTTTGTCGGAGGGGCTTCATCCTTCTGGCTGGGATTTCATTTTGGGGAGATAGCTGTTTGGCAGATAAAACACAAAGAACTGAGGGTGTTGAATGTCACAGAGGAAACAGTTTTCAGACTTGAACAAATGAAAACAATTTACTGTCAGCATCCGTCTGATGTGGAGCCAATATGTATGAGGAAATGTGTCATCTACAAACAAGGGACTTACCCTCCTTTTAGCTGCCACGGCTTCACTGGCTAATGCAGAGCGCAGCCCGTCATTACTGTCATACAGCTTTTTGTTCATTTGCCTGACAGTGTGTGTGTAAGGAAATCAGAGAAAAGGTCAGATGCTGATCATGTTTATCTTTACACAATGGATGTGTGGTATACACAACTGGGTCAAGTAGTACTTTGTATTTGTTTTAACTTAAGATGAGTGCCATTTGACACACTTTACAATGACTAACAGAAAATTGACACTATCACTGGAAACTATTTTTAAGTCAATTTAGTATAACTTTTATGTGATTTACTATGTGCCTCACACAACCTGGATTGTCCCGATACACTAAAGCCTGTCCATTTGGTAGTCCAAGTAGGTTGGGCGCTAATAATTATTTGCAAATTGCTGTTGTTGTGAAAAAGAAAATATTTTGATGTTTTAACTCTTCTTTATGGAGTTGAGGAAATTCTATGATATTTGGTGCTAATGAAACCCTTTCAAAACACATTGGATACAAATTTGATGAAATGCATGGTGGTCAAGCTAAAAGACTATATTTCTTAGTTCCTGAAAAGTTGACATTTAGAAATAAAAGGTTTTCACCCAACAGCGATGAAACACTATTTGACCCAGGTATAGTGGTAAACACACACATAAAGTGTGCTTGGAAATGATTCTCAATGCATGCTTGATTCAAATGCAGTAAAACATTCCTCACCAAATGTCCATACTGGAAAACAACAACAACAACAACAACAACAACAACAACAACAGCATCAACTGCCAGACAGACTTACTGGAGAATCTGAATCTGATTGGAGTAAGACTGGTATTCTATGACCATCCTCTTCAACTCATCACTTTCTCTGTAAACACATACAAACCACACTGTTTGCATTCTACAGTGCATTGGGTTTACTATGTGAATCAGACATGAACTGAGTGGAGTAAGAACCTTTCATGTTGAACCTTCTGATCTGCGTACATGTTCTTCAGCTTGTCGAGCTCTGAATGCAGAACGGAAATGTCTGTCTGGGCTTTCACCAGAGAGCTCCGCAGCTGCTCGTTTTCCTGAGGAGAGGAAGAGAATAAGTGGAACAATGCTATACAGCATGTGCATCATTTGATATAAATATTTAGTTCCTACAGTAATTAGTCCAATCATTACATACCTGTGTAAGATCACTGATTTGTCTGTTCAGTCTGACAACTTCCTCCTTTGAATGGTTGAGTTCAGATTCCTCTTGGCTCTTGAGCATAAACATTTTCATGAGCATTTTGTTAATTATACATGTTTAGATGTGGTTGATAAGCCAACACAGTGTCACAGATGTGAAGCAGCCTATACAGTTCAGCAGTAGTGCAGAGAAGAGGCCAGTTATTGATCCTGGTTCAGTGTGTCTTCTGGAGACAGTGCCATGCCTCCTAATGGCCACTAGGGGTCATATAGGCTAACCACAGAACTCGAATGGATAGAGCAGTCTACCGTTTGCTATGGTAATTTGGCTGGTACACCATAAACTGGTGACTATGGCAATTTAAGGGTCGCTATGGTGACAACGCAAGTCCAGGCATTCAGGCTGTAAAGTGTGTCACACTTGCTTGAGAATGGTGCAGATGTGTCTGTTGCACGAGTGCTTAGCAAATTGTCAAAACTCAATGGAAAGCTGACGCTAGTGACGAGGTTAACGTAGCATTATCAAAGATTGTGCTAGATCAACTTCAGCCCCTTAAATAAACTAACATAGCTTAGCCTAACTTTAGTGGAGAAGAAATGTTAGCATTCACTAACTTCAAATAGCTAACAGACATCAGCTGCAGATTAACTCAACTATAACCACTTCCACTAACTGCACAGATGTCACAACTTTTGACCGACTCAAAAAGACAGAAGCAGCTTGTAAAAGGCCACCACCTAGTGGTGGTGTGAGTAGCAACTCCATTCAGCTGCAAAGCCAGTTTTCCACTGCTTTGGCCCTTGGTGCAAAACCTCCTGCCTCAGCGACTTGCTGTACGTCAGTTCATACAGAAGCCAGCCCAACGATACAAATAAAAATGGCCGCCGCTCCAACTATCCAGGAACGTTGATTTGAATGGGAAAGACCGTTCTATCCATTCAAGTTCTGTGAGGCTAACAGTGAGTGAGTGAGTTACTTTACATCCCTGCTTACACACATTGGCCACACCAGACTCATGGACCTGTAAACAAGGTGCTCTCTGACAGGTCATCTAAAAAAATTTGAAAAAGTTGGAAAATAACAACACTATGTATGGAGAGGCTGGGTTTTTCCAGAAATCAAGACAGAACTCCCCATACAAGAGTGCCTTGATTTATCGTACTCTGTCAGGTAAAGTGGCTTTCTTTTCACTCTTTTTCATGTTCATGTTGTAAGAAACCATTATGCCATCTCCACCAATCACTTTGCTATGGATAAATCATCTTGCATGTCGTCTATGGAAACCAACCTTTAACAGCCTGTCCACAGTTGCATGCAGGTCTGCAACCTCGTTGTCATGCCTCCTCTGCACGGTAGCCATGATTCCCTCCATTTTCTTATGCCCCTGCAAAACATGAAACCCAAGCAGTTAAAAGTGCCCACTGGCTCAGGAACTGAAGAGGGGCTTTCATCTGACGGTACAGAGGCTCTTTGTGAGACATGTAGCCTGCTGCTGTATTCTGTGTCACAAATATGCAGGTAACTCGCAAGAAGCAATGGAGAGGGCTGCAGGGTGAAGTGCCCTTCACTTCACTATGGAATTAAAAATGAATCAACTTATTTAGGCTATTTCCACATATATTGTATCTTTGAATGAAAGTTTATACAACAGACAAATCATCTAATTGTATCCATTAGAGGATCTATTTATCTATTAAACTTCAAATAAATCACAAGAGCAACAGTCCACTATGAACAATCCTTGGTATCAGACTCACCTCTTCTCTCACCCTCTCTTCTACTCTGGCAAGTTGTTGCTGTATATCGTCTTCCAGTTCTGCCAGCTGACTGTTGTTCATCTCCTCCGTTCTGTTTGAACACATACTGTATGTAAGCTCAGGTTTGTGTCGGCAGTCTCTCTGCTGCCGAAGCAAAGCAAAATTCTCCAACAACAGTCCCAGAGATTAATATAGTCGCCAATTTCAGTATTAGTAGGGATAAAAATAAAAATCCATATTCACTTGTAACAGCTTAGATAAAAAAACAACTAGTAGCTATCTACTTGACTGATTTGAGAGTGACTTCATACACGCTGCAGTTATGCCTGCTTTGCTCTCGTCAGATGACAGCGCGTGAACCAATCACAGCCGAGGGAGGGAGGGCCTTTGAAAAGCAGATTCCAGAGGTGCACAAGGTTATATGTGAGATTTCTCAAAAGTGACAGTGTAGCCTCACATAAGTTCTATTTTTAGGAGTAGTTTTGCATCAAGATTTCAAGGGTCCATTTATTTCAGCAGTGCCTGGGAATATGAATGGGCGTTTCTCCAGTTTGTAGGGGAGGAAGAAAAACTGGCAGAGCAACACATTTAAGTGTTCCTACTTCCTTGAATATGGAATGTCACCTTTCTCATGGTTACTGAACCAAAACAAAGAAAAAAAAAAAACAGAGAGTCTAGACACAAAACAAAAAAGAGCTTAGATGCAAACCCCTCCCATGTGTGGGATTAGAATTTCATTAGTCGATTCAAGGTGTTGTATAAGAGATATCTTCCTTGAAGAGAACAAGGAAGGAAATTATCAAAACATTTTCATTCACATCTTCATTCACATCTTCCTTAAACATTCAGAAGCATTTACACGGTATTCACAATCCCTGTTGTTCAACCTTAATATCAGTTATGTAGTAACCGCTGTAACAAATCTTATATAGTTAATCATTCAGTCGGGCTCATTTTGGTCAAGTGTCTTCCATCTACAGCCATCTGATCTGAGGAGGACTGATATCAGAACAAGACAATCATTTCTGTATTTGAACCTAAATGAGCAGCTTCATAAAAGATTCAGTCAGATTGTGCTGGGAGTCCCAACCCAATCCTTGGCAGTTGGGTAATTTTGTGAATCTTGAAAACATTTTAGATTCATAAGTTCAAACAATGGGCTGTCTGGGTTAGGGTAAGTTTAATATAAAATCACTTTAATGGGAATAGGTCCCAGGCAATCAAGCCTATGGCTTTATGGCTCCATCCTTGAATTTGTATGGGATGAGATTAGTTCCACCAGACCCTAACCCTTTGAATTATGTGTTCAGAATTTGTATGTGATCAGAGAAACTGAATGTTGGCATTTGAGTTTGATTTGAGTTTTTTTTAACTGAACTGGTGTTTATGCAGTCAATATTTAGTGACAGTGTCATTGAAAAACAGTTTTAAATTGCTATCAAATTACTGCTATACAATACATATTACAAATTTGCAAACTCTACTCAACCTTTCAAAGCCTGATTTCAAATTCAACTCTTGAAAACATTTCAGATTGTGGCAACTTCCAGGTACTTAGGAAAAGCAGTAGCTTGCAGATAAATCAAACTGGCTACAGAAGCCCTGAGAGGCAAGAGAATAAAAAACTGAAAAACTGGAAATCTGGAAACTTGGATCCAACTATCAAAGTTTGGTCTACTTTTTTTCTCCTGTGCTTGTCTAAATAATTTACTAACCAACAGGCAATAAAAAAAATTGCTATCTCAACATATTGACTAGTGAACAAGCTAACAGACCATCAGATAGCATATTAAACTGCATCAACACTGAAAGACCCCACTAGCTGCTGAGGTGGGTCAGTGTTTGGGGTTTATGCTCCCTGTTTGACTCTGTCTGGTTTTCAGCCACAAGAGGGCAGTAATGCTCCACTGCTCTGTGTTCAAAACTAACTGTTTCAGGAAGAACATTCACAGTTTACGAATCCCAATACGAATCAATTGAATATTGAACAATTTAATTTCAAACAAGAAAACACAGGTTATTTTTTTAAATTCAGATTCAAATGCCAACATTCAATTTCACTGATCACACACAATTCAGTTGTCTGGTGGCACAAATCTCACTCCATAAACCTGGTGTCCTTCAGCTTCTATAACACTATATGATGTGATTAATTCTAGGTCCATAACCATTCCCATTGTTTTGTTTTTCCTTTTACCCATGCAGGTTTAAAGATTAAAGTACTGAACGGCCTGGAGCTGTACCAGCCCCATATACTGCAGCCCTTAATGTTTTGAAGATGCAGACACTTGTTCTTACCGCTTCAAACTGCTCTCCAGCTGTTCGCTCTCCAGTCTGTGGTCCATGCTTTGATTGATGAGAGAGTGGATGACGTCCTCATACTGCTGCAGCAGAGCCGTGTTTGCAGAGGAGTGGATGGCCTGGTACAATTCAGCCAACTGCTCCCTAAGACTATGGGAGTAGAAAAGAAAATATATATAATAATGAGGAGGTTAGCACAGAGTGACAAAGAATACAGAGTTCCTTCACTGCCCCACAAGGCATTGTGGGTATTAGAGTCTTTGTTATTAAACAACAGAAGTTCAAATGGGTGTATTTTCTTCAAATCTTAACAGATTAACATGTGGCTTGGTAGACATCTTTAAAATTATGTTTCTGACCAACCCATAAAATTTCAAGTGGATTGACTGACTTTGTTAAGATTGTACAGTCAGTTGAACATTTGGTGCAAATCCTAACACACCCAATTAATGTACTTGCCACATTTCGTGCCATTCTGACCTGCGGTTCATAAGAAGGTGGATTTTAAAGGTTTTTCAAAAAATCCAAAATGGATTCCAAAAATTGATATTGACATTATGGGTCCTAGAGGCAAAAATGTTCAGCATGTCCACATACACATTTGTAAGTGTAAAGTTTCACATCTCTATAACTGATCCTTAGAATTTGAGATTTTATTATAGCGCCCCCTATGGACCAATCAGCACCATTCTTTATGTCCAAGACAGTTATGAGTCACCAGACTATCTTTGTGCCAAGTTACACACACACACAAAAAAGAAAAAAGTTCCCTGTGTGCCTGAGATATTGGACAGAATAAATAACAATAATACATAGAAATCCATAGAAACATAATGAGTTCCCACAATGATAATTCCTAGAAACCTAAAAAAAATAGAAACACGGTTTGGCACATGCCGATACAGTAAACACAGTATCTACATCCTGGTTAGCACGGAGCTGATCGACAGCCGGCTGGGACTTGCCTTTCGGAGAGGAGAGCACCTGCACCATCTATCCTGCCCACAAACTCGTCCCACGGGCCGCCTTGACTCTGGGAAGACCCTCCGCCGAAGGACGCCAGGTCTAACGTCTCGGAAACCTCTTGAAACCTCGACGAAAAGTTTCCGTAATCGATGTATCCGTCCGCGTGCGGGTCGAACTTGTTGAACAAAGTTTTGATCTCATTCTCCGGAACATTCAGCTCTCGGCAAACAACGGTGAAGTCCTCGTACTCGATAGTGCCAGACTTGTTCACATCACACGCCGAAAATAACCGCTGAAGGCTGGGTCTCTCCATTGTCATGTATTAAATAAAACACAAACACACAAAGCACACAAACCTTGAAACGCCTAAAATAAAAGCCAGCTTCCCAGGCACAGATTTCTTCCACAGCTCTGTAGTCATGCGCGCCAGCAGCCTATCAGCCAGCAGTCAATATAAAAGCCTCTATTAAAGTCTCAATTAAAGTCTCCACGGGCGATAAGAGCTACTGATTGGTCCGCATGTCGCTGTAGGTGTGTATCATCCATCCGCATATAGATCTAAAGGTTATTCCTGCTGTATTCAGTTTAGATGTATTTGTCTTCATCTTGAATTAGCTGTAACATCAGATCGATGTGAATGGCAGCGCTGGAAAACAGCTGTAATGCTCAGTTACTTTTTGGGGGATGGTGGGAACATTCAAGCGCTCTGCTCTGTTTGTCTTTAAGGCGTGTGTGAGTATGGATGTGTGTGTGTTTGTGTTGCATGCGTAAGCTTTATCAGTGACACTTGTCATTGTTTCACTGGGTTTGCAGAGTGTTTTTGACTCCACCCAGTGAGAGATTTTAAAGTCGGACATGCTTTCCACCAGTCTGTTCAGTGTTTGTGTGTGTTGCACAGTTGGAAGCAGATAGTGTAGGATTCCTAAGTATTTTACCGTCTTTATTTCTGTTTATTAATAACAGGGTAGGCTCATTTAATTTGTGTTAACAACTGGGCTTCATTGTGTGTGTGGTTTCTTCCCTTCAGGTGAGGTTTCTGTCAGCAAACATTGCTGCTTCACTCCACCTACACTAATGAATTATATGTTGACTTAGGCTGCTCTAACCGTTCAGCTGCTCACTGTAACTAGGGATATTTCAAAACAAATAGCTGAACACATAGTAGACTGTATACAAAATTCCATCTTCGTAACATTTAATAAAAAACTAATCTAGTTATCCCACATCTCAAGATTGTGGCCGCACAGTAGCAGTGTTTTGCATAAAGTGATTTGATAGCTGTGACTTTAAATTGGCAAGCACTTCATAATAGCATACTCAGTGGAAATGGTCTATAGTTAACAGTCAGATTGCACTTGATAATCATGAGCCAATCAAATAAAAAAGTATCGATTTCTTCTTTATTTGAAAAATTAAAATAAAGTGCTTTTTATATACAGTACAATACAAAAAGGAAAACAAAACAGTAGTGATGTATGATACAAAAAAATACAGTTCACAATATTTTTTACATTGGCAGCTGAATTTACAAAACAATTTTACATAAAAACTTTTTTTTTTTTTTACTTACAATACATGTTGACAAGCGTCTGAGCAACTTGTACCGTCACAAATAGAAGGCTTGACTGTAGTGGTTCTTTAAGAGAAAACAGACAATGATACTGCAGCTGAGTAGGCTATTGACTGTGGCATTCAGAGTATCTAGGTTATGAACCATATAATAGCTGAGACTTGTAATCAAACAAAATAATGTTCAATACCTGTACATACTTTACTAAATCACTACCGTGTTTATTTGTTCTGCACTTGGCAAATTTATTATTGTTCCAATGACAACCACTTGACTAAAAGCTGCCATTTGTTTGCTTTTTATTAACAGTCAAAGCATGAATTGTTTGTTTCAGTACATACTGCCTCACTTCCCTGCGTGATTGAGCACAGCTGTCCAGTCTGTTAAATCCATACGCAGCCATTTTGCATGGCCGTTTATAAGAACTGTATCTTAATACTATGCTTAACTATATTTCAAAATCAGCCAGTGGTTATATTTATGTGCTGCACTTTAAAGAATAAGATTTATGCCCTGACTGAGGCTGAAGCCACTGTAAAAAAAAAAAATAAAAAAACAAAACAAAAAACCTTTTGAGCACACACAGCATTGACAATAATATACATGTACTCACTACTGTTTCTGAGCATGGGCAATCCCGTCAGTATAGCATTTGACTCTACAGTACTACTACCTGGTTATTTTGGGTCAAAGTACTAAATTTTAGTATCCCAAGAGGCACATCTCTTGATTATTACATTTTCTAGAAGGCATTAAAAATTTTCCCCAAAGGCAGATTTGTCATCAAATCCAGAACCTGCGCTATACTAAGGCTTTCCAACAGTATGTGCAAAACTAATGCATTCTGAGTTAAGCAATATGCCTTCCTGCATTTATTGTCATTTTAGTGAAATTGTAATTCTACTGACCACATTTCAATACTAGAGCAAAACTTAAATCAGTTTTAAATAATATTGTATGAGTTGGAAAATGCTTTCAAATAACTCTTGACACATTGTTGAAAGAGCTTGCACTCAAAACTGTGTTGGATCGTATGGTTTACATCTTTGGAATATGAAATTAATAGTCTTAAATTGTAAAAAAGAAAAAAAAAAAAAAAAAGGAGATCAAAATTATTCCCAATCAAGATAATCACAAGGCATAGCTATTATGCTTTGTTTGAACATCAGGATGAAAGCTATTGCTTTTCCGGTTGTCTTTCAAACCATTTGAGCAAGCAATCTGTTTTTGGTTCTGAGAAATGAAAGAGGAATTTTCTTCCATCCATGAACCCCCATCCGTTAAGATCTAGATCCAATAAATAAAGTCTGGGCTATACAGTCATGTGTGTCATTAAAACCAGAGGTGTATGAATAGGCATAGTGTCTAAATCATTCTCATATCTCCCCTTGAGAATAGTCATGGATATTTAAAACATTGAAGACTGGCGATGGGAAATGTCACTCTACAAAAACACGAAACCTTTTGGCCTACCGTCGCATAATTATCATATTGTCATGTTGAGATAAATGAACAGCCAAAGTATTGGTTGTCAGTATCTTGTCATAATCAGCAGTGCTAAGTGTCATACCGACTATCATTCTGTAATATTTTCTATGAAGTAACGTTTTTGAAAGACTGCTGTCCTGATTGATGATTTCTTCTCAGGAAAAAAAAAAAAATGTTTGGACCCTCATCTTTTATCATCTGTTTTCAGAAATTCATTGTCTTCCTGTGCCAAGTATCACAAGAATGGCTAAAATCACTTGCATACTTACAGTAAGTGTTTGTGAGTGTGTGTGTGTGTGCGTGTGCACGTGTGTGTGTTTGTGTGTGTTTGCAATGCCACTGATCCTCAGCAATGAACAGCGCTGACACCTTTTGTGCTTACACAGTCTCAAGGTGAGGTTTTCTTGGTGTTCACCTCACTTCACATTATTTGCTTTGCATAGTCTGCCTATCTCATGAAGAATAGCATGATAATACCTGGAATGGGGTTTTCCCTTTATCACATTGGTGAACTAAAACCCTGTTGAATATCTATCTGTCTTACACAGAGCAATGTTTCTAACCAGCCTGTTCGTATGTCTTCACTTCAGAATACATCATATTCCTCTTTTTCTTTAGGTGTGTTGGGATTGAGGTGATGAAGTCTAAGTTTCTGCAGCATCACCGTCAAAGTGACCCCTCATTTGTGCTTATCTTTCACTTCATAACCGATCGTCTCTGTCTCTTTGTCAGTGGCTCTTTTCTGACCGACCGCTTTGGATCTGTACTTGTCGTGCTGTATTCAAGTCTAAGCGATGGGTATACAGCGGTGGATGCACAATGCTTATGTAATGAACTGTGAAAGAACTTTCTTTTTTCTTTTTTTTTTTAAACCTGGAATTGATTTGCGAGTGTATATTCTGGAGTGTGAGTGTTTACCTTACCTACAGTACATTGTGCATAGCCTCAGTGAAAGGTAGGCTGTTATCATGATGGAAATGAAAAAGAAAAAAGAGATCAAAACAAAACATTGTGTCAGCAGTTAGCGGGAACTGAGTGGGATCACTCCGCCTTTAGAAGCATTACCATTAGATCATATGGACGGACTGAGTGGCAATGCTATGAAACTCCATCACTGAATCATAGTTTTGACAATAGGGCAACATCACCTCCATGTTTGTTACATTCCCTCTGTGAGCCTATAAAAGCTTCAAAAGTCTGAAGGCAAACTGAAACTTCTTAGGTGTGCTTCAAACGCACTTGAATAAGGGGGAGTGACAAAAATAATAAAGGAAATGTACATGGACCACAGGGACAAAACAAAAAAGACAAAGTGCAAAATCTGTGTAATGAAATGTCACTCAATGAAGAGTTTGATGTTTTTTCAGTCTTCCCTCTTTCAGGGTTTTTGTCTTTTTTCAGCAAGTGCACTCTTTCCTTTCAGTTTACAGTGAGTCACTCCGCATAACAAAGCGTCTATCAAAGCTGGCCTCACACAATGGAGTCTTTAATCTCAGAACCCAGTCTCACTCGAGGCCGCGGGCATGTGGGAGAAATCTCTACGTGGCTCTCTCTCAAGTTCAGAGGCCTCTTCTCCGACTCCGAGAAGCTCTTGCTGTTGTCTGGCGAGGAGCACTCGTGCGGCGGAGTGCTGCAGATGTAGTTGTCGTTTAGGGTCTGGTAGCCCTTATGATCCGAGACGGACGCCGGGACCGTGTTGCCGTTGAGTGGCAAGTTCTCCGCCGGCTTCCCCACTATCCTGGGCTTCTTCTGCTGCATGTTGGGACACTCGCCCTCCTTGAGCATGGACTTCATGTGGTCGCGGTTCCTGTAGACAACGAACAGGGAGAAGACCAGCAGGGAAAACGCCAGCAGGGCGCACACCACGATGAGCTCGTTCCAGTAGGTCTTGGTGTTGATCTGCGGCGAGCGGGCCTCCCCAGGCAGGATGATGAGCTCTTCCTGGGGGACCTGCGGGGTGTGGGATCGTCCTATCAGGGTGGTGCTCTCCTGCTTGGCCTCGCCCCTCACACAGTAGTTGGCCAGCAGCTGCCTGAAGCCTTCCTCCACTGACCAGCACTCGTAGGTTTCCTGCCTGTCGGCTTGAGCCACCACCACCAGCCCCCCCTCGGGGCTCGGGTAATGAAAGTGGCCCGCAGTCTCGCTGTACTCCCACCGCCTCTCAGCCAAGTTAGAGCGCAGCTTACAAGGCAGCACTTTGAACGTGTTGGCTGGTATAATGATCACCTGGCATGAAGACATTCCTGTGGAAAGGCACAGTAAGATGCATGAAATAAGCTGTACTGCCTTATCTAGCATGCAACAAAAAATGAGCAGAATTCAGATAATGATGGTGCGACACACTGAATAAATTTGTAATCAAGACATAAATTGAAATGCAGAGTGTGAGCAGATCCAGTGCAGAGTGCTGCATTGTTAATCTAAGAGAATCTAGAGAAGAGGAGTTGATTTTACTTACGTGTGGGTGGAGGTTTAGCAAACCGTGGGCTGGGCACTGTCTTGTTGCAAATAACCGATGTGTCTGCTTCATCTACATCCTGCTGCCAGAGACTGAAACACATACATTTTATCAGAAAATGGGCTTTGCAAATAATGGCCATTCATTTTAGTCTTTTATACACCTTTTATATAAATATTTCATCGATATTTATCTAAATATTCTGGGTGCAATACTGTTTGTAGATTATTGTGCAGAGGGATACATACTTGCCTGGTGGAGCCTGTCTGATATCCATGCACTGCCTCCCGGTCCAGGCACAGTAAGGGTCCCTGGAGAGGACACACTCCCCACAGCTCTGATAATTAGTGCAGTTAGCTACTGGGACCTCCACCAGTCCAGAGAAAGAGGAAACATACAGCTGACCCTGTGGAGGAGAGATGAGAGGGCAGGGGACAGGGAGGAACAGTGCCCCAGATACAGTTATTGGGTTACTATTTTCATCCAGTGTCTTCCTTCCAGTGTCTGACCCCGATCTCAATACAGTAGCCTTAGCTTTTCTCCATGTCAATTTAACAAAAACTTCATTCCCTCGATGTACAAATCTAAGCAAGGCAGCAAAACACAGATAGAGACAGGCCAGGATTCAGGAAGTGTCACACTTCCAGCTGTTTAATACCCAGCTGTTTGCAGTTCCCCTGGGAGAGAGTTGCATGTAATTATCTCAATGAACATGAGGTCCCCTTTAGGCTGCAACTCTTCACGGCTCATGGAATCCCTAAACTGCCAATAAAGGCATTTAGTGAGGCTGTTATTACTTCCCACCATGAGAAAGTTCCATAAAACAAACTGAACCTCTTTTCTCAGAGCGCTCCACTATATATACTATACCTTCTCAGAGTCCAGTTCAATGTGTTGCACCGGTTGGGAATCAGGGAACAGCACCATCTCCTCAATGATGTGCATCTTGCTGTTTACATTAATGGCTTTGTGAAGTCTCCCGTCATCTAGAAAGGATATGATATAACTTGAAATTAGAATGAACTCTTGACAAGAAAGGGGCTGATGAGTGGAGAGGGGGAGTTAATTACCTGTGCCGATGAAGAGCACATTATAGGCCTTGCGTGTTGCCTGGACCTGGTGGACAGCGATCTGTGTGTAGCGCACGTTGCGCTTCAGCAGGAGAGGCTGGCTGCGGATCACGCTGTCCATCAGGAAGTGGTCTTTGACAAAATTCAGCACCTTGTCAGGCATGTGCAGAGAGGAGGGGATGCCCTGCTCTCTGGCAACGTTCGTGATGCACTGTGGAGGAAACACAAAGAGTCGCTTTATTAACATGCATTCACTCACTCTCACTGGGCAGCAACATCGACTGCAGCAGTATAGCTCCCCCCTGCCTGCCTAGCCTCGTCAATAGGTTATACTTTTGTAGATTTTGCACTGATTGAACTGCGATAAACCTGCCAGGAAATGAAAGCAACGACAGTTTGATAAGAATCAGGTTTTCAGGGAAGAGGGGCAGACGGTGGTGCCAGCTAGACAGATATCTGCCCAAGCACAGATCGTCAGTGGAGATTGAGGATGTGGCTGATGAGCAGGCAGGAACATATCAGAGCTCCTCGTGCGGCTGACTTCGCATGCTGCTTATTACTGCCATGGATGTGACTATGTTGTGTATCCAGCAGAGGGCAGAAGGCAAGTACTCACGGCTCCAGGCCGAGGCTCGGGAACTGGGTGGTTGTATGTGTACCACTGCTGGGTCTCTCGGTTGACCTCGCGGTAACGCCCACTGAAAGCCTTTTCCACCTGGTTCATTGTGAAGGAACAGACTGCTGAGCTTCCTGAAGCACCTTTATACCTGGCAAGACATAAAGAAGCATCTCAACACAACATTTAACAATTCCTTGAACAAATCTTTTATCCTGCTTATTATATTGTAAAGAATACAATCAAAAAACTCTGAACCAGAGAAAAAAACAATAGCGGGAAAGCTGGTTGTGATCTGACAGAAGGGATGTAATTGCTTCTGAAAGCCTAAACAGAATTGTAGAGATCAACCATAATATCAAATTTTGTTTTCCTTTCTTTTTTAATTTTTATAGCATGAAATACCTAAGATAAAGAGGCTTTTGTATTTCTCATATGCCAAATCTGTGCAAATCTGTGCAATGTACCTTTATATATCATTACATTTGATTGCTGATGTTAATCAAAGCACTGAAAGTTCGTCCTCACCACTGAGACGTGAAGACTCCATAAAACAGGGTGTTCTTCCAGTCCGCGGGGCTGGGCGTCAGCACAAACATGTCCTGGATAATGTTGAAGGGGAAGCCATCGTCAGGCAAAGAGCACAAGAGCTGGGCCTTCAGGAAGGTCGTCCATTTCTTCTGCAGGACTCTCTCCCCTCCTTTGTCACCCTGCAACACAAATAATGTTTTGTTGGTTTGAGCTGTTCTAGATGTAGCCAGTAGAGGGTGCAAGCATACAAGATTGACACCTGTCTGACAATTGCATCGCTTCTGTGAACGTAGTTTGATACATAAATATGATTTAATGGGATCTCACATGCTTGTAAAAGGCATGAAATAATAATGTGTTCCATTTGGTATGTTACATTATATATATCATTTTAAGCTGAGAATTTTCTCTTCTTTATTTACCTTCTTCGTGACTAGAAACAAAGAAAGCACTGTGCCTGAACGTGAAGCTGTTTGAATTGACTTAATTGAAAAACATTAACCTCCCATAGTAAAACCATACTGAGCGCAATCGATTGTGCCCATAACACAGATATACCCCGAGGCAGTAGACTTCTAGGTCATGAAAACAATATACATCATCACAACTGGCTTAGATAAAAAACACGGGGGGCTTTGGGGAGGGCAAGTGCTTTTAAATCAAAAAGAAAAAAAGGGCATTGCTCTCAGACAATCCCTCTTCACTGACACTACCGCTGTGATTCTGCGCCGTTGGCAGTAGCCTTCAAAGTGATCTGTGGCACGGGACCTCCTTCACATGCAGAGTAATTTGGCTACACAGCTCTTACGATGGGATATCCGTGCAAATTGGAGAGCAACTACATCATCAAACCCCAATGTGAAAGTGATTCATGTGAGGCATGATTGTTAAACACGGCCTAGGCAACAGTATATTCCACTGGGAGTTATGGGACGAAGTTAGGTGACTATGAATGTTATGCCTACACCAGCCATAACTAACTGCCTGTTTGGGTTTTGGAAGAGGAGACGGGATTAAAAGGGAGGATGATCTATTGTACCGACCAGATTGTCTGTTTACATTCAGTCTGTGGCAGCAATTACTCCAATTTAGTCACAGGCATAGATCTAAAGAGAATAAAGTTGGCTGTGGGAGAAAACAAGTAATTTTAAAAATGTGCAGTGAGAGGACCAAAGAGAAAGACTAAGCGAGCCAGACTACATAAAACCCTTTAACATGTAGCTTCAATTGAGTCCCCTTTAGTACTGCATTAATCAGAGGAAATGACAATGCTGGATGGGAAGGGAAATGACACATGACCAATGCTGAGCTTCTGAAGCAATTACTTATTGTAGTAAGCCAGGCAGATAATGAGCAACATATATTCCTTGGTCCCCCTGGCTGAACCTAGTTTTATAATTTAATGCCACTCTGTACCTAAACTTACTTCTGAATAATTGAAGCAAATGCATCCCATTCATTAATCCCTTGTAAAAGCATCCCTTTCAAAGGCTGTTCAAAAAGCCATGAACATGGCAGGGAGTAATGGCTTATTTTACGGGAACTTGAACAATATTGCAAATGAGAACATGTTATGTTTTGTTTGTTTCCAGCAAAACACTGTTTATCATTCCATAGCTAGCCTCAATGAAGTGGAACTTGTATAGTAAACACCTGAATAAACAACAGAGAGGGGGACTGCAGCCAACATAATGAGTCAAATAAGGGATTTGGAGAGATAGAGATAGGCTGAACTTAAAAAAAATAAATATATAGATTTGTATAGAAATCACTATACTGTAAAACCCAAAGTAATTGATGCCATCCATTTCTCTCGCCTCTCTCCTTTGTAATCCTGTATTTATATAGGTTTATATTTATAGATATTTAGCCTATATTTTACAATCCACACAGTTTTTAATCCCTTTTTTGTTTTACTTAATTGCATGACCCAAGCCAAAAGCTTGGAGAAGAGAACATGGCACATTATTTCTTATTTTCCTTGTGTGATATGGTAATCTGTACCAAGAGAGTTCATACACAGTACATATTCTAGCCATATCGGCCCATGTCCGATTTCAGGCAAGCTATTTGAGTCAATATTTATTTGTGTTAATCTGCAAAGAAAACATTTTTTTTTTTTTGAATGTATGGTAAAACTAACTGGATAACAGCATGGAGATAAGACTGTAGCTGTGCAGCAGTGTGAAAATATAAAAGAGCGGGAGCTGCAGTCAACACTCTGGGCAGCGTCTGACTGTGAAACACCGCTGTGATTGACAGCTGGGCTTCCGACCACCTTGGGGTTTAAATCTGATGCACATAGGCGTTGTCTTGGCTGTATCTGACAGCAGGGTGGCTGTCAGGACAAACACCTGGAGACAGCCAAGTTCTGAAAATAAAAAGATACTGGCTGTCCACATACATGTTTAAAAAAAAGGTGTGATCAATATGAAAAACAAATACAGTACACATTTTAGACCGTGTCACTGGGGGGCTTTTGAAATACAAAACTGTCCCCAAATCATAGCTGTATTTCACAATTCATCATGTTTTCTTTGAGGCGAACGTCAAGCTGTCAACTGGTGTTTCTCATTCTCCTTGGACTGTGATAAACATGATCCCCTTGTCACAGAGGCAAGCAACAATCTGATCAGGACATGATGTTAATGTTTGCAGAACTGAAGAGGCTCTATAAAATGTCAACATTACTGTGAGGCCTGCGTTTCAGTTTCAAAGCCCTGAGTTGACGTATTCCAGCAGGTGATAATCCATTTCTGCGCAAGGATCTTGTGCTACAGTCCTCCTGAGCCATTCTGGAGTTGGCTACTAATAATATGAATCCTGTCTGAATACAAATATTTGCTGAAATATGATTAGAATAGAGGGAGGAGGAGGGGATCTGGAGAAAAGGAACCAAACAGAGGGAAACGCGCAAGAGGAATGTTTTTCTGTAACACGAGATTCTGCATCACTGCCCAGAAGGACTGTGAGCTCTGCATGTCGTGTTTAAAGGTATGAGCAGCTTGCAGAAACTACTACACACACACACACACACATACATGCCCCATGCACAAATACCCAAACAAACCCCCTCCCTGGTCTGATAGATTCCAATAGTAAAGGGGCTTTGCTGATGGGAGGGGGGTATCAGAATGTCTTGCTTTAGGGGGAAAAAAAACCCTGTTAGATGGACTATCTCCCTTCAAGCATCACTCACCTTACACACGCGAGCAATGCGTGACACAATGGTGTTGTCAAAGAAATCAAACTCCTTTCCTGCTTCACTGAAGAAGAAGTAAATCTTATCATCATCGCCCACTAGGTTGCCCTTGGGCAGGCTCTCCTGTATGTAGGCAGAGCCGACAAAGGCCGGGTCTGAAAGAGCAGCAACGTAAACAATGAGCAGTGAGCCCATATGCTTCCAGGGGCAGAAATCATCCCTGACATCACTGAGACTGAAACATACAAGGCTTACATGGAAAAATGAAATGGCATTTGCAGGATGCAGGTAAAACTAAAGTCTCATCATGTCAAACTTTGGTCTTCAAATAGAGTGTATTTAGGGTAAACAGCATGTCATATTTATCTAATGTAAGATGGGATTTCAGATAATATATATTCATTATATAAAGATATTCCAGCCTTGAGAGCACATGGCCGTACCTTGAAGCCAGTTCAATGAGTTTTCTGTTTTTAGAGCAGTTCCTTGGCTTAGACTCTTGTAAATGATGGGTTCATTTCCTTGGAAATTACTGACCGTTCCGGCGTACAGCTCTCCATCTGCAACACAATAATAAAGAAGACCAGGATAATCAAACTGTTTACCATGAGAGGATGGGCTTCTGCGTCATACACAGTAATGAAATCCAGAGGTTATATGCCCCTGTTTGTCTTCATACCAACCACCTGTATCCAGTTACTTTATTGATTCCCACAGTGCTCCCTATAAAAAGACAAATTTTAAACAAATGTTGATTCCCCTAGCAGCTGATAGCCGTTCTGTGACCTACCGGCCATGATAGCAGTGGACTTGTATTCAGGGTTGAAAGGACAGCGGCTGCGTCCGTCCTCTGAAACGATCTCCCCGGTCTGGCTCCTGACGAGAGAGAAGTCTGCAGTGCTCTGGACAGTGCACGCACACACACACACACACACACACACACACACACACACACACACACCGCAGATCAGAGGCTTAGCTGAAAAGTACAGCTGTAACCTACTCTGACAGTGACCGCTGTCTGTTGGCCACCTCTCTGTAGTAGTTTGTCCCAAATGAAAGGTTGGTCAGTCAGTTTTCGGTTAAAGTTGAAGCACAGGTCATCCTTATATGTTTGTAAATGATTATGGATTGTAATAAAAAAGGCTTTGAAATGATGTGGAGAAAAGGATTGGGAACTTGGAAATGCTCTATACTTTATATAACTCCATTCTGTGCAGTAAATGTTTTGATCTATTTTCCCTTTAGCTAATAACAGACCGCTCTCTATATTGTATCTATCTGCACTGCAAAAAATCTCCATCTTAACAAGTCATTTAGTCTATTATTGAGTCCTAAAATCATAATTTTCTTAAAATAAGTTAAAAAAATTTTTAAAAAAAAACTGCCAATGGGGTGAGATAATTTGACTTGTTTCCAATGCAAATCAACTTGTTTCAAGAATTTTGTAGAATCAGGTGATCTGCCTTATTCTTATTTTCAAGATTTTAACACTCATTTCTAGAAAATTCCTGAAACAAGTGAAGCTGCATTGGAAACAAGTGGAGTTATCTCACCTTATTGGCAGAATTTATCTCGTTTTAAGAAAATGATTTATGATTTGAAGGCTGAATATGAGACTAAATTACTTGCAGTGTGGGCAGAGGTTCAGCGGTAGGAGGAAGGACACATTCGATTTTAGACGCACTTCCTCTAGAATCTAATAAAGGAACGCAACATATCAGTTCTTCCATCAGGGCGTAATCACATATTGTGGAGACGCAATGTATCTATTTAGATCTTCCCAAAACAAGACGTGCACAGGTCGGGAGGGGCTGCAACAAATACACACTTACTATGTAAGCACAGATGGGGCTGAAGGCGTACGTTCCACACACGTACAGATGGGTGCTGTTCATACGCAGCAAGATCTTGATGTAGTTGAAGCAATCCGTCTGTTTTGGAAACAAAGGTGAGAATGTCATTAAAATGGCTGAAAGGCTCTTTCCCACTGCACAGTCTTGAGAACTAGGCTGCATTTGTCAACATGTCAACCTATGAGTTTCCATTCCCCCCGCCAATCGAATTAACTCACGAATCAATAATCACACAACAAATCCACCTGATTATATTCATTCCACTAGCTTCTAGGTGTGTATAAGAGCACAAGGGTGTGGTAATGGACTGACAGATGATAGAGGAGGATAGAGGGTTAGGTTTGTCTGAGAGGAAAGGGAAAAAAGTCACGCCATTGTTGCTGAATGGAAAGGTACAACTTGACTGGAAATTTCCAGCGTTTGACCCTGGGTCCATTTTCAATGTGCCATGCAATGTGGGTCAACCAGCCGACAAGAGAGGCAAACCTGCAATCCTGAAAAATAATATTTGAGCCTTTTGCGTTCAGAGACTTGAGTTTTACACCGGCAGTTCACTCGCCTGCAAGTCTTTGCCTTTGAAACTGCACTCGTCTCTCTTCCTCTCTGGAGTGCTCCATGTTAGCTAGAGGGAGAGAAACGGTGTCAGTCTTGTAAGAATGAGTGCAGAGCGCTGTGTGATGCTCATACTGGACTTTTGGGATTACACATATATATATATGAACTATACGGTCGTTTGCAGACGCTCGCATGTTCTTACATTCCTTTGCAGCTTGGCTCTGCTGATATCAGTGAGGTTGAGTGCGAAGAGAATCTCCCGTGCTCCGACGTACAGCATGTTGTCTTCTTTACTGAGCAGGAGAGAGGTGTAATTGAACGCACCGTTGGCTGAGAAATGTTTGGCTGTCCTCTCCTTCGCATCTGGAGAGAAAGAGACACAGGAGAGGAGACAAAACGGTATAATTCATAAACTGTCCATGTTAAGTATGAAGGAGATATCATATTCTTTTTAACCTTTACAAGGCATCATAAAATGTTTTTGACAGAAAATGTTGCAACGGCACTTGAATATGCAAATTCCTTTTATGTGTGTGTGTGAGTATATGCAAGCCCTCTCACAATGTGTCCTGTGTGTGTGTGTGTGTGTGTGTGTGTGTGCGGCCACAAAACATGGTGCACACCACAGACACAGATGTTCTTTCTTAATTAGAGACACTGTCACCACTGACAAGGCTCCTTGAGTCTGTTTTCTCGTTCCCATGACAACTATACCGACTGGTATTGCTTTCTTCATGTCCACTTTGACTCCATCACTGCAGGAGAGCTACAGCACAACATGGGTGCTGAGGATCTTGATACGACTGAATAAAACAAACCCAAAGATATCACTGTGTGTGTGTGTTGTGTGTGTGTGTGTATCAGCAGCTGCCTGTTTCCAGCTTCCAGTCGGCTTCTCTCATCCGAAAGAGAGAGAGATGGAGAAAGAGAGAGAAAGAAAAGGAAGAGGAAAGCCCTAAATTGTTCCCTGCAGTAAGTGGATGGCTCTGTTCCAACTGTACTGACTCCTCCAAACTGAAACCAGGGGTTAACTCATCCACTCTCTTCTTCGCTGGTTTAAAGACCCGTATGCATGTCAGAGTGGCAGCAGCCTGGAGGCCTTCAACGCTGGCTTGGCTTAAACATATACATCTATCTTTTAATCTATATTCCTTCTTTCTTTCTTTCTTTCTTTCTTTCTTTCTAATATGTAATTTTATGAGTTGATGATGTAATTTTACCTAACAAACTATCTATTTTTTGTATTTTATGTGAAGCACATTGAATTTGCTTTGTGTACAAAATATGCTATATAAATAAAGTTTGCCTTGTCTTGCCTTTGCCAAATGCAGAAAAATAACAGACCAAAGAGTTTAATTTGTTTTACTGAGGGAGGTCCTATTCATTATTATATTTTTACATTTTATATTTGTAATTTTATATTTGTATGGGATAGAGGTTCTTCCTATTTCCCTGTTAACTACTGCTTGAGGCAAAAAAAAAGTCATGATCTATATAGCTACTTCTGTATATGGATGCTGGTCGGGCAATCTGCCAGCCGCCAAAAGCATAATGTATTATTATATTATGTCAATGTCAATTCTAACTGTTTTACTATTATCAGATGACCTCTGAGTTTGCTGAAAACCAGGAGGCAATCTGCTTCTGGGCTTTTTGCTTTCCGGATACATAAGAATTACGGGCATGGCGGATTCAAATTGGATTAAAATCACGGATGCTGTTGGTAATAATTACAATTATAGGAGCTCCCCAAGAAAAACTAATCCAGTTCAGATAGGGTAGGGTGTCATTACGATAATAAGTACAGTATGCAGTTTGCACCCCAGAGTACCTGTGACCTGATATAACCTCACCTCAGTGGGTAGGTACAGGAGGTTGAGAGACTTCCTCCCCCTTGGGAAAACAACACGCTAATAGCAGTGCATCGCCACGGCAACAGAGGGCCTTATTATGGTTAAATCTGTCCCTAAAACCACAAGAGGCTCCTCTCTACATACTGTACATAGGCCCATTGGGGCTGTTCTCTCTCTCTTTTCCCTGTGATTACAGGATGAATGGAGTGCTGCTTCACGGCTGTACCGTTTCCCCCCTTTTTTCCTCCCTCAGAGCCTTGGGCAAGTTCAACTGTGATTTACACAGACAAAGACAAAGGCCGAAGCTTGAACCAAAACAAAAGCTTTGAGGGGTTTTCACAGAGGAGGATATCTACACAATTATTCTCTGGAGTCAGATCACCACTGTCATACTTAGCGACCACAGCTGATGGAGAAAAACAATGGGGCCCATAATTGTGTATCATTATAGAAATCCACGAGGGTTTCACATAGTATGAAGCTTTCCATTTATAATTTCAGGCAAACATTAATCATGTCTCTGTATAGATCTATTAGTCTACAATACTGTTTTCCTCTGAGGGTTTAGGTAATTGTAAAGTGGTATATTTAAAAGCACTACTGTACAGTGGCTATTATATCATGTTTTGTCTATGTTTTCTGTGATTAAGATGAGAGAAGGTATGCTTCAAGAATTCAGCGTTCAGTGTTATAAAAGACAGGTACAAATTCCAACAAGCTTGCTTAATCATAATTAGCATTCAAAGAATGATTTCCTCCGCCAACGGTGCTGGAAGGAGGCTACGTTTTCACCCCTGTCTGTCGGTCTGCTTGTTAGCAAGATATCTCAAAAGGTTGCTAATGGATTTAGATGGAATTTGGAGGACAGATAGCCCTTGGCCCATGGTCAGTTAACTCGATTTTGGTGGCGATTTGGATCTGGATTTTCTACCATTAGACAATTTTTGTTTTTTAGCCATAACCTTCATGCTGTGTTCATTTGCTAGTGGGAAAGTCCGACATCTGGGACTTCTGAGTTGGCTGCAAAACGGCATTGGATTCATGTGCTATTTTGTCAAAAATAAAACCCAGAAGACAAACGATAAACAAACATAAGCCGCTACGGATGCTGCAGCTTTGTATGTTGGAGAATTGTTCAGCGTTGGCAGAGGTTTGCGCTCTGCCAAGCGCCTTCTAGTTCTTAATGTCTTAATCTTGACATTGTGAGTTCCTTTCCCTTCACAGTGCAGGACCCATACCAGGTACTTCTCTGACACTGAGTTAGCCTGGGAGCGTCAGTGGCATTGCACTTAATAGTCAAAGTAATCAGAATAATGACATATTATACATCGGTTTCTCGTTAATAAATATTACTGTTTATGTGATGAAGTTGCTAGCCAGTAGTGACCAGACTGCTGCTTGCCGAGTTGACATTTTGCAAATATGTTTAAACTGTTTAACTGTGTATCAAAGGCAGTTTATCTACCATTTAAGGATAGTATCAGCATTAGAATAATCTCTAGTTTTGAATCAAATATTACAGATTTGAATGAAGTACTTTCGTTTGGTTAGTCAAGTTGAAGAATCACTCCTGCAGAAGTTGTGGGACGTAGGAAAATGGAATTACAAACTGTAATACCTTTATCAATAACTGTCAGTTCAATAGGTTGAATAAATTGTAACATATGGTATTTACAGCTTTTGCAGAGCAAGCACAGACCGACTATAAAATATAACAGCAGGTTTATTTAAGGACTTGATAGCAATAATATATTGACATGGAGAATAATGAAAAAAAGAGAACGAAAAGAGAAGCTCCAAAGTGAAGAACAAGTTTTAATTTCTCTCTGCCAGTATACCATGGGTAGTTGTTGATTTTCTGTAAAGGTTTGATTCATAAATTGATTATGAGGCTGCCCAGTTAGCATGCAATTGAACTGCCTCCCTGACCTCAAACAGATATTCTGAACACGAATGAGAAACAACATATCCGTAGTCCTCGGACCACAAACCTAGGATGGAATAACAGCTGGAGGTCACACACTGTGTAGACTGTTACCAGGTCACTATCTCTATCATCCCTGTGTGTGTATCCCACTTGAACTTGTACTGCCCCCCCCCCCCACCCCTCCACACACACCACAGACCCTTAAAGAACCCTCTCTATTGTTGTTTGACGGTCTGAGGTTGATTCCCTGGGGGCCATTTCATGACAATGCAGCCCCAGAAATGTTGAGGGAAACACACAGGCCGGTTCAGAGGAAGCACTTAAGAGTGGGAGAGCAGCTCGCATCTGCCGGAGCCACAGAGAGGGAGTGTCAGAGAGGGCAGCCAAGTGGGCACCGCACAGCAACTGATGAGGTACAACATATCACAACGAGTTCATCCTCCACCTCTTGTTCCTCCTGAAGGCAAAGGTGTTTTAAATGTACTACCAACGGCATTTAACTGCTCCTCACCTTATCAAAAATATACGTCTTTATTGAAGTCCACTGTGATATTGACAAAGAAAGTCAAACTGTTTAGTGGCTAGGTTTGAATAAAGATTGACATAAGGACTAGAGTGTTTTTAAAACCTTCTCAGGCAAAAAAAAATCTTTGTTTTGGCCATGAACAACGTTAATGGTTTTAAATACTAATTTGGGTCAATCGATTCCAAAGTCAACATTGTGGCTATCAAGCTTTCAAATGTCTGTTTTGCAGACCAGGCTGAGAGCGTATTCATCGCTGTCTTGTTTAATGTGCTGGCTAATGCCAAATTAGAAATCTTCCACTTGACACCCTTGCCAGTCACACAACTTATTCTGCGCCTTTATGTGCCAAGGCCCTCTGTCACAAGCCGGCCCATGGGGCGTGACAAAAGGACAACACACAAGGATTAAGGCTCAACTAAGGGCTTATTTTCCCTTAACATAATGAAACAGGACAAAACACTGAAATGCAACACCAAACTAAACCAATCTCCACTCTCTGCTGCACTGATGATGGGACGTTTTATCTTGTGGGACACATTGTTGACCAGAGGGACGACCCTCCCTGCTCCATCCGCCAGTCAACTGCAAACTGAAAACAGCAAACAAACAGGGAGGCAGCAGGCAGAGCGGGGGGTTGTCATACAAGTGCTTGAACTGAGCACACATTAAGGGGCTGGTTCAACCTCTGGCAGCTGTAAGCAATATGAGATCATTACCATTATTATGTAATTAAAAGTCATTTCTGCAAATGACACTGCTAAATGGTTGGAAATACTCACCCTGCCTGGCTTGCTAATCTATTTAGAGGGGAAATTAATTATGCTCAGCTTTAAGGGATCCCTCCACAATTTGTTGCAGTTGATTTCCTGATGGGTCTGTGTCCAAAAAGTACAAAGATAATTAAAAGCATGGAACATCCCCTCTAAAGGGGAATTGTAGAGTAATCTGTCCTTTGGTGAGGGAGATCTATGTACCTCGTTTTCTAGGGCAACTAGGGGGCTGCCTCTATCAGCTCTCACAGCTGTATGTTCAGGAGATTTGAAGATTGCATACATCATTTAAAACACACGTTCTTGTTTACTTAAATTATGCAGAACTACAAGAAAACAGAAGCGGGGACAAATATATGTTGTGCACATTAATGAGCGGCAAATTACCAGTGAACTGTGCAACAAATTCTTCTTACAACAGGGCCACATGCTGTTCATTTGTTTTGCAGAACTTGTCCTTCCAAACAAGATAGACTCATGACCAATAAGCACTGGCGGCTCCTGACTGTGGTACTAAGATGATGCTGTCCGTCTTACCAGTTTTTACTCCCATAAAGATTTCATAGTCCACCAGTAGATGACCCGGAAAAAATGGCCATCTCTCTTCAATGAGATCAACAGCTATAGATGTCTTTAAGGGATGTCTGATGCCCCATTTCCAGTCTTCTGTCCATAAACATGACCTAGATTCTCATCTCAGAAGGAATATAAGGAGGCCCATGGCAAGAAATACTCTTGACAAAAGGGGATACAAGCAGGGTCGAATACTGTGATAAGGCCCTACATAAACTCAATTCATCAGCTTATGAGATTTTCATTATATTAAACCAATAAACCTAGGAAGCCAATAAGATTTAACTGTAAACATACAATTAGACCAGCGTACAGCTCAAAAGGAACCCTTTGCTCACAGATTTAGAGATCAATTTGCTATCTTGTGGGAGATATTTCTTTTGAGGGTTTCTTTTCTATTTTTTAATCACAAATGCACTTTGATCATTAATACATCACAGTGAAGGGAAGGGAACTCAAAAAGAGAAATTCAGGTATCACATTGAGGTGGACAGAAGGCGCCAAGTAGGTCCAACAAAAACGGAGCGGCAAAATGAATTGGCACTGATGGAAAACTGTGATGCGATTGGTTTAATGGAGGAGTTTTGAAGAGAGTGGGGAGTAACGGTTGAGTTAATTGAACATCAGGTTGAGCTTGTGAAGGTGAAGACAGAGTTTGAGAACAAGGACACTTAAGACAGAAATAATACTTTAGATAGAAGTGAGGAAGAGTCTACTTAGGCAGAACAAAGAGACACCAGAGACAAAGCTGGATCACTCTCTTTGTCAACATGGTGTACTCCTTTAAAGGACTTTGCTCAGACAGAACAGACGAAGCCTAGAAAATCCAATTTTTGTTTTGTGAGGAAGTGATTAAGACCCTCTGTTGAGATTGAAGCAGTGACCTCTGTGTCAGGAAGCCACTCTGCCAACAGGAGTTCACTGGGTCAGTGTCAGAGCAATGACAAAGCTCCCACTATTGTCACATTGTCCGATGACAAGAAGATAGAAAACAGGCCTCACTAGAGCGCTAACTAAATTAGCCCAAGTAATTTTAAACTGGCTATTAAGAGCTGCTGAATGGGTAATTGTATGAGGGACTAGACTTTGGGAGGCTGAAGGACAGAGACTGAGGCATCTGGAATGCATTAAGACAACAGGCCAAGAGGGTCAATTCACCGGGAGATTCATTAGGCAAGCTGTGAGCCTGCTGTTTGTATTGGTAACTTCTGGGGCTCCATCTTGTTAGCAGGATATTGTCTCCTCTGCACCATGCTGATGCTGAGAATGCTGCCAATTCTGAATACAGATTCAGTAAACAGAGGTTGGGAAGTTAGTACCACAAGATGAGGGGTAAAGATCTGCATATAAATGCTGAGGAAATCACAAAGCCTATCCTTAAAAAAGAGAAAAGTATGCATGCTAGGTATTCACGCAGGAGGGATGTGCAATAACAGGTTTCGTGGGAACAATTTAGGGGGGGATAGAGTCTAATTTAACTGTACACATTTAAATAGAGCATTATTTTCCCGAAATCTGTAAACCCTGCAGTTTACAAACAAGCTTGCACCTCTTTATCATTTTCCCACGAGGGGAAGGAATGTTGCTATAGGCCATCTAGACCTGCTGGTCAGGAGGCAACACAGAGCCGACCCCAGTTCAACCACAATAATGTAAACCAGCCGCTGGTTCATCAGGAACTCACCGTGACCCTCTCCTGTAGTGTGAACAGGGCTGGAGCATCAGAAACATGTCATGACCTCATGTAGGCAGTCCCCATGGTCTAAGTGTACAGCAGGGCTCTGACCTGACTACCGTGACTCCAGGCTGTGTGTTTAGGAGCAGAGAAGCAGTTGGGATATCCTCGCAACACCTTGAAAATGAGTGTGCGGGAGCCATGTGAGTGTTTTTACAGGGTCTGTTGAGTTTGATTTATGGCCCACTCTCTGGTGGATTGGACAAGAGTGGGTCTCATAAACTCGGGCAATATCAAGATCAATGGTCTGTCGTTTCATGATGGATTGAAAGCGTTAAGGCGGATGGACACTGGTCAGTACATACAGTACACTACTGAGTACAGGTACTACAGCATCATAAAATCACCACCTGTTGTACTTACTGCTGTGTGATTAAAATCAAATCAATCACATATTACTCTTTGATATAGGTTATATCTATTAAACAGGATTATATTGTGCAGCTATGTAATTAGCTATGTAATATCAGCTATGTAATTAGTTTATTGTTCATTCCAACTTTGTTCCACTTTGTCTTTCCATGCTGGAGTCCACTCATGGACTTTCTACATGTCTTTGACAAGTGGTCTAGTGGAGCATGTCCAAGAATCCTAAAGTCGAAGATCACCTATTGCAATACAGTCCACAAGCATTCACACCATGTAGCACTGTTGATCAGCTATGTGGCACCAACACAATATCAAAGAGCTGTTATCTCACTTGACACAATTGTCATTCTGAATTACTTGAGAGTGGCTGATTCGACTGCTCTAGACATGACAGCTTTCAGATTAATTATGCTTTACGTCCAGTGTGGCTCTGGGCACGGCCCCTAAACAAAATTATAGTGTGACTGTCCACATGCATGATGTGTAACAGAGGGTTGAATAGCTCAACAGGCAAAGACCGCCAACATAAACCTCTTATAGGTGTGCCTTTAAACAGCGTTCGAACACACTAAGCCCTCCAGCATGGTCCGCATTAAAGCCTGGAACAAAAGCGGAGAGAAAAGCAGATGCAGACTCTACTCCCTGAACCCATGATCCATCCTGATAGGCGCATAATGAGAACCAGACGAGTGTTCACACCATAACACATACAAATCCCCATTCATTATTCATGGCAGATTACCCTCTTCATTAAGGCAGAGGCAGGGACCAAGGGACCGAGAGAGAGAGAATGGGAGGGGAAGTCTGTCTAGGAAAATGTTGCCGGATGAGGGGAAGCCAGGGAGGGTCTGGCCTGCCTACTCCACTGAGGTTAAGGCATGCAAGCCATCAAGCTAACTGGCATCCAGATAGGACAGCCATGGCCAGAAACCATAAGGAGGCCAGGCAGTTTCTACTGTACAAGGTTCAGGTCCCTGAGGCCCGCAGCTCTGCATTCTGCTTTGATACAGTAAACACAATGTGACAAAGCCCTTCTGCGGGAGGCTGGAAAATGTCAATGTAGCAGAACTGACATTACCACGCCAAGACAATTCCTATCACAAGGCCACCGCTAACCTTCACCGTCATGATGACGCTTGTTTCTGTACAACAGAAACACAGTACAGATGCTGTTTCCTTACCAACATATAATCTAAAGTCTCACTACTGGTCACTGTAACGCCGATGTCTTCCCCAGGTCTGTCAGGGTCATTAATCTACTTGGATATCAATAGAATTACATTGCTCAGGTGGTAAACTGAAAGTGACTGTGAACATGAAACCATGTTGTGAAAGATAAGCCTGTAGGTCCTGATAAAACTAGTTTTTATACGTTTTATGGCGGAAAGTAACAGCTTCTGTAGTAAAAGTTTTTATTTCCTGATTGACCCTTCACAGAAACGTCAGAGCTTATCAGTTGTGGTAAAAGTTACAGTAATATAACTGTAATGCCGCAAACCAAGTTCATGATGGAGTACAAGCCTAGTAATCTCCTATAACATTACTAAAATAGAAACACAAGAAAGAAAAGAGAACCTTCCGTGGCCTCAGCTGTACTGAATGTATAACATACATAGTCTTCTAGGCAACACTGAGTGTCCCTCTGACATGTGGGTTCGACATGTTTTATGACGGTGTTCAACATTGGCAACGTGCCCTAAAAGTAAATCTTTCCGTCAGAATAAGGAGAAGTGTGAATGTGAAGGGTCTTTTCAGTGAGTGATTGATGGTGTGTGGTGTTGTGAAACGCTCCGCCAGGGCCGAGCTGTGGGCTTTGTTGAGGCTGGCAGGTGAGAGAGATTACCTGTTGGTATAAAGGTCCTACATGAGGGAGGCTGCAGGCTCAGACAGGCAAGATGACTGACCTATTTGAATGTTTGCCTGGCTCAAAATTAGTCCTATACTGGAAAGCTTATTCAAATCTATAATAGATTACCAGCAGAGACCTAGCAACACAATCTGAGCCACTTTTTTCCCTGACAGTTGCTGTCTTTTAAGACAGTAATGATGCCCAAAAGTGAGTCACTAACCACAGTTCAATCATTTTGTTTTGTTTTCCCCAGTAAGCCTGCGGTAGGTTGAGCACAAACAGAGATGCTAGAGCACAGAAAAATGAAAATAAGAAAAAGTTTAAATCCAACTCATGTCATCTAAAGTGTTTTGCTGCAACATTTGATTAATTGCATGGCAGATGATAAAATCACAACTTGGCACCAATGGCCATAGCAGCTATCCATAGAAGAGAACATGAAAGATTGTGCTGCACAGCAATCCAACACTATGAATTTAACAGCTCCAACCAATTTGAAGGGTGAAATATTATTAGGATTATTTGATTACGTTGCTAAGCATGTTAGACTCAAGTTAGCTTAAAGAGTATGTGATTATGTAAGCAAACTATCAATACATAACATACAGATTATAAAGGAGCATGTGGCACCTAATGCTTGTGGGACTGTGTCAGATTGTCCTCAGTAAGTCGCAGCACAATGGGCCTGTTCATTTTGTAATTATGTCTGACCTGTAGGTACTTGACAGAGCCACCCTGATGGAACTGCCATTCACGGTATGGATTTAGTTGGATTTGCAATCATTATGGTCTAGACACACAGACTAAACTGAAACACTCCATTCTGTTTGGCCATTCTAACAGTCTAAATCTTTTTTGCCCTTACAAAGGACACATATGAAATGTACTGACTTTTTTCTGTGGCCAGAGTTAATTAAGGGAAAACCCTTTGTGAATTATGTAATTAGGCCTACATGCGGAATCTTATACCATCAACAAAGATTATAAAATCCAGGTATATCCAGGTATACAGTACTTGATAAAATCAGAATAAATGAAAATAATGTTAAAGAAAACAGCTGCTGTCTCTGTTGAACTATTCATAATGTATTCTTATCCTGTAATATCTGGGGATCAACACTACCATGCAGTTATGTAAATGTTGTGTTCCACCTCTGGCCGACTGTGAGCGCAGCTCTACTCCACAGAGCCAGGACTAAGGAAGGAACAGTCATGCTTCTTTTTTTGACTGTTTATCAACAGCTTGCCAAGCCCTGCTGTCCATGTAAAGGATCTCGAAAAGCCTCTGCAGGAGACCCAGGCACCTCCACAGCTCTCATCACCCTGGATTGGCGGGACTACATCAAGCTGCACTTTATTTATAGATGTATAACAGCACACAGTGGCCTCTCGCGTAGTTTCTACAACATACCCCATACAGGAAGGAAGAGAAATAACACTACCACTACCACACCTGACTATTCTATACACAAGAAGAAGCAGATGACACTTACTGTAGGAGAAGGTGAGGCGCGGAGTGACATCATTTTCAGTGGCAGCTGTATGAACGAAGCCAACCAGCAGGACAGTGTAGGCTGGGAGACAGAGCCAGGCCATACTTATTGTCCAAAAGGCTCCTCAGGACCGCCAGCCAACTCGCAGTGTTTGCCTTTCAGGATTTTGGGGAATTCATGAAGAGTGTCTTTTTCTGCCCCGTGTTTATTTTCTCTCCCTCTCTTCCTGTAGGTCTGGGCTCCTTGAATGGAAGACCTGTGCGCTGTTGTGAAAGTGAAGTGCGGGCGCTCCTTCGGGGCTGCAGACGATGACGCTGGGCTTGGAATGATGACCTGTGACCTCAGAACGAGCCTCCTAGAACAGACAGCCTCCTCCAATCAGCCTCCATGTATACACGACACCGCAGGGTCTCTGCAAACACCCACAGAAGAACATTTATTCAGATTAGTGCACTGTATAAGCAAGCTTGTGGGGTTCCTCTCCTTATAATGGAAAATTACTTTGTAAATTACTTTGTACTTTAATGTACTTTGTACATTAAAGTTTAGTACACAGTTCAGTATTGACAGAAGCCTTACCCACACTGTTCAAGCTTTATACAGTAACAGCTGCAGTGCTAATGAGTGCACTAGATGAAAAAAGAATGTAGGTTTACTTTCTTAGTAATTGTTGACAATACTTTGGGTAGAGAGCAGTCTTTATCTTGACCAAAACAAAACATCCTCTGACCATATAACAATCACAACACATTATATCTGAAAGCTTGAGTGGAAAAGTGCCACAAGACAAAAAACAAAAGCTGCTTTCTCCGTCTGTGGGACTCCGGCTGACCTTTTCACTACACATTACATATCTGAGGTGGCACTGATCTGCTTTCATTTTCTGTTTAGAGGGGTGAACAAGTGATAACACTGTAGTGATCATTAACAGACTACTATGTGAATGAGCTTTGCTGCAGGACGTCTTTGTCTGTGCACAGTACTAAGGTCAGGTTAATTTGATAGTGTCAGCTCCTGACAAAACAACCTTAAGCTCCCAAAGCTGAAATCTCCATATCTGAACTGCATGTACATGCTCTATTGTGGAAGGCGCTAGAATGAAAAGAAAGAACCTATTTCTTGGAAACCTTAGTTAATACGCAAGACAATGGAAAGGTGTGTCTGCCAGATAACAGCTCATATTACAGGAACTGTCAAGTTGTTTGCCCTGAAGTTTTCTTTAGCTGAACTTTGTTTGATCACTGAGAGGCAAGAAATGGTTTGCATACAGTATATTACAACCAAGTCATACTGTAAAATGTTTTGGTTTCCACAGGTCATAAAAGGCTTTGGGTCCTGCCTGGTTTTAATTATGTCCTTTGTGGTGAGGACTGTAAGGAGATAAAAGGTCCCAAAGCCAAAGGAACTCTGCTAAATGTTTGCACAGGCCCACTGCTTCAGTGCTTCTCAAATCAATATGGATCAATGATATTTCATCTTAGTTGTCCTTGCCATTTAAGAGTTGACACTGGCTAACTCCTTTGTCCACAAACTCCTACAATAACTCTTAGAATATTAGAACGAAACCACAAGACAGCTATTATCCTAATAGTGGAGTCATGTGGCACGTACTGATGCTGTTGTACTGAACGTAGTGAGAGTTAAGGGTAATTTGATACAGACATCCCAGCTACATCTGCAAACACTGATGTGTTTCCATTACAGCTGCCACGGGGAGTAGCTGTTTAAATACAACCAAGAGGGGGATTCAGTTTCATGTGAGGTATGGCAATCAATGGCAAAAGGTAGCGAGTGAAGTTATTTCTGGTTTCTATCAAGGGGCTCCTGGCTCTTCGTCAATGAGCAGTGTGACGCTAGTCGCGAGCACAGACATCCCTGAATCTGAACTGGGTAGACGACATTTTAGAAGAGCAGGAATGCCATGATAAAGGCCAGAGAAGAAGAGAAGAAAGGGGTTATTTCTACTTCTGTATTGACACACTTAAGATTCTCACAGGGGAATTACTGAAAGACACGCTAACTGTTCTGTCACTGCAGTGTCCCAAAGGAGATCGTTTAGGAATAATACTTACAGTGTAGCAAAGGACAAATTAAGTTACTTTCTCCTGAGTGAGGTATTTGTATTCTGTTTATTGTAATAGACTGTCAAAATCAAAAAGACCTCCGTTACAAGTGAGCTAAGATATCAACATCAATCGCACCTTCACCACCAGTGTGCTGTCCATATTAGTAAAAGGTATAAAAGAAAAATAATCAAGGGTGTCTGTACACTAAAGAATGGCTACAGTACAGAATTTCTAGCTTTCTCTTTATAGCTGTATATTTCATTATGATCACTATGAAAAAAACAGACTAACGGTCAAGTTATGACAGGCTTATGCTTTTAAAGCTCGAAAGATCACAAACTGAAAGGCTAGGTCACTGTCTGAAGCTTTGACAATGCCCCCTGCCAGGAGCCTATATGTGCTTTCATTGGACTGTAGCGAGTAAAACAGACAAGGCCACGGTTAGATCGCCCACCAGCAGGGAGGGCAGCCATGAGCATCATTAGTCTCCTTTGTGCGGAACGATTTGGAGTGAGACACCACTTGACCAACAAGCAGCGGAGCTAGCATCAATTTTGGGTGTGCGTGACAGACAGAAAAAGAGACCCCGCATGCATCAAGCCGAATCCGACCGAGATACGTAGAGAGAGCTCGACTCAGCGTGAGCGAGAGAACAAGGGCCCCTCTGACAGCATAGAAATCTATATGCAACTCTGCACTCCGCTGCTCTCTCCTGCATGATGCATAAACAGCGTACTGAATCATCCCTTTCACTCACTACACAGCCTGACAGACTTCAATAGTTTCTTCTGGCTATGGATGATACCATTGGCCATGTATCTGTGTGAATCCTCTCTTATGAGTCTAGAAGATCTTTTTATGCCCCCTTTTTACATATCAGCCTCATCAAGTTCATAGAATCATTGTTTAAGTCAAGTTTTAAGAGATTTTACTGCAGCATATATACAGAAGTTGATGGGTTTCAAATTGACGTCTCTTGAGCTTTTGGGTTGGAGGAGAAAACTGAGTGGCACAAAGACTCTTCACTGTTTGACTGATGGTGTGCTCACCAGCCTATCATCCACGTGAGTAATAGTAACAGTTCTGACAGTCCATGCAGTGAAAAGAATTAACCGCGGAGGGGAAGAGTCGCTTAAATCAAGCAGTCATTGCTCACTCTCTGTCTTTGTCACGTGTATCAAGCTCTACTGGGAAGAAGGAGAGTGCTTGACACAAGAGAAGAACTGATTCATTAGCACACATGGCTGGGATAAGACTGAAAAACACCCATAAATAGGCAACTCTGTGAAAATGAGTGCTTTTTTCTTGCTATATTCATAAGAAAGGATTTAATGAGTTAATGGAATCTGCTAAACAGAAGGAAACCTTCATGCAAAGTAGAAGGCTATCAAACTTTCTCATAAAAAGTTATCAACATTTCATATATAGAATCAACTTTTTGGATATTATCTTTCCCACACTGTCAAAATACTTCTGACACAAAAGAGGAAATAAGTTTTATATTTAACCAAACAGGGAAATTCCCAGTGCTCTTTACCAGTCATTTCCTGTAATATACGGTAGCCCCTAGCATAAAACCGTCTCTATATATTACTGAATGGCAAAGCCTGTCCAATGACAGCACTACTTATACAACTCTGTGAGAAATATAAATAGCAGCACTGCTTATACTGCTGAAACAGGTGGCACGGCCATTAGGATTTGCCATTCGAGTAGAGAGGGAGGGGTCAAGGCTGCCTGGATTCCACACACAGCCTGTTGACTGGAAAAGTGTCGATTGATAAATAAGGCCTCTTGGCATGCCTGTCATCTTAGAAAGCCACCTGTAAACACACATATTGGCCACCTACGTCACGCCACCTGGGAAACCTGGGTCACATGCTCCCAGATGTGGCCTTCACCCCGTGATCAACACCCCCCCCCCCCTCCCCCCCTCGGCATCTCCACGCTGCTGAAGGAGCCTCAGATGTGTGAAGCAGCAGATGTGAGATGTGGAGGATATCATCTGTCAGGAGGGGCTTTAATGGAAGAGCAGGCCAGCACATATGGACAGAGTGGCTGATTTACCAGGCAGTGTTGACACAGTCCTACACCGGCCCCCGCTCAGGTTATTTCACAACCACTCACCCCGATCTAAAGATACCTATCTGTGAGTAAGACACGAGACGTGGAAGCAGGTTCGTGCCAAAGCTTAAGTATCAGGGACAAAGTGACTAAGTGACAAAGCAATCCAGGAATTGCAACAGAGAGAAAGGTATTCACACATTGTCCTTTAGATACTGCCCCCATTACACTAACTCAGTTTGTCATTCCTGTTAGAGTGATTCTCCAGCTCCCTGGTGAGTGGAAACTCTGCAGCCTGTGTTTGTGATTAGGTGACTGTGGAGAAAAAAACCCTCTCCTGTCTTCCCTGCTCGACCCATTTTAAGTCCAGTCCCCAGACCCAGCTAAGAGTAATTAATGGCTCATTCATCCCTGAGTGAACCATACAGCTGTAATTATGACCATATGCTATTCCAAAGACTTTTAATTGCCTAATTAAAATCTTATTAAACTATTGAACAGAGATAGGGGACATTTTGAACTTAAAGTTCAGGGGAGTCAAATTCATCAAGCTTGCTTCACCATTGGGGCTTTTGACACATGGTCAGAGGTTGTTAATTTCATCACAAGAGTGCTGACTTCATAAAATATCTCAAATTTGAAGCTATCAGTCACCGAGAATGTATTGATAGATTAATGTAATATATGGCCGTGAAAGTGGATGAGAATATTTCATCACCTCTGTCTTTGAAACCTATACAAGTGCCTAAATCAACCAGCTCTCAGAAGTGAAAATATTTGAAATGATATTCCATTTCATTCCATTTCCCCTCTGCGCAAATTTCCATAACAGATGTGGAGCCAGCAGAAGCAGCTCGCTGATGAAATGTAAAGTAGCTGTGCTAGGTCTGTCGCCAGGCCTGCTATCACTATCAGGGCCGAAGTGGGTGAAAGAAGAGCAGCAGGGGCTCCGCTACGGACAGAAAAGTGCATTAATACTGAGAGGGGAGGAGAAAGGACAAAAAGGAGCAACCAGAAAGGGCAATGGCACTTTTTGCTTCTTTAATAATAAGTGAAAACATTCATATTGCTGGTCACCTCTGTAACATCCAACTGAAATGTATTTACTGGTACTTGTATGGGCATGGAAATCACTTCAGACTAATTAATCTCACAAGACAAATAGACTTTCAATGAGATCTTTACTTCTGTGTGCGAGTGATTTGCCTTTCCTGGCTTTGCTCCCCTTTTTCCTGGCACTCGAGCCAAATCTCCCTGTCAAAACACATCAGACAGGGCATAAACCTGGATTAAAACCTTTCATGTGTTGTCATGAATAAACTTTCATAACACGGTAAATACTGAGGGATTGAGGAAAAATTGGCAAAAGTTTGCACCTCTTGCTGTACTCTCAGATGGTTTTGAACAATTCCAGTGTAAGCTGATCCACTTTTAGGAAGCAGTCTACCGTGTTGATCTTGCTGAAGTGGCCTATTTCTTTTCTACAGTCTGTTTTCTTCTTGTCACACCCTACATTGTGGAAGGGAACACCTACACCTGAAAGACCTAAGGACTAAACGCCTGCTTCACGAAAGATAACAAAGCACCTCGTATTCTTTTGATATACACAGTCAATGCATAGTGTAAGAACAATGCTGTGAATCCAGTAGCATGTGAACCTGAGAAAACACTACGAATTAATGACAATTAATGAACATTCTCCAGGCTGGGGTGGGTGTTTGGTTTTACATGGGAACTAAATCCGTAGCCTCCATCAGACAGCACTTTGATACGCACTTCAAACCACCTTACTAATATTAAGTTGGCATTCCTTTTGCACAAACCATTTATCAATCATCTCAAGGCTTAGAAATCGCTCTTTAACCCGTCTCCTCTCCATCTATATCTCCCCTTTCAGTCTATTGAGTCACTGTAGCACTGCATAGCTTACGCACTATGGCTTGCATTTGGAGATGAAATAAGCACACGTGGTTTGTGCATTCAGACTTCAGTCTCATGCCCCGAAGCTCCAGCAGCTATATATGCGGGCGGAGTTTCCCCAAAAAGAGTTGAGTTGAGTGTTTTTGATTAGGCTTGCAATCAATACCCTCTATAAAGTCAACAGCTTAATTTTATTTAGCTTAACTGATATTATTTGACTATTATAGGCCTAATGAACAAACAATGATTCAAGTACATATGATATGCTAGTTAATTAAAGGCTACCATATAATTGGAAATATGACACAGCTTTTAGGCCTTTTTGATCTAGGCTATGTTTCTCTTTAGGCCTATAAAATTTTAAATTTCTCAAAATTAAAGGCAAGTGCTTCTCTTAAAGGGAGTGCCACTGGCTTGCTGAGAGCGCCAATCCACAAAAAACGTACTCATGTCAGAAACTTGGCACCCAGTAGGCAGGTGCGAGAGCCGCCCAACTCAGAGCTACGTGCCTCCGTGGCACGAGTCAGAATACGAGTATCTAGTCTCACATAGTTTTTTTTCTTGGCTGAAGGATGTAGGCGCATGACTTGCGTGCGCCAACTCTGAATCGGAGCCTATGTGTCTTATACTGTCCAGATATGCTACGATTTCAATACAATGAGAAGTTTCTGATGTTGAGATTCAAACAATTGCATCTGCAATTGATTTGCATCCTCCTGAGAAAGCATTTCCATTTTTCTGGGTTAGATAATATACCCTGACATTTGCTTGCATAGCAATAAAAAGGGAATGCTAGACAGCACTACTGCTTACACTGCAAATATGTTTATACTTAAATGTGGCCAGTGCACGGGACTGTACAATGAGTATTATGCCAATGCATGATACAAATCTTTTTGGAAATACATTTGAGGAGAAATAATATTTCACTGACAACTGAGTGGAGGTTGTAAGGTTGTGGCAAAGCTTGCAACTATGGTTTCTTCTATTAAAAAAACTCAATAGCTCAATAGCTGTATTTAATTCACTAATCCCCCTTTTCAAATATGTGTAGAATGCCACTTAAAAGAAATGTTGTGCTTTTCCCAGTGTGTTGATAAACATCACTTGGAAGTTGATGCAAGTTAAATCTCCCATCCTCGCTAACACCTGATAGAAAAGTCAGAACACCAGACCAGAGCAGTTATCACCTCATATGTGCTTAACATGCAGAATTAGGACAGGAAGAGCATTTCTGTTGACTTCCCTGTACAGATCTTCTACTGAATGGGAATACATCCATTTTAGAGGCTAGTGATGAGATGCACATATGAAGCTCTAGCAGTGAGACTACAGTATGGAACTTTCTTTCCATTTCCTTTTTCCATTACAAACATGGAGCTGGAGCTTTCAGAGTGGCTACCAGGGCCACTGGCTTCACACTGTCCTTCACTAAACATCATGGGATCACTGAACAAGCATGTCGGTCAAGCAGGTCGGTCAACAGGTTTGATCACATCTCAAACCACTTGTTACACATTGATGAAGAAACAATGATTAAAATATTCACAATAATAGCCACCAAAACCTCAAGGATTTTATGGGGGGATAGAAATGTACAGTATTTTGTTGGTGAAAAAAAAAAAAAAAACAGCTCCACAGCTCTCCTTCTCAGCACTCTGTTTAAGATATCAAGGGCTGGTGTTTTTATGAGGGGTCCTGACGTCTGCCAGACACAGGTGAGGAGCTGTTTAAGCCCTGGCTGCTGTAAGTAGGTCAAGCCTGTTGAAACACTTGCTCCCATTCTAAATGTCTCCACTTGTTTGGCTTTATCTTGCCATATAATTCTTTCAGCATTCTGCCCTAGTGAAATATTGACCCTGATTGACAGAGTGCTGATAACATGGCATCACCTCAGCTGCTTTATTTGCTCTATCTCGCTCGTTCTTTTCAGTAATTTGATTTTTGATAGGAAGGCCTACGATACACAACTACAGTTGTAGAAACAGTGTGCTGCTAAGCCTTGTTATAGTGTAATTATCGTGCATATCAAACATGACACTGCAATATGTTTTGTAGTTATTATAATGTGCTCAGATTAATAACTTAAAAATCAAATTTTGCAAACCTTCATGTCTAACTTTTCTTTGATCAAAGGATGAAACCTAAAAAGCATGTTAAGATCGGTATAAAAAACACTTTAGATATATACTAAACAAAGGACTTCTGATTTAATAAAAAAGCAATACTATTCAGTAGTCAGACAATGCATTTGAATTAATAAAGGCTTCATTAATATGTGCTGCCCATGTCAATTCATGGACTATTGAAGCAGCTAAACCGAATTGAAATATTTGTCCACTTTGAAATCGATTAGGATGGTGTGGCATTCTTGAAAGGCTGTAAACAAAGCAGCGTGGCTGTTCTCCCTTGATGTGCGCAGCAAGAAGCTGCACGCATTCCAGTAGCTTAGGGGCTTAGACAGAAGCTCAGGCTGCAGGCCATTGGGCAAAGAGCTGAGCACATCCATCACTGTGTAAGACTGATAAAAGGCTCAGAGTGTCCGCTTCTCCACATGCCCATCAATGACACAAAGTACAGACACGCCTTCAGCACAACTCAAGAGTCTTTGAGCCTATGAAGCACATAGTAACACTCCAGATCAAGCCAGTGAAAGTGACAGGATGCACAAGGCTGTACATGTCACACACACCTACTTTGGTGCTTACCAGATACAGGGGTAAGGCACTTCTAAAATGGTCAATTATGTTCTCTGACGGCTACTATGTTCTATCCTGCACCCAATAAAGGTAAATTAATGAGCTTAGTAGTCCTTGTTTGCAATATTGAAGACTGCTCTGGATTGTAGTTGACCTCAGTCAGTTATTTACATATTGCTAAAATTCCATAACAACAGCATTCATTCATAAGGTGTCATTAAGGTGACTTCTTTTCCTTTATAGTCAGGCTATACTTGGCACAATAAAAGGCTTCTTTTGGGGGCTGCTGATGGCATATAATGCTCTCTGAGCACTTTGAGGGAATCCTAAAGTCTGTTAGAGTGCAAAGATTGCCTGTCTGATATTCTCCTCCAAATCAGGTTCACAGAATCCATTTGCTGATATAGAGTATGCAAATGATGTACGACTGATCCTGGGGCGACAAAGATGGCAGAGACACTCTTGACTTGCTGATGCCTGTGGTTGTACTGGTTCATCTGTTTCTATCCTCTGGCTACAGCCTCAACATGTGTGAAAGGTTGATATCAAGCACCAGCCAAATCCCCCTGGTTCTCTTTATCGAGCAGACAGGCCACATTTAGAAAGTCTTTGTGGGGGGTGGCCGTCCCCTTTATGTGGGGTCTGAGTGTGGGGCGGTTGCCCCCCACATGCAGTGACCTCACTTAGTAGAGATCAATAGCAAGCTGCGCATTCCTTACTACAAATCTTCAGGAGTCACTTAGGCATTGGTATCCCAGTCATCCAAGCTATCTTCTGAATCCTTTACAACGCAGATATTTAGGGTAAATTCCAGTCATTGACATGCGACATCCTAGACGACCAGATTTGACCTATGAGGGCAGCCTATCTGACAAACCATAAGGGGGAGATGAGCTCTTGTCACTCAAAACATCAACTTGTAGGCCGAGCCCTGCAGTCTTTTCCCAGACAAGTCTTTCTCCAGGGCAAATTTGTCAAGCTAGTGTTGCTCATTTTAGGCCTAATTTAACATGCTTATACTTTACATTTTTCCTGGTGGTTTCAATCATATTGAACACAGCCTAGCGTATGGGGTTCACATTGATCCCTAGGCTAGGTGATTTAAAGACTGACTGACTGCTCTATTTAACCAGACAAGCATAATAAGGGGATTAGCAGCCTATCAGATGACAGAGTTCAGTGTAGTTGGCTGCAGGTATACGGGTAGATATCCTATATCACATGATTTGGTCAACTTTTCTTGTGCAGATGGTGTAAATGAGTTGACTCTTGGTAGGTAAAAAAAAAAAATTAAAATTAAAACATCTAGAGAAATCACATTGCAGCTTGTGGCATTTGTATTGCCAACTTGCTTCCACCAATTAGTTAAGGTAGAATGAAGGGGTGAACTTCAAACAGAGCCTTGAAGTTCTTGTACCTCTTTGTTTGCAGTGAAAAACCGACACTGGAGTGCGTTTGAGATCCAATCAGAGTCCTGACACGTCCACACAGCGCTCCGGCCCCCGCCGCCGGGTGCGTGTAGGTGGGAGCTGATGTCATGGAGAGATGGAGGTGAAATGATCTGTTGCAGGAAAGCTGAGCCTCTTCACTGTGATGTTAGAGCCCACATAACGTGTCCTCAGACATCGTCACCTACTTTCACAACTTAGGAGTCAGGGCGAGTCAAAGCATGGTGCTCAGCTGCAACCTCATTTAAAGACATGGAGAGATTTATTCTATGAAATTGCATTGTGAAATAATGAGCCATCTCTCTATATTGCAGTCAGATGTAGCTTTGGGTGAAGCAGAACCGCAACGCTTCAGTGACCAAATGGATAAGGAATTGGCCTCCTAAGCCAAGGGATTGTGGGTTCAAGTCCTATTTAGGGTGACTGAAATCAGCGTGGGCCAACAGAAGTGCACTAGCCCCTTAACCCAGCAATGGATTAAGACCGTCCTCTGCTAGCAACACGTTTTTGGGTAGCAGGGTGGGAAAGTGTTTAGTGAGAGAACATTCAAGCCTTGTGTCTGCACACATCTGCCCTGCTGAAGTGTCCCTGAGCAAGTCACTGGATTCCCACAAGCCTTGGGGGCTGTTCTGTAGCTTACCCACCGCTCTGACCTCCCTGTGGAGCGGGGCAAGTGATTCATCACATTATTATGAAGTTTTAAGCAGACTGATTTGACCCATGAGCAGGGTCTGAATAAACAGAGGATTGTTTGCTCGTAAACTCAACTGATTTGAGTGAGGGAATGTAGACAAATCGAGAGGCCAGAGATCAGACCATGAGCACATTTCTCTGTATCTACTGTATGGCAATTTTCAAAACATCGCTATATCATAAAGTATCCTTTATGTAGTATTGTCTAACGGATCCTTCTGCATGCTGGCATGAACAAATACACTCTAACTCACCGGGAAATCTGACACAGGAGATCAAACTGTCAAATGAACCACCACTTGAAAAACCACTGACTGTCACCGACCCAATAAATCAGAAGAGGGTTACTTTATATGCAGCGCATTTCGTTGTGAAAGCAGAGATAGACGAGATGACATATATGCTGTGCTGTTGGGTAGCACGTATCCATTCTCTGTCACCTAAGCCAATCAGACCCATTGACCCACAGCAGAAGTCATATGGAGAAAAAAAAGCATCAACAGTGTTAGTTCCTGTGAGCTTATACTGCACCTGCATGCTAAGCAGCTTCACCCCCTCCAGATGTCTGGAGGCCTCGCTAGACCCAGAAGCAGCATATCTATAACTGTCTCCAGGACTGCCCAGACACTGGTGGATAACTGCCAGGAAGAAAGAGGAGATGCAGGGATCCGAGCCCTGCAGCCACTCACGCTGCACAGAAAGTGCTGAAAAAGGCCACAAGATGGCTTGCGCTGTGTCTTAATATATCACATCTTCAATCCAATCTGATGAATTATTCAGACTGCACTATCTACTGTGCCTCTCACCTAAAACATCTGCCCTGCCAGCCTGTCTGCCAGGTTTGGCTTACACAGTGTTTTGCCACAGGAAGCTTTTAGACTGCTGCTGTCTTGTGGTCCCTGTTCCATTTAACCCTCCTCTCTATCTCTATTTCTATCTCTAGGACTAGAGGCATAAAGCATCGGTAAAAAGAGATCATGTTACCATGCCATAAAGTCTGTAAATGGATTTTGTAAAAAGGAAATCCAGTATCTTTTTGCTACAACTGTGTGCAAACCTCTGCTAACTGGGTCATAAGCTGTCATACGACAACCTAACACATGGCTAACTAAAGTCAGGTTTCCCCTACATTACCATAAGAAACACAGATCTGGCAAAGCCTTTGACTTTGGGGCAAGGAATCGTAAAAAACATTCCAGCTCTGGCCTGCATCATGCTCATACAGGGAGACGCCAAGCAGGGAACACAGAGCAGAGCAGGTTTGCTTTCCATGCTTGGAGACAGTTAAAGTGAGGAGTGCTCATGGGGAATAAAACCTGCAACACTCCAGCCCCTGCACCCTCTTGCTATCTCCGCTCTTTGTGGATTCCAGCTATGCATGAAATGACTAAATACCAGCATCACTCTTCCTCGCTGTCATCCTCTTTGCACATTTCTCATTCATAACTATCAGCGGGGATGTCTGACTGGGAAACATGTGAGCCGACACTATTCACGTCCAAGGTTACAGGAGAACAAGTTTGTCCTATACAGCCCAGGAGTGAAACTTGCCGGTATGCAACATCAAATATCTAGCCTTCATGTAGTTCCTAGGGAAGTGTGCTACTGTACGGTGATATCAAAAGAGAGTATGGCTTGTGTACAGTGAAGCAATTAGACGTCTGTGATCAGTGGGCTGCTGGTGAAATGTCTGAAAGGGTCAGTAGCACCATTAGTGGAGTAAAGGGCACAACCTGGAATGCTCAGAGATATCGAATCACAGCAGTGGGGGAGGGACAGGCCGCTAAACAAGGCTAGGTTGAAGGCTGATTCCATTAATCAGACCTACTCTCGCACTCATGTCAGGAAGGACACAAACATATGCAACAGCCGACAACAATTTGCTGGACGTGTCACATAACCGCTCTTAGTTAGTCCCATAGGTCCAACGTCAGAAGTTTAGGCGTCCACATACCTTCAAGGATGGAAATAGAACCGTATTATGCGTGTAACACGGACATGCGAGAGGAACAGCTGTGAAGCGAAGGGTGATGGGACAACGCGCCCCCGAAAGGACAATTTTGCAATTCTCACACCAACACATGAGAAACGCTGACACACGTGTAAACATACTCCACATGGTTTCTCGGAGCTGTCCCGCAGGCTTGTGTACAGTTAAAATAAGGCACCGAGGCCCTGAAGCGCCTCACGCGTACGCGGCGTGTTTCTGTGCACGGCTCATGGGGGTTAAAAGGCAGATCTGAGGGTCTCTGAGACACTAGAGCAAACACAGAGATCTGGCCAGGTTCCATGTCCACAGTCATTTCCCACATCATGGCACTGTGCTGGACTGGGAAAAACAGAGGAGCCCGCTGTGCTCCCAGAATGCATGTTTGCAGAGTTCCCATCAGTGAGTACACAGTAATAGGACTCCCTGAAGGCCTGTGTTTAACCTTCAGGTTACAAGTGGCTGGCCACTCCACAGCCCACCCCCTCCGTCTCAGCTATTAACCCTTTTTTCACTCACTTTATTCACCACAGAAACATAACTAGAGCTGAACAATTAATCGGAAAAAAAATTGAAATCGCCACATGAACTTTTGAACAATTAATTGCTTAAGAGAGAGGGAAGGGCGTCCAAAATGGATTTTGAACAAGGTGTTTTAGAGTTCCAGGTAATCTTTGGTCCATGAATCAAGCACAATATTGGTGAAAACTTTTTTCACTCAAACTCAGTAAATCCTGCACACTGACATCTATTTTCTGTTTTTAACAAAATCACTTTTCTTTAAACAATTCTAAAGTTCTAAAAAATGTATGACAAGAAAAACTAAATCGCAATTGCAATATTCTTTCAAATAATCACAATTTGATTTTTTGTCAATACTCCTGACCATTACAACTCTTACACTGCCACAGCTAAGTCCATCTAACAAACAGGAAGTCACAGACATCATCATTGGGCCGTGGTTACGTAAATGAAATACAGCTTTAAGCCAGTGGTTTTCAAACTTTTCCTCTGGGAAACCACAAACAAAACTGTTGTTCTGTGACACATGCTATTTTGGGAGGCAAATATTTAGGCTAATTTAACAAAATGTACCATTTTACAGCAACATTATTCGGCCAGCAGGTTTCTACAAACATTCTTCAGACAAAAACATTCTCATTTGTATGCCATTTCTCTTTTCTCCAGAATAATTAGGGGGGTCAATGTTGTGTTTTATGGGGCCTAGTATAATTTATTCGGCCTATATTGTGGTACTGCACTGAGCTCAGCACTTGAGTCTTGGAAGGCAACACGCTATATTTTGACTGAAGTCTACATTCCTGGATTTCCCTACAAGAAATAACTACATGATCTAAATTGTGATCTAATTCAGAGCTATGCACTTGTCAGACAAACATTAGCCTATAATCACACACACACACACACACACACACACACACACACTCTCTCTCACATAGCCCCACACACACAAAGAGAGAGAGAGAGAGAGAGAGAGAGAGAGAGAGAGAGAGAGAGAGAGAGAGAGAGAGAGTCAACCTGCCTATATAAACAGATGAAGAAGAAGGATCAGAGTAGCCTAATGCTGAGAAAATGCCCCTGGGATATGCTGACAAAGATTGGAAACATGTGCTTGTGGGGCCAGCATGAGGGATTATGCTGTGATACAACAGTGTGATGCAGTATGATGTATTTCTGCTTGGTCTTTTTATCTCGGAACAGATTCAGTAATCTGCAACAGGTTGCCCATTGCATTGAACAGCTTCGCAACACAGAGGCATAATTTTCTCTCTTTGCTTATATTCCTTTCAGCAGCCTTGATCTGGAAGAGCATACATTTTTCACTCTGCAAAGGAATGTTTCAGTGGTGGTGACATAAACTCTGCAACAGTGATATTCAGGCCTACTCAGCAAAGTAGCTGTGAGAGTATTATATACAGATAATGGCACACTATGAGGACAGTCATCCAGGATGCTTATGCATAACTCAGTTTGAATTTGCCTATGATCCAAATACTACAAGTTAATTCTGCGCTACATTTTGACATTCCTCTCAACCTTCTGACATGTCATTAAAGGATATTTTCATCTCCCTCTCAGGATTGTTAATAGTAGCTCAATGGAGTCTGGATTTGAGTTATTGATATAACAGGCACCATCCTTTACCAACGAGCCAAACGCTTTCTGACAGCATCATACAGGCAGCTCATTGTCAGGGCCCCGGTATCCAGAATGCTACTGCCAGCTGTTTTCTTTGTGGATCAAACCAAAAGAAAACACCAGGCCAAGGTCAGCACAGACAGGCTTTTCTCCTTGGAAATCTACAGCAGACAGAGGAATCTCCATATAAGAGACCGTAAAACAGAACTCTCTCTGTCGCAAATGAGATAGAACCGTTCATTATTCCGCCTTCTTGTTTGGGGAAAAAAAAATGCATGAAAGCGCCTCTTTATTCTAATTCTGTTGGGTGTTTGTTGATCAGTTCAGTATTTGTGTTTGCTAAAGCTTGGTTGGGAGGGTTATCTCTCATGTCCAGCTGTCCTGTTGTATGCTAGACAGGATAGTGTACTATATCAGATGGACTGGCCTTTAAGGGGGATATCAAGCTTTCCTGAAGCCATATGAGATGACAATGAAATTGATTTTCCTCCTGAGATACTGACAGGCACCTCAGAATGTAAAATGTAAAATAATCAAATGATAAAACCTAGGCCCGCTGTAATGATGGAAAAAAAAACACATACTATGCTGTCATTGTTTCACACATTTTGCTTTGTCAAATTCTAATGTCACCGGAAAAAAAGACCTGAGAGCTTTTCAAGTAAAGGGTACTTGATAGTGCACACTGAGACTAAGCAAGTAGAATAACAATGTTAGGCTGACCTCTTCACTGACTTTTTCTAAACGTTTCCATTTATGGTTTCTACCTTTAACTACCTCCCACACTTCTAACAAACTGGCATTAGTCCCAATAGTGCTGCCAACAGAATGAGGCTAAGAGGTTTGAATTTCACACACTAACACCTGAAGCCTCTGTCCTGTAGCTGCGCTGCCAGCACCACATCATCAATCCCATTACCAGCATCACAACCCAAACCTCTTCATGTTGATCTTTCTGTTTCTTTCTTTCCTTCTTTCTCTTTCTTTCTTTCTTTCTTTATTTCTCTCTTTCTCTTTCTCTTTCTCCCTCAGTTGCAAAGCCAACTTTTCCACACGCCTCAGAGTTCACAGAAAGTTCCCTTGCTGGGAGAGGATGTGTGTGCACTGGCTGCCACATTCACTAACTCCTATCTGTGGAAAGAGGCCCCATTCCCAGTCACACGCTCGCTGTTGTTGAGCCGTGCCCTGGCTTAAAGAGCTGGAGTGGGAGCCATCGCATCCAATTGGAAAACCACTGCTTTTCTGCGTTACTAGAGACACTCACAAGCCAGCGAGCCTTCACATACGAACACACCCAGGTAAATAGCTGTGTTTCCAAAGAAAATAAGTCCAAGATCAACATCTCTTAATGCAAGGGTAGCTTACACACACACACAAGCACAGTCACCCACACATGCAAGCATGCAGACACACACACACACGAACTGGGTCTTTAATGACCCCCCTTGCCCTGCTATCACCTTGTGATAAAGACTTACTGGAGAGGGAGGAGGGCTGTTTCATGTCAGCTCACACCCACTTTGCCCTGTTAGAGAGAGACCAACAACAAACCCCATGCAGACTAATTCAAATAAAGTTTATAATTCTCCAACAGGGAAATGAGCGGCATCATTTCAATAGGTAACCAGAACCCCAGCATTACTCGCATCAATGATTCATGGAGCCACTGCACCACACAGTTAATGAACACAAGGCTCTATAAGACTAGTACTCACTCTCTGTCTCACACAGCAGTGAAGTGAAACTCTCTTCTGAACTTCAGCTGGAAAAGGTTTCCTTTCAGGTGACACAGACCGAGATCGAGTTCCTCCAGGAAGAGCCAGAAGATTATCCACAATAGAGGCAATAGTGTTTAAAGCTCTAGGTGCCTGCTCCGTATCCGCGAGTCCGCTCTCTGTCCCTCTGTCTGACACGCTGTCGTACTACAGCCTGCCTCTGGCCACTCAACACACTGTGGCCCCTCCCCTCACACACTGTCAGACAGAGAGAGGGAGAGAGAGAGCAAGGGAATAAGGGAGGGAGAGAGAGAGATGAGGGAGTAGAGGGAGGGATACAACTACAGGATGATCTTCACTTAGGTTCGATGTCTGTATTTAACTGAGGCATTAAAGCCGTACACAAGTCCAAATATTACCTTATATTTTTAGGAGCAGTGTGAGCACCGTCATGTTTTCAGAGAGTATATGACACAGTGTAATTAGGAAACAGAGGGGTCAGGACACAGGGGCAACCAGGAGCCAGCTTCTTCGGGACAAAAACATTTTAACAAGCTGCCACAGGGAGATCAAACCTGTGATTTTCTGGTCACAAGACTGCTGACAATCCTTTACATTTTTTGAGGAATTATCACGCAATAGCGACATTTTGAAAAGGTTACACAAACAAAAACAGTTGTGCAGTTGTGTGAAGTGGCTGAGTTTCTAATGCGAATAGCAACTAAATGAGCCTTTAATTACATTTCAGTATTGAGCATGCACATATTAGCCTACAGATAATTGACTGAAAGGGAAGGTCTAAGCTCACTGAACATTGCCTTGTAGCTGATGTTTTCCAGCTCCCTTGGGAAATGGTCTCCTTGTTATAGACTACAGATGTGTGTTTCTCAGCCAGCTGGTTGCACCTATATAAAAAGACCGACTTTAACACTTGTAATTACCAGATTTAATGTACCAGTAGCTAAGCCAAATGTATCTGTCCCGAATCAGAATAATTGCATCCCCAGTTGGTATCACTGGAAAGTTAAACTTCTTTGAACTTTAAACTTTAAAGCAGTCTCATGCTAGGGAAGTGGGGGTTTCAAATCTATGAACATAACTTTACCCAGTTTCGTTACAACTTCTTTCAAAAAGTAACAATCACCACTCATCATCACTACAGTTTACTTTTTCATTTTTTCATAAATAACCTCTTTTCTTTGATTCTTTTCATTTCAAGAACAGGAACAATCTGATTAAAGGCCAAACTCTAAAATTTCAGTATACTTCCCCAACGTTGAAACACTGTCACCCTGTTCATGGCTGGAATACAATGCTCAAATATTTCCCGCACATTAATTTTGAACAATAGCTGTACAGCTGCATCAGGGGTGCCCATTATAGTGCACATTAAACAACATCAATGGACAGTCTCAAGCCATTCAGGAGCAATCATTCTTCCAGACCATGAGAAAATACAACTACATAACACAATTCATATTAATAGCCTTTTATATTATGTGCCATGACTTAAATCCAGCTGAGATCCACCAGATTACAGGATATAAAACGCACCTGAAGTAGTGAAGATGACTCTTCAGAGCCTGTGTATGAGGTTGTGCCACAAAGTGTTTCTAAAATAATACACACAACACCGGCAAGGACAAACTTCCAGGCCATGACACTGCAAGCACTACAGGAACAGTGATGCTAACAAGTCTCAGAAGGGACCGTTTCATGCACTGTAAAGGGGACACTCTGCTCAGAAGCAACCACATAGCCTACTGCTCTTAGTGTTTTATAAACAGAGCTTGGATTGGCTTGTTATTAATATCTTCAGAATGCTCCATATCTCATATAATAATGTGCCAAAAATCTGTTTATGAATGCACTAAATCTACAAAATATGTGTTTCCAAAATAGATGTGTTATGAATGTATCATATTGCCTTTGCAGGGAGAAGAGGAACTGTGCTTGTAGATTTTTGATAATGTGCCAATAGATGTATTAGGGAAGTGTTGTTAGTAAAATGTCTGTTTAAAGTTTAAAGTGTTACCAATTAACTTTAAATGCCTTCTCCAAAAATATTTCCAGGGTAAATAGAGAGAGGTGTAAGATAGCGGGGTGTTGAGACGGGGACGCCTGTTTCTAAAATAGCAGATGCTAATTATACACTTTAGTCACTGCTAAGGAGGCAGATGCAATGCCAAGTTTGAGGTGTCGGGGTTCGGAATGTGGGCTCGGAGCGTCTCGGCGAGGGAGAGGAGAGTTGAGATTCCACGCGGTGGTCACCTGAGATGTACTCAGGCCGCAGCAAGGCTACTTAGCGGATGTCTTTATTTACAACCCGTGCTTTGACATTCTGCAGCCGGTCGGATACCTCGGTCCCTATACTGGAGACCCGCTGCCTTGCTCCTGGTAACACACCTCTCCGGTTGAGTCGGACCACCTGCCGCCGCCACGCAGACGGCCGACCCTGTGTAAACAATCCACAGAACATAGGGGAGCCCACTCGCAGACGTCTAAACACGTGGCTCAGACTAGTCAAACAGAGGAAGACTGGGGCTTTTTTTTATTGCTTCTGACCCCCATTAATGCGACCGGTCTCAAAATGTCGCCGTTGATTGCTTCCAGTCAGCACGGCTCCCGGTCAAAGCGCACCCCACCAGTTACAGTAGCAATTAGAAAAAACATACAACAGTGAGTGGGAAAATGCTCAGTGGATAGAAATGGTTAAAAATCAATTTTAAGCATGTTGCATATAAGCTTTTGTGATTCCAAGAAACCACATAAAAATGGTAGTTTGATCATTCTCTTCAGCATGTCACACACACAGCCAGCAGAAGTGCTGACAGGTCATTCTATATAAATGAATAACAGTCTGGGAATTACAACGCAGCGATAAGCCCTCGTGTTTCACATATTAGCTTAATGGAAACACACAAGATAGCAGGGCCAGGCTACTTAGAGTCACTGAGGCTGACAGGACCACTAAGACAATTGAGCTACACTGGCACTTCACTCCCAGCTTAATGTTATCACTTATATACTCAGGCCTACACTATTTGACTATCTGGGTTTCACCTCACTTGCAGTAATATCAACAGTTACAGAAGACTTTCCAATGTGTCGAAACACTGTTATTTCTTTTTTTTTTTTTTGTATTATTATCTCAAAATGCATTTGTGATTCATGTTCCAGGGAAATGTCGCTCATTTGCCTTTATCTTATCAGCCACATATTATCAGTGATGCACATCAAGGAACTACACAGTCCAGGATGACTTTCCCTGCCTTTTCCATGCCGAGGCTAGCTAAGGCCTTGTGAGCACCAAGCACTTTCCTTTAGAGTGCCGACTTCTTTTCCTTGTCATTTTCAGTGGGAAGGAAGCACAGCGCTGAGAGCTTAGTATGTTTCAGCACTAAAAGCACTGTGCACAAGAAGTTAAAAATATTTCACCATTTAGACCAAAGACCGCTATGCTTCATACAGGTTGTCAATAGTTGCATGGTAACAGCAGGAGCCATGGCCGCCACTTACCACAAGCAGCTGTTCAGTGCTACTAGCTGAAAAAGAGATGCCCAGTGGACACAAGGCCTAACTGATTCTGACCAAACAGCTACCACAGTCACGTCTACTGTATCAGACTCCATTCAGTCAAGGCCTTCCCTTGTCCTCACAGCACTTACACTCGTCCTTTGGCCTGATTTTTCATCCTCAACCTGATAAAGGCACTTAGGCCTGGAAACTTTGGGCTATTGAATATACACAGTGTATTAAAGCAAGACTTTGTACAACATTGATTGTATTATGTCTTTAGCTGTAGTTAGGCTAGATTTTTTTCCCCCCAAAACTTGTATGTCAAAAATGTCTAACATTCAGGTGAAATTTTACCCCTTAAACTAGCAGAATAGCTTTAATGAGTTCCTCTAACAGGTGAATGAGCTGTCCGGAAAAGTACCAGCAGAAGTGGCACAGTGTGACCCAGTTGGAGGTGAGTGACTCATTTTGGCAAATGAACCCGACTAGTTCAGCATGCTGGATGGCGTATAGTATAGCTAGGATGTGATCAATCATGCCCTTCTCAGACAGCAGGTGTCAGAGGGCCAGGTGAATAAAGGATGTCAAGGTTGTTCATCCTCTCCCTGGTCTGGGTGATAAAACATGAAACGAGGCCATGATGGATTCAGGCTTTGGTCTGTGAGCAATATCAGCTTGATGATTATAATGGTGTAGCATATCCATTAAAAGTCAATGTACTTCCCGTTTCCTAAGTGTAAAAGCAATAACAGAATTACCATTACGGAAAATGAATGCTGTACAACCGTTTCAAGCGTTATTCGACCATCCCTGACACTGTGGCTCTCAAGCAGAGCTAGTTTGTGGGATGAGTGCCCTCTGGCAGGGCGGTGATGCCAATGAACCGTCCCAGGGGTGTGTGTGAGAGCTCTGCAATAATCTGCGTGACTCACCCCAGGTCCTTTCATTAGATAGCTTCCTGCACGCTCTTTTTCTCTATGTCACCTTCCCATCCATTACTCACTGGTCTGACAACACTGGAGTTCCCAGCACTGCCAGTCATGGGTCCACTTCATCAGATCTGTGCCTCATTATTCTCTCTTTCTCTCACTGCATGTGATTGTTTCTCTCAAATCCCTTGTTAATCTGCATTTATGTTTATAAGAGAAACAGTTATTTGTACCACATCATAGTTTTGACTGCCAAACTATTTACTGGATTGAATAATCGTCAAAGCAGAGCCAATGGCACGGCTCCAAACCAAGTGGGCCTGTTTAAAATTCGACAGTGATCGAGCAAGAGGAACAGCTCGGGTGCTCCTCAGGTGGCCCACCATCTCCATATCAAAGTGGCAGCAGCTCAACTTTCCTGTATTTTCTACTTCAGTTCCCCCGCCCCCTCACATGCACCCCATTGCCACATAACAACCATATCCTTCTCCATCCAATAGAAGGGAAATTAATCAAGCAAATGTCTCTCTTTCTCATGGCAAGTCAATTGATACTGGAGTCAACAGCATCTTAAATCAATGCTCATATCGTAGATAAGTGTGAATGTAGATAGGTGAAAATGTGCTACATCCTTTCTAATAGGAAACTGTAATAGTGATAAGGAGGGTCCTTTCCTTGTCAAGCCTCTTTACAGTCAGTTGGAAGGCGAGTGCTGCTAAGACCGGAGGAGGTCAGCGCTTATCGAAGACTGATTACCTCAAATGCCCCGCTGTTCCAAAGCAAACAAAAGTTTCTTATTTAAGGCACATCTATGGTGGTCTTGAAATAAAATACTAATTGCATTGTGTAAGGGAAAAAAAGGTCAAAAGGCTCTTTTCTTTTCAGCATAACAGAATCAAATGTGTAATCTAAACCTGTTAAACTAAAAAGACCACAGGCCTTAAAAGGCTAATAAAATCTTAAAATCCCCCTAATTAATACTGCTAAGCACACTGATTATACTGGGGTTCAGGCTGCAAAGCCCACAATGGCTTCCATGTTTCAATATGCAACATATCCCATTCAATAAATTTAGATCACTTCTGTTATCTCCGCTGTTACCAAGACTCAACTCAGCTTTACTCTTAATAGAAAATAATTGCCATCACAGTCCTATTTATGGGTTGCGCCTATTCAACTATTGCAGATTTACCCATATAATATGCCATCAGGCTTCTATATTCAGATTATAAGTGAAATGAGTAAATACCTTTATTTAGAGAAGCTCCTTGGTGTGAAATACTTTTAGACATTACAGCTCACCTTCAACATCCTCATTGCCTGTGTGTGTGTGTGTGTGTGTGTGTGTGTGTGGGGGGGGGGTGCTTAAAGACACACACAATGACAAGACAAACTCCACTGCCACCACACAGTGGTATTTGACGTATTTGGACATGGTCCAAATGGTTTTATCATTCCCAGTGGACATCTAAAACACATTACTCCATTGGTCCACTCCTGATTAACGTCATTTTGTCTATCAGGTGATAACAACGAAGGTCAAAATGACAAGGGGGAGAGCTGCTTTTAATTTCAGCTGTCCATTAGCTACACACATGCCATGGCTAGATAGTCTGTTCTCCAGCAAATGCAGAAGAAAAACTGCCTCAAGGATAATATGTTCTGTGTCTGCTGTGTCTCAAGGAGCCAATTACCTTCACTGTAAACATGACCTCTTCCCTATGGGGAAATCATAAAATGACCCTAAAAGTACCACATGGTTTCCCCTGACCAATCAAAGCAGGCAATTGTTCTCCACAATAAATCCTCAGCCCAAAGGGCTCCAACATTCACACCTTCCTTCTGGTCACTTTAAGGCTAATGGGATTGTAATTTAAAGATGTGTTAGTTAATCAACTCACAGTTACAACAAAGGAGAAATGTTATGTTCCTAATGTACTCTGTGCTGAGGAAAATGACCATATAGTGTCCTTAATGAGATGAATGGATGGCATTAGACAGAATGAATGTGATGGCATTCTTTTCTGCTTGATGTAAGGGAAAATCCTGGGGATGAATTAGTTATAACCCCATCTACATGTGGGGCAGACAAGGCATGAAATATTAACCTAGCATCAGACAAAGTGCAAGAGTTAAGGTTAAGCAACTGCTGAAAACCAGCTACATTTAAAACAAACCCACAGAAGTTTCTGTGCTACAACCACACATCCTGTTCAAAGACAATGATGACGAAGGAAAAGTGTTTGGCTGAGCATCTACGTAAAAGCAGTGCTCATCGTTAATTTCTGAAACAGTCAAAAATCTGCATGCCGATAACACTCACTGTATCGTTCATCTAGGCTACATCACTCTCCATGTACACGCCCAGTTTCTTTACAGCAGGCAAAAAATGAAAGTAAGACATATGTTCCAAGTAAGATAAATAATCAACTCAGCTAAATCTATTTTCACAAAAATTCAAAAGTACAACAGAGTTCTATTCTTTAAAAAAAAAAAAAATCTAATATACTGTAAGTGAGCAGCAAAAAAAGCTTACTGTACTCTCCTATGGAATCTGCTTAGGAGAAAAGGAATCACTTCTCCAAAGGTATTGCAGCTTTCAATGATACATGCTGAATTACCTCTGAGCCAGCACGGGAATCCGTCTCATCTTTACCATGGAAACCAACACCATGCTACATGCACACACACTGAGGGAGCCACAGGGTGTAAAATTCATCTATTGCCATGGCATCCAGCGCCGTGGCGACGAGAAGCTCTCACCGACCAGACCAATTTACTCAGCAGCTAACTGGACACTCAGCCAGCCTCCTGTCCTCTCTCTCTCTCTCTCTCCCTGTATTTTACTATCTCTCTCTACTCCTTCACTCCCTCTTTTACAATGCATTCCCTTTGTCATGAGCCAGAAGAATTACCTTCATCAGTAGAGAGGACAAGGTCTTGCAGCGCTCAGTGGAAGACGCTCTCGGTCGAGTGGTGACAGAGGAACAGAAGCTCTGCAGGGATCCCCAGAGATGCCCAGGGCTGCAGCTGAACCGGCACCACACGCACACATCCACTACCACTATCACCACCAGCAAGAGCAGCAGCGGCGGTAGCAAATCGGAAGGGGAGGGGAGAAAAAAAAAAAAAAAAAAAAAAAAAGGCAGGAGAGGGGGTTGCTCTATCAGCAGCAGGAGCATTACATCATAGGATGCTTCTGTGGGAGGGTGGGAGAGGAGTGGACCGAGGAAGGGAGGTGTTCCTTGTAGCAGCACTCTCTCTGTCACTGCTCAGTGCATACAGAGGAACAAATGCAATATTTATGATCTGTTAATTGCAAAATGCTCTCAATGGCTAGAGCCGGGCCCATGAAATAATTAGATCAAATGTTATTAATTTTGTACCATCTCTGGGGTTTGATGTCACGATGAGAATGTAGACTATAATGTGACTTATTCCCTTAGGGTGAAGGCTGTGTGTGGTTCATGTGCGTGTGTGTGTGTGTGTGTGTGTGTGTGTGTGTGTGTGCGTGTATGCGTTCAGGGCATGACAGTCAACATAATGTCTATTTTGTGGAGTAATTTGATTGCGTGACCAGTGCTTGCTTGCCCGGTGCTCACAAAGCATGCGAGTATTCAACCTTTTGAAAAAGGTCATTTGAGAGTCCTTATAGCCATTCAGAGTGGAAAGGTAGAATTGTTAGGAGTAAACATCTGCTCAAGCTGATTACATTTAAACCTGCCTGTCACAACAAATTTTCTGTGTGAACAGTCGGACGCCTGCAGCAGGTCTGGGAGGCAGAGAGCGGCCGTAATGGGACGGACGTGACGCTTGCCTTTCCCAGCGGTCAGCTGTTATAACCGCCCACACACTGGCACGCCACAGACCACCGCCGCTGACAACAATAGTCGCAACAATGGTAAGTCAAGACCACAGGAGCTTAACGCTTCCTAACAAACACACACGTCCACAAGTACGTACACGCTGTTATGAGGACACACACTGCTGAGCCGGCCTGCTGGGACGTCCCGGCAAAGCACATTCAGGCAGAAAATAACAGCATTATCCCTCCCAGCTAGAGCCAGAGAGTGCACAGCTCCTTGGTCTACCTTGGGCTTCCCCCGCACCGCGCTATCGCCTCAACTTTGGAGGAAACATTGACACTCTTGAATCCCTCTCTTTCCTGGGTGTCATATCGACTCAGGGAGGGGAAATCGATTGACGTTTTAGAATGAAAATATACCTATGAGCAGAAGTGGAGGCATAGGTGAGAAAGTCCTGGCCTCATTGCTTTAGACACCTGGAAACAGGTCTTTTTAATTACATTTGTACCAGGAGATGCAGCTTTGCACCTTTGGATAGTGACATTTTACCAAAACCAAATCTCCAATAGAACTTAATGTTATGAAAGCAGACTATGTTTGGTGGACAAGAGATGCTTGACAAATTTCAGCAATCAGCAAGGTCTGGCCTCTAGCTATATTTCATAGCTTTTAATGAGTCTAAGTGCAGCCCAGTCTAGACTCAAGACTATAAGCTGACCAGGCATTTTGTCATTAGAGCCCCTAGATTGTGGAATGACCTGAGGAACTCAGGCTAAATCAGTATCTTTTAAAGTCACAATGAAAGCACATTTTGAGAGCATCTTGCTTCCTTAATTACCTCCGCCAAGGAGGTTATGTTTTCGGTGCCGTTTGTTTGTCTGTTTGTTTGTCTGTTAGCAGGATTACGGAAAAACTACTGGCCCGATTTTCATGAAACTTTGTGGAAGGGTGTAGCATGGGCCAAGTAAGAACCCATTAAACTTTGGAGCGGATCCGGATCTGACTCACAAACAAGCAATAATAGCACGAACCTTGGCGGAGGTCTGCGCTCTCCGAGTGCCCTTCTAGTTTGATGTATTTCCTGTTGAAACAAGATATTGGTGAGGACATCATTCAAAAGTGTAAACCAATGGGAAATCAGTTAGGGAGAGAAAGGCAATTTTATTTGATGGGAGGGTGAAGAAGCGGGATTGTTCAAAAATCTGTGGTTTTATTGGTTGGAATTTTTATGTACGCCTCCGGGTACATGATGAAGTCACCACTAAGATTTTCTGTTTTCCAGGAAGTAAAAATAATGAGATTTGGATATAAAATACAATAAAATATTCTTTGGTCTTGTTTTTTTGGCATAAATTGTCAAATAGGTGTACGGTATGATAGAATGAGCTAAAAAGGGAGAAAAATTCATTTTTAATTTTAGAGTGACTTTGATTTCTTCTTAAAACTCATTTCTATATACTTGCGTTGATATAATGATTTATCCTAATCTGTCTTTTATTCTTTTTATTCATTCTTACGCTTTTTAATTCTTTTGGGCCATTGTTCCATTCACTTTCATTCCATAGGCTTTTCTTCAGCTTTTATGTGAAGTACTTTGCAAACTCAGTTTTTTTTTTAGATATACCCTATAAAAATAAATAAATAAATTAAAAAAAGCGGAGGGTTAACCTGTGTTTGAAGGACAGTTGTCACAGCATGTCTTGGCAGTCAAGTCCAAATGGATGGTTAACAGTTTCCAATGCAGTGTTGATGACATGGCAGCAATGACAGACCAGACACCTTCATTTTAGCCCTGATGGCTACAGAGTGAAGCCTGGACCATACAATGTCCACAGAAACTCACCAAGGCCATTTGTACCCCATAATCCATCAAGGTCCCCAATAAAATAAAATAAAAGGTCTGGTATGACATAGTTTCTGTGTTTGACATCATGTAATGTGTATGAGAATTGCGATAGCAGACTGAAAATATTCAAATTCAACTTATTAGACTCAACTTATTGAGTCCAGGTGGGGTTTTTTTAGTTTTTTTTTAGAATAAGACAGTCCAACAAAGACGGAATACAGATCCACCATCATAACTTGCAGATGTGACCTTCACAAACACACTAACAATATAATCTCAGTTACAATACGCCCAGGCAGAATCAGAAAATAAAAGAGCACTGTGTGCGCTGTGAGGAACTTAATAAGTGTGACAGGAAAGGGAGAAAATCAATCCAACTGCTCTTTTGTACGCGTCTCTCATTGTGAAGTGGAACACACAGCATTCCTGACATGCTAAGTATTGTAGGTTGCCTGGAATGCAGACTGTACTTGGACAAGACTGTATGACTTCCAGTGTGTGTGACACTATTCTTCAGCCGACAGCGCCCGGGGAAGGAGGGTACCCCAGAATGTAAACAGCACTCCAGATGGACCTGACCTTTGCTAACACAAATTGGCTGAACCCGCAGGACCGCAGGGGACAGCAGCCTTGAAATATTATTGCTGCAACACACAGCCCATCATTCTATTTCCCACTGCTGCGAAAAGCCTCTTTCCCAAGGAGTTGTTCTATTACAAAGTTCCAAATAGATTCCAGTATTTCACTGCAAAGGGACAAAAAAACAATGACAGTATTGAAGAGGAAGGAGTGACCTTGACATGAGACCGTAGCGCTCTCGCTGGAAGACAATAAGCTGTTTCAGCTGTTTCAAACAAAACTCACAACAGACATATTGACAACACTCGTTAATCTGATGTGAAATTTGGAAAAAAATGTATGAGTATCAAATAAACAAGGAAGATGTGTAACACTTTATATAAAGTCCAGTTTATAACACGCTAATAATGCTTGAAAAAGGTTTTCATAAAAGCTCTATGCAATGAATGCTGATTCAATCCTGATGTCAGCTTCCATAAGGTATTCCTGTGATGCTAGCCATGGAACACTGTATTAATTTATTGATTGAAAATGTCAAATTAATCATCCGACCAGGAAATGTGATTAATACTACTACTACTACTACTACTACTAATAATAATAATATGGTTTGATATTTCCTTGGTTTACCTATGAAAATTTGTGTAATGAAGCTGTGTAATGTAAGGTAGCAGATACAATGAGGTGATGTACTGTATATAATAAACAGCATGCAATGTGCAATGCAATGTTTTTCAGTTAAATATACCACATGCCAGAGGAGCTTTTGTTTGAAATTCTTTGTACAGTAAAATAGCACACTGTTCTATTGCCTTGTTACAAATGGCATAAGCATTACATGAGCACCTAATGAAACTTGACACGAGGACCAAATTATTACTTATGAATATCCCAACACTTTCATAAAGCTCTTTTACAGGTGTCGTTAAGAATTTGTTATAAATCAGTTTGTGTAAAATTTTCAGAAACAAACTGCACTTTATTGCCATGATATTAAAATAAATTCAAGCTTTTGGTTTATTTTACCACTTTTAAACATTCAAATTTACATGGCGTGGGTTAAGCATACACGTTCACAAAAGCTGCAGAAGCGATGTATTTTCATAATCCACTTTGTAAATAAGGCTTTTCCCCCTGGAGGGTTAGATGTCAGTGAATTACTCAGATTTCACACATGGAGTAGGAAGTGGTCGACCATGATGCATGGTGTTGATTGATCACACTTAGCAGAAGCATCTTCACCCCCCAGGCCCTGGAGACCACTTCCCAAATTAAAAGGTCAAAGGTGATTGACTGGCCCCTTCTGTAGCTGCTGAACAGAGGCGAGAACAATCAACCATCATGACATATCCTCTCAAAATACCATTTTCTCCCTTGCAGAAGAGGATCTGGAAGTGACATGAGCATTAGCGTAGCAATATCAAGCCTTACACAGCCATTATTCATGCAAAATAACACGATGCCATTAATGGTGATATAGTTAACGCAATGCATGAACACCGCACTTTCATCAAGGTTGAGATTAGTGAGCCAGAGAGTTCCTTTTATACTTGATGAGAGGGGTCCAGGAAATGCAAACTACAGGTAGTAATTAATGCACTCACCATAACATTAGTATCTTTTTATAGCCACAGTAATATCCTAACATGTTTTTTTTCATTCAACCTATACAAATGATAAAGCAATCATCAAACCCTGTCAAATGGCGCCCCATGAGACATTCAGCAACCTGTGAAAAGATACAGCATTATTGTTAGCTGTCCTTCAGCCTCTGATGGGCTTGTTCTCTCAGCCATGTATTCTAAATTGTACCCTTCTTGGCAGGTGATTCAACTTGAGTCATCACTGAACTCTGATTTTTATGCACTAAAAATATGAATAAACGACCTGTGTCAAACTAAATGTAGACCATTAGCATATGAGTCGAAAATATTGTTCAAGCAAGTGTCACTCCATTGGGCATTGTGAATAAACTACCTTTTCTTTTGCAAAACTCTTAGGGCATCTTGTGTCCAAACCTACAACAATCATGCCACTGCCCTTTAAAGGATAAGCTTGGCGATTTTGGTCCTATATCTAATTTGTCTCTTACCTACTTGTAGTACTTGGACCCGCAGACAATATTGACTCCAGAGTCAGCTGTCAGTTGAAACGGCGAGCTCC